>NC_141781.1:20277002-20639835 GCF_054643075.1 Acanthaster planci | reverse complement strand
ATTGCATTCTGTATTTATGTGACACGTTTCTAATTTTTCTATTTATTCCTCAGAGATGTTTCCTTTTGTTGCTGTAAGATATAGGCAGTCAAAGTTTAGAAGTGCTCTAGAAATGGTCCAAAATGTTTGTAGAAGAAAAACTTCTCAAATACGGGAGAAGAAATGACGGTTGGCATTGCTAGAAGGAACTGTAGGTGCGTAATGAGAAAACAAAACCTCCTCATTTCTTGATACACATACTGTGTAGCTTTAGGATTGTTGTACGTGAACTGTACATGTACATGTACATTGATACGCACTTGTACAAGCCCCTGCTGGCAGTGACTAGGTATGACTTAATACCTGTATTTGTAGTTGCATGAGGCTTTAAGCCATCGTTCTTGTGCTCTTAAGGTAGAAAGGGAAGGCGTGAATGGATTCATTTATTCTGAATTACCAAATAGGACACTTTAATAAGTCTCACGCTGCGGTTAAAAACACGAGTTCCGATACATGTAGACTAGTGAACAAGCACCGCATTTGTAGGGCCACTTAAGGCACTGCCAATCGGTGTTGTAGTCCCTCTGATGTGCCTGTGAGTCCGTCACAGGCCGTCCAGTCTTGGGCTCCAGGACAGAAGGTGTCCAGATGAACGGTGGTGACATACACCACTTTGTCATTTTTCACCCTGTCACATTTGAGTGGTCTTGGGAAAGGAAATGTGACCAGACTTGTGAAGG
The DNA here is from genome assembly GCF_054643075.1 of Acanthaster planci. Taxonomy (NCBI): domain Eukaryota; kingdom Metazoa; phylum Echinodermata; class Asteroidea; order Valvatida; family Acanthasteridae; genus Acanthaster; species Acanthaster planci. The sequence goes on along the minus strand of NC_141781.1, from coordinate 20,639,116 downwards.
ACTCTACTAGAACACTGGTGGGAACTAGCAAATGAGATGCTGTCATGCATGCGGCATGCCTGAGGGGACCCTGAGCCATTATGCTAATTACATGTACATGCATGCGTGCTGATCACATATGTATGCGCACATCAAACAATGACCAATCAGCTTCCAGCCTTCCTCTCTCAATTTGTAATGTAAGAATCGTACTACCAGTAGCTTGGGACCTTTTTGTCTCCAGCTGCAGTGACTTTCTGTACATAGTATGCAAGAGCAGATTTTTGAAATTTAGTTCAACTTAAAAAGAATTTTCCCCAAATCAGTGCTCCGTCAAACAGGGAGAGTGCAGATTTGAAAAAGGAAGAAATCCATCTCTCCCTTCCCAAATTACAATTGCCTGCTCCCCACCTGTATAGCTCAGTTAAACATGGACAGGGTGCTCTCACTGGACCCCACAGGGATGGCCATTTATAGATTGAAGGCAAACATTTGACCAGCAGATAAATCACATCAGTCTGCCAGGGGTGCTCTGCCCCTTTTGAAAGGTATTCCCAGTCTTGTCTGTGAATAGAATGTCTCGCACATAGCAATTAGGGCAACTTGGGGAAAATGGAATGTTGACATCATGTGCTTCAGAGTTGGTGGTTTATCAGCCATACATAATTCGGGGGAAGTTGAAGGGCATTTTGTTGGTCACTCTAGCCAGCAAAATCTTTGCATTTGCCTTTTAAAACTTACAGAATTCTCTGCTCTGTAAAAGCTTACCGGTAATTTACTTTTTTGTAACAAGTGCAACTATTGGCACTGGTAGGAGCCTGATTTCAAATTCGTACTCTGAGTGACAGTCAGTGAAAGTTGCACTTTCATGTACAAATCATTCTGAAAATCGGATACTCTCCACTGTCCGGTTTCTCTCAGTGAGTTTTGGGCAAAAGCCTAACCTGACCATCATGGGCATTCCATTTTCATCACGCATCAGTGGTTACAGCGGTGATCATGCAGGGTTTATTACAGCAGTGGCATTGGGTACAAACAACAGAGCAAAAGGGAGCTTTTTCACCGACTGCCATGAAGCAGTCTCTGTAGATACAGCACATATTTCAGGGGCGGATCCACTTGTTTTGGGGGGGGGTTTGTGTTTGCACAAGGGGGGGGGTTTACTATGTAGTTAGAATCGCTGTGTTTTGGCCTTACATTGTAATTCTACACTCCTAGTAAGACCCCTCTGTGTTAATGCTTTTTAAGGGGGTCTTCCAAGCTTAAGACGTAGGCCCCAGGCTGTAAACGATGTCAATGATTGGGTGGGATTCCCCTCCCCAGATTCACAAATTTCTGTAATTAACACTGTCCCCTGTACATGTAATTCTGACGCGTACGGACCGGTATAACCAGCACAGCAGGATCAGGTTTTCTCATGTTGCTGAAGATATTCAAATCCCTAAATCTCATCTGCCTCCTCATTGAATCCGTCCCCGAGGCAGTGGGAACTACTGTACATGTAAATGCCTTAAAGTTTTGTGCCTGGAGGAGGGGGGAGCCTGGCCGTATTGACATGTATCCTAAATGTACACGCATCGACTGACCGACTCGCTCGATTTACACGTAAGGCTGTTTTATATCAGGTTGACTGCACCAGACAAATTCTTTGTTCTACACTCGCTGGCAGGAAGGAAGTTCTCAGAAGGCAGCAGATGAAAAAGAAACTTTTCATCTTGCTACTCTTGTTGTCTTTCTTGCTACCAGCAGGTTCATTTAGAACATCATTTCAGGACATTGACAATAAGCTACATGTACATGTGTAAATTCACATTATCCCGTAGATATATTGCATGCACCTTACTACATACCAGTATCGCTATTGATTAATGCTTTCCTGCGTTCTCTACGGTCACACTAGTTTGCCAAATTGAACACGTGTAATACAGGTACAGTAATCACCCGGGCTGAGGTCTCTAGATTTTCACCTGTAACCTTTGAGGGACACCACAAAATGAGTCTTAAGTCTTTATTTTTCAGGTTTCAGTTGGCATTAATAGAAAGAGCACGCTGATTTGGGGTATCTGGATGAAACCGGACATTTATTCCTACCTGGATGTGGCCGAAGAAGTTGATTTATGTTGCGCAATGTTCTGCAGGTCAAAAGTTGCTCTTGCAACTTGCCACTTCTTTTGTTAGCGTGGGTTGTCTTTGTTCCATTGATTAAGTTTCTTAAGCAGTTGTGGTCATGAACTGTGCACGGTACGCACATGAACTGTTATCTGACAAGCCTCTTGCACTGCATATGGGACATGCACAAATGACACCCGCCCCTTCTTGTTTATTGTAAAACAGTCTAGCGATTCCTAACAATCCAGCCAAGCACTCTGACATGTAACGAAAGCCAGAGCGCCGCGCAGAAGGGGCCGAGAGACCGGCATTGGCCTTTGGAGTCGAGCGAGGCACATCGGCTCCCTTTAGTGCCCCATCCACCTTTCCCGTGTTTGCCCTTCCAATTTAAACCCAATGAAAGGCAGCCAGCGCCTCGGCAGAAAAATCCACATGGCCAGAGAGGGGGGGGGTCTGTAAAAAAGAAAGTGCAAGCTGTCATTCTCTTAGCCTGAATTTGATTTTATTTTGAGGGGTGAGCTGTGGTGGGTGGATATCTATAAAGACTGCGCTGATCTTTTGTCTTGGCGCTGCGGCAATCTGTGCCGGGGCTTTCAGCTTGGAACTAGATTGTTCAGGTTCAGCCTCAGGGAAAAAAAAAACTAAAACCAGAGTGTGTGTGGGGGATGGTTGGTGTTTGCCATTCCAATTAACTGCCAATATCAAAACCGGAGGCAGGCGGGAGGGGAAGATGCTAGTAATTAGAGGGGGGCTTCAGTAGCTCTTTTTTTTTCTTTTTGGCTTGGCTCGGCATTGTTGCGTCGCCTCCCTGGCGTCCGGAATGGCCCAGCCTAACTTTTGGTAAGCGGGGGGGTAGTGGGAGAAGTGTAGCAAAACTGGTCGGCAGTGTGCCCGCCAGTTTGTTTAAAAAACCAGGTTTGTTTGCTCGGTTTGGTGCTCTGAGATATATATCACTGATTATTGGTTTATCTCCTCTGTGCTTCCTTTTTGGACAGAGTGCCTAAGGCCATGCTAAGAAGGCTATTATGCTTGAAGCTGCGCATACATGTGCAGCATGTAGCTGACAGAAAAGGACGACAGATTTGTCGAAGACAGTGTGGTTTTTCCCCTTCAGTTCTGCATTACCAAAACAGCAAACAGACAGTCTTTACCCTCAGCTCGATGAATGATGATGTTTACCAGTAGTTTGCTCCTGAAACTTGAAAAATTTATTGATTTTGAAGAAATTGACGATTGGGGAGTCAGGTTGGCGTTACATGTACATGTAGTGTTTCTTTCCTCACCTTCCACCTCTGCGGTTCTGGTTCGATTTCCTTGTTTTTCTTGATTTCCTCCTTGTTGTCAGTTCATACCCAATTCCGAGGGTTTAACCCAATGTATTCTTCTGGGGTTTTCCTCCCCTCACGAAAGCTTCAACTGCTTCTCACTGTTCCTCTCTGAGGAATTTTTTTTTTTAAAGAGTTGGTGCTTAGGGCGCTTTCTGTGGAATTGGTGGTTTCATCACCAGAAAATAAGTAATACCTATGTACATGCACACAAGTGAAGGTACATGTACAGTACATGTACCGACACCTTAAACATGGCGTGTAGCTGTGGAATCTTAAATGGTGATAAAGTCTACATTCTCCACTGGTTTCGAAGCAGGAAAACGGCATGCTAGGATGGCTTGTAGGCTTAGTCTCGGCACGTCTCATGTGTAATCACTCCACTGCACAAATGGCTGAATGCAAACAGCGGTCCCCGAGTCCTGCCGAGAAAGAGCGGCTTTGTCCTGCTCCCCCCTCCCCCCCCCAGTGTTTTCCTTCAGAAGGTGTTATGTTGATCTAGCGTCTGGGGTTTGCGTTTGTCCGTGCCAATGCCGTCGCGCTCAGGAAGTCAACTTAACCCGTTAAAATGTTAGCACTGCAGGGAAACGTTATCCTTGTAGTGCTGGGAGCAGAATTTACCATGTCTGAGGGGATAGTTCTTCTTTCTTACGCCGGCCTCTAATAAAAAATGGTAAAAATGGCCCAAATCTCAGGGCCCTGTAACCCAGTAGCCCTAGGCTACAGGCAAAGATGCAGACAGGCATATATACATGCCAGGCGCTCTAGGACCGGAACCCTCCAGAAGAAATAATTGTTTTCAAAGAGACCTCCCCCTCCTTCCCTCTTTCTGGGGCTGGGTAGCGGGGAAAATCCAAAAAGCCCCACTGGCCGTGGATGTGTCCAGGGTTGAAAGTGGAGACCCATGCAGAGTGAGAAAATCTCAGAGGCGAGGATGTAGCACGAGAGACGAGAAAAAAAGAACAATTTCCAGTGCCCAATGGACTGACAGAGTGCCAGGGCTCTCCGTCCTCTTCAGAAGCTTTTTACATTGTTTGCCCACACCAGCTCCCCTGTACTCCATCCAAACATAGCATATGGTGTTTGGCCAGCACTCCAAACGCAAGTGTTCCGCGTGCCGGCGTGCCGCGCACACGCGCCTCACGCCGGCGGAAGAGGGCCAAGGAAGGGAAGGAGAATTGGGAGGGAAGGGGGGTTGGGAGTCAAAGAGAGGCAAATTTGGGGAGCTTTTATCGCGGGTGATGGATCGGGCCGGGGGGAGGGGAACTTGACGCTTGGCTGTAGCGTGTGCAGGGGGAGAGGGGGATGTTGTTTTGTTTGGTGTCGCTCAGTGTGTGCGACATAACGGTTGAGCTGTCGCTGGAGCACCCTGGTTAGCTGGGCCGTGCACTTAATGCACTTTCTGCTTTTAGGGGGAAGGCCTCTCATAGTGTGTACCAACGTGTAGTGTACACAGTAGTCTTGTGTTCACACACACACACACAGGGCCCAGGTTCGTGGGCTGCCTTACAAAGCTAGACTGCACCATTCGTTCCCAATCCTTGGCGCAGGAATAATGTCCCAGTGGGTTTTTGACTTACTAACCTACCAGAGATTAAACCTGGCTGGCCCAGATGATTAGAGTGGGCCAAGTTGACACATGCCAGCCTGAGTAAACCAGACAGGATGACCAGTTTTTGATAATACACACACCTTAAGAGCCTGAACAAACTGAAAAAATTCTGTGGCCATAAATGATAATCAAATCCCCCAAATTGTGGTGAAAGCATTTTTGTGCATTTTGGGTGTTTGGATTGTTGTGTTTGATTCATGGTTTGCGTTTGTTTGTCTTTAATATTTACTGGTAGTTCTTTCAACTTGTTGAAAAGTGTCCATTCTCCGCACTTTCCCGTCAACAAACAAGGTGCCCAATCAAAATACAGAGGACTACAGCGCATATGCATCAGAAGCAAAGATACGAACGATTATTAGCTATTATTTTCAAAGATAAATTGCATTCTAAAACTTAAAGTTTAAACCAAACCGTGCATGGACCAGTTCTCTCTTGCAACTGGTGTTCATTTCAAAGCCATGCATGCACATGTACAGGTGCTTGTTGGTCCATTATAGAGGAATAGAACAAATATCTGTGTCGTTGCAATTTCAAGAGAAAGTGCTGAGAGAGCATCTGCTGAAGTCTTTAAAGTACAGGGGCACATGCCCTATTTGACAGTGTTGACATAGCAAACATTTTTGAATGCACCAGCTCAAAAACTGTATACAAACCTCTCCAGAACCTTAACCAAACAACCCTAGGACAGGGACTCTCCCCCACAATTGCCTGTCCCCAAAGCGAGGTCAAGTCAGCTTGGCCTCCATACCTCCCCTGACCTTCCAAAAAAATCAGCCAGGTACATGTACTTATACACACCAAGTACACCAATGGCCCCAGTGGATGGCCTCTAGGCTATTTTGGCTCCTCTTCCCCCCCCCCCTTTTGCTCTGGTGATAAGAACAATTAGTGTCTTTGTGTGTGGTACCCTGTCCTCTGATAACTAGAAACAATAGCTAGAGTGCTTGAGTCACTGGGGGAGCGCACCTGTTGGCTGGCTGACAGGATGGGGCTGTTCAGTTCACCTTCATTTGTTGCTCCAACCAGGAGGATTTTCTTATACTGCCCAAAGTGGGCTCAGAGGAACATACACATTTACCCTGAGAGGCATCTTCCAATTCTTAGGTAACTACTACTTAAAACCACGAATTTTCTTCTGGGGTAGTTTGAACCAGACAAGATGTATTGGCCACATTTTTTTTACTTGAAATTTTTCCAGCACTACAGATATTAACTCTTGGGAGCCATGTGTGCACCGTTTGGGCCTCATAGGAAGTTCATCCTTTTTTGGCAACACTTGTGAGTTGTCACCATGAATCAATATTGTGCTTTTGACAGGCCGTGCACTGCAGGGGTCTTGCACATTGGATGTTACATTGCCGGCTTGTTCCATTCAGGGGCTGAAAAAATAGAATTCTTCGTGAGTTTTACATGTGTGACATCTCTGCATACAACTCTTTTTTCGTGAGCATACAACATTGTGCACACACAGTGGGTAGTTGGGTGAGGTTCAACGTCCCTTCTGCCCCAAACTGCTGATGCCTTACCCCTCATTTTTTGCAGGGAGGAATATGCTGCCTCTTTTTCTTGTAGTAACGAAATATGAATGCTTTTCCAGCTTTTAACTTGTAATTTCATGGTGCATGTGAGCATGTGCAAGCTAAACACCGGTTTCCCCACTGCGGGATAAGGTCCCTAATAACATTGCCCACCTTGAGACAAATTAAGCTACCTGAAATTAACCTGGATTGCAGGACAGCAAGCCCCACCTGTCGCCCAGGTGAAAACCTAGTCCCCAGCGGCTCTGTTATTCTTCAATTTCGGCGGCTACATACTTTCCACCGGCTTTTTTTTTTTCTCTGGCTCACCTGCAGTCATGGTAGAACAAAGGAGAGCTTTCTGCTACCTTTACACCTTGGGCGGGGGTTCAGTGAGTGGCGATGCAGACAAGTCAGGGGGAGAAAGTCGTAACAGCTCTTGTCTCTTTCCCGGGGCCCTAATGTTGCTCATTTGTCACTAAAGCAACGCTATTTCTTGTGAGATTTGGTACATGTACCGGTACCCATGCAGTGTCTCGTTTGGTGGACGTGAAGTCTGTGCGGTTGTGCATTATCCCACTGTTTTAGGGAAAGCCTCGGCTGAAATCACTCGTACCTGAATGTGCCATTTACCGTCCTCCCCTCAAACTGGGATGTTTGTTTCTTTGCCGTGATTGTAAGTGAATGCTGTACATTTACACGTACACGCATGTATGTACTTCTAATCTGTATTTTGTCCTGTACTCAATGTACAGATGTACATGACCAGTATCATAGTCACTGGCCGTGACTGTGCCCACACTGAGGCATCAACAGACTTCGCGGATCGCGTCCTGACTGTAAAGCTGATGCCAGAATCAAGCGGTAAAGCCAATGTCAGGCTTGACGCTTTGCTTCTTAAAATGCAGACCCATGTTTCGTCAGCACATACTGTCCTGGCAGCATGATGTCAGGGACATATTGCACACCTGCCAACTGTTCCGATTTGATCAGAACAGTTCCAATTCTTGACCTTTCAAAGGCCTTAAATTGGAACGTTCCAATTTCCATAAAAAGGAGGAAAAATAAGTCCTGGTTTAAAAGGGCGCCATTTGCAGGAAAAAGGAGGGCAGTGTTTGCCGGGAAAAGAGCTCAAAATGACGTTTACACGTGCCTACAGGTACGTACTTGTATGAATGTAATTAGTTTCTCTCACACGGCTGCTTGTTCTGCTGTGGGCTTGTAAAAATGGGTGTTCCAATATCTGACATGTTCAGTTGTTGGTAGGTATGTTATAGGCACGCCTGCAGTGTCTATTGCTTTGTGCGCCGCAGACCATGAGGACATGTGATCCTCCTCTGTTGTGACAGTCTTGTAAACTCATCCAGTAATCCCTGCCTCTTATCGCAAGCAGCAGTCAGTCCCAACAACAATAACAATTCACTCTTGCAGCAAACATTCCACGAGACATTGGCATAGATCCGGCTGATGGCTCATAGTTATCCTGGGCATTTGGTGTAAACATTTGCGCGCCAAGTCTCGTTCGGGAAATCACTCCGTTTAATTCAATTTTTTTTTTTTCTCCGCGTCTTTTTCTTTGAAAACGTGGAGGACTGCATTCTTGTATTACCCGGGCTTCACCCAAGGAACAGTTATTCCAGAAAAAATAAACGGATTTCCCCAATGACATCATTGGGGAAACATTTTATGCATTGTAATTAATTCCACGCGGGGGGAACATAATCAAATTACCCGCATGGGGAGGAGGGGGTTAGAACAGAATACATTAGCCTGCGTAGTGTAGCAAGTTCCCGCTCGTGTTAAAGCGCACACAGCACCCCCCCTCTGCTTTCGCCTGCCAACAGAAAAATGATAAATGATACTGTCGCCTGAAGAGGGAGAGAGAGTGTGTTAGCCAGTTGGGTGAGTTGTGTATTGACTGGTGCGCCAGCTTCTGCGGTCTGATTTTTAAAGTGTTTCCAGTGCGGCTAATAGGGCAAGGCACTATATGCAGCGTGTTCACTTATTAGGCTTGGAGTACTATTGACATGATGCTCCACCGCCGAGCTCCGCAGAGAAGACCACGTGTGCAAGTCGCAATGGCCCATTGAATATTAACACCGGCCTTTTTTTTTTTCCCCAAAGCAAATGGCGGAGCGTGGCACCAACCCCCTCTCAACTTGTTACGCGTCATTTCCTGAAACAGCATCTTTCCCAAGGTGGCAGAATTTTTTTTCTGTCTTCCACACTCAGCAGCTCTCAAAAGCGGCGGGCGGGACTTTTTTTGGAGGGGGGGGTCCCATTTTGTCTTTTTAAGAAGGAAAACTGAAAAGAAAGGGGAGGGGGGATTCTTCCCCGACTTGGCAACGCAGAATTGGCAGCCAGCGGCGAGAAGCGTGAAGCACTCCATGCGGGTGGGAACTGGAATGTCCGCGGGCTGGCTTTTAGCACCCTTCGGGTCTGTCCTGTCAAGCCTGTGAAACCTAACATATGGCAAGGGGGAAGGAGGGGCCACGGGGGGGGGTGTTTGGGAGATAGAGGGAGATGGAGGACTGTCTGGGCAACCTCACTGTACGGTCCACAGAGTCCATGGAATGCAAACGCTTGAGGTGTGGATGCTTGCTTTTTGACTCTGCCTCGCCAAGACGCGTCGTGCTCCCGCATGCTCTTGTGTACTTCAGTGTTTCTTGCCGCACTCTCACAGTGTTGACGACTGGTGCCTTACATGTGGCCGGCAGACGTGCTCGGGAGGTGTTTTTGTTTTTCATGCCTCAATCGAATGCACCATCTGTAGAATTGACAGGGTTTTGGGGGCTCTGCGCGGTGAAAATTCTGCTGGTTAATTCGTTGCGTGGTCATCTTTGCTCTCTCTTGTAGATGTAGGACACGTGGACGCCGATTGGATCCTGCATACATGGACTTAAGTTAGAGTTTGTGAGAATTGCGTGTAGTTTTACCAGTCGCTCTATGCATGGTTTTCCTGGTTCATTCTGTCCTGAGCTTGGTATAAGAGCATTCAGGTATTTGTTTTCCAACACAGTCTCCAAGGGCAAACATTTGGCTTAATTTTGACCTCGTGCTTGGTAGGAGACAATACACAACTTTACTTTTCTCTATTGCAATATTTCTAGTTTTGTCCAGGAATTTCTGAAAACCCTCTCAAACTGATCATTGTGATCAAAGTTGATTTCTTTTTTTAGCTCCCTGCCCAAGAACAGTCTGTCTTTCAGAACCGTGCCTAAAAACAAAAACCAAAAAATTTATCCCGAATCAAATTATGGCTGAACAAAAACCAATCCGAAACTTCTAGTAATCGCATGCTGTGTGCATAACTCCCGGCAACAAATTGGGAACGTGATCCCACGGCATTGTCACAGATAACGCCGTGGGTAAGTACGGAGCAACCTGCTGCCCCTCAAGTGAGTTGGGGGGGGGGTAAATCACTGGATGTATTACACATTGGCAAATGGTCTCGCAAGCCAATACGACTTAAGTGTAATTACCCCTTGCACGTACAGCAACTCATCCTGTGGAGGTGCGAAGTCAAGAACGCGCTCATACCCCAGAGGCAGACACGGGCATAAATTAGATTAGTTTTGTCCTTTTTTTTAATTCATTTCTTTTATTGTTGGCGGAGTGACATATACCTTTCTTTGTCCCACCAAATTAAACAGGGCCTCTTGGATTCTTTTGTATCATACAGACGGTCTGAAATCACGGTTGTAGGTTGTGGTTGGTTCAAATTTGCTTTGGAGCTCTTGAGAAAAGGAGATTGCTTGAAAAAGGAAGGAATGGAATTGTCCGTAGCGCCATTTCGTGGGCTTATACCAATAGTACCAGGCATTCTTGTTCCTGTCAGGCCCTCTCCTACTTTATGATTCGAGCATTAACTCAGATGAGGCCATGGCCTCCCTGCGTCACGGTCTATTTTTAGTGGTAGCTATATATCAATCTATTGACAAGGTGTCAGGGTATGAGCAAGTCAGGGAACCAGACTGCATCTTGGCTCTTGCAGCGAGCTACGCATAGCTACCGGTACATATGTAGCTATGTGTGCTTGTACTGTATGTGGGGCACGTTCCATTCTGCCACTACATACATGTATATGTACATGCACATGTATGTCCACACTTTGTGCTGTGAAACACAATCAGCAAGTAGGACACATCTGACAAAACACTTGGTAGGGCTTCCAGTTGACGTCGATATAAAGGCATTCTGACTTGCACCAGCGTGTTAAGGGACTGCAGCGGCCACACTGTGGCATACACGCAGGCTTAAACCGTGCCTGCTCCAACAAAGACAAATTAACAGACAAAGCTGCGTTGTCCATCCACAATTAGGAATGAGTTCCCACCACTCCTCCTGCCCTCCCCCCCAGCAGTTTCTTCTACAGGCATTATTTGCTCCGAAGTTTGACAAGTACGAGTATGGTACACGTATGGTATTAACAGGGGTAAAACTGGTTGCATACACCATTTCAGGCAAATGAAGAAAAAGTGTGCGGTTTAAACGCTGTGTTTACAGGTGCAAGCCTTTTGTAATTGTTGTCAGACAACCTCAGGCTAATCTGCTATGTTTAAAGTGTTTGACACTGCCCAGGGGGAGAACACCAAATAGCAAACGACTTGTTTGTTAAATGCTAAACAGTGCCTCAGGTGGCTTATTTAGCTGAAGGATCTGGACAATTGTTGGCCAGCAAACAGGCCTTGGTGGTGCCCTTGTGGTGGGCACACTGTTGTGGTGAACCGACTAATTAGAGCCCTGGTTAAGCTAGGGTAATCCCTGATTACAGACAAAACTCTTGAGACCTACTAGTAGATCATGTCCATACATGTCTTGGCTTGAAGTTCAAAAACAACAACAGGCTTGCGTATAATCCCAGTCACTGCTCTCAACTGTCAAACTTGTACACTGCCCTCGTGTGTCCGAATTTACAGTCATCCTTTCCTGTTGGCATTGTGGAATACACTTCCATTAAGTGTAAGTTACATGTACATGTAGAATTGTATCCGTGGTGCCATATGCAGAACAATCATCCATGTACTTATTACTACATGTTCATGTTGCTGAATCCAGGCTACATAAGCTTTGCTTTTTGAACCTTATACCGGTAAACTACCACTGTATTTTAAGTGTGCAAGGGCAAATTCTAAGGAGAGAGAGTGGGCAGAGGGGTACTCATTTCGTATTGAATGAAATGGGATTCGTGTTTCGAGATAAGAAAATAGGAAGAATATTATTCATTCATGTTCCCTGTTAAAAAGCTCGTAAGATTCGGATACAGTAGTATTATGTCCCAGCCCAGTGATCAGGAAACTATTAAACCATTCTTCTTTGAAGACTGCCGAGCGTGGATGTTAGATGTATCAACATTTAAGACTCAATTGTATTTCTGCATACGAGTACGTGGACACATATTTAGTGGTAATTTGTTAGGCATACCTTAGACATAGGCTCTACATTGTACGCACTGACTAAAAGAGGGTGCGTTGCTGCGTAGGAGCTGCGTCCTGCGGGGCCGGCGGCATGCGTCCCTCTTATGGCTATACGTGCATGTGGCGTTTGAGAATAGGCACCCCCCCTCTTTTTTTTGGCATCTGTTTGTTGCTCATGCCCGTACCGGTACTTGCCCAAACCACACAGTGCCGTACCCCCAATGAAGAAATCCTGCCGGCTTCCTGCTGGCTGGCTTCAAGCTTCCCATGTCTGGTGGGTGCGTTTGTCAGTTTTCTCAAAGAGAAGGAATGCACTCTAACATCGGGTAGGACAGGAGCATCATTTCATTGCACAGTAGCACTGATAGCGCGTAACATAAAGGCATTGATGCATTGATGCTTCAGCACTTGTCTTACCATTTAGCGTACATCTGTGTTCTTGGTTTTTTTTTCCCATTCATTGCTCAGTGCTCAGGGCAGCCAGTCAGAGATGATATCAACAAGTCATCACAATATGTACCAGTATACATGTACGTACATGTATACGCATGCACCCGAAGAGATCTTTTATCAGAGGGGTCGCATCTGTTTCATTGCGCAACTTCATTGCACACTCTCTTGCCCGTTTCCTCCGTGGCTATATATAGCTGTGGTCCCCGTGTGAGTAGAGTTTGTTCATTGCTCGTTGCCACGAGGGATCTTCTCTGGGTTCTCCGCTTTTCTTGCCTGCACAGAAGATCCACACTTTGGATCTGTGGCCATGATTCATGGTGAAATAGGGATCACCTTGGTGGCTGCGTGAGGCGACTTACACATGCTTGACCACACTGGAGCTACATCTTTCCTAATTTTGCCATCTTGGGATGTCCAAAAATTAACCAACATTTCAACAAAGTTAGCGCTTGTAAATGATTTAGGGGCAGGGATTGGTACTTTAGTACCAGATATCCATAAAAGGAGCAACAAACTATATGCGTATTTGTTCAAAACAAAAAAGAGAAACTTTAGAAATACCTTTTTGCCTTATGTTGGTGGAGTGCATTCAGCTGGCTTTTAAAGTTACGTCTCTAATAGAATGCAGTTTTGTCCCCTAATTTGTTAATTTTTTCCCCCTTTTTATTTTATTGATTTTCAACACCGAATAATCAATTTTGAAGGATATTCGATAAAGGATCAAATACCCAAATATTTGAATAATTGGCAGAGCACTACATGTCCATGTATGCTACTTGTTTGATGTTCGTAAGTTTGTTTTTCCCACTTTTTTACTATGCATGCTAATGAGAAACTCTAACTCTAAGTAGGATACAACCAGAGCTATGTAACAGCAGTTACATAGCAGTTTTTTTTTTTTCTAAACTTAAATGTCATCGACTATAAGTATAAATGCAATTCCTATGGGTGAATAAATGGCAATGGAATGGATATACTGTGGCGCCGGTGGATTTTCAAGATCTGTAACAACATAATTATAAAAAAATCCTTTAATCTGTGGAGTTGGGTGTTTCTTTTCTTTCTTTTTTTTTCCATGCAGACGAGGAATAAAAAACTCACTCAACATTCATCCGCATAGGGGATTAACATGAATATTGCAGTTTAATCGTCTTGAAATAGGGCATATTCCCCTTGCATGAAAAAACCCCAAACTTTAAAACTTTTCCCCATGTGTTTGAAAATTCAAATTGATCAAGTTTGTCTACTTGCGTTTGTGTAGGATCAATATCAGTTATATGAAAAGTTTCCCCTGTAATGTACAATTTTTATTTCATGCATATTAAAGGCCCTTAATGTTTTCAGGCTTCAGGAACTTGACTGAAATGTTCCTATTAGTAAGAAGATATTCCATGCATTTGACAGTGTAATGTTTGAAACATCAGCCCCGTCTTTTCTGTGCTGGTAGTTTAACCACATTCCCAAGAGTTGTATCACACATGTGCAGTAAAGCTACTGCGTGAGCCCTCAGCTCTGGAAAGGGATTTTGGAGGGATCTGCTAAAAAAATTGACATTTTATGAAGTTCTCCAGAGGCCACAGGTGTATGCACCTGATTGTAGCATTCGTACGTCAACTTGGCCTGCCCCCCCCAATGGCCTGTTTGTTGTTACAAAGTTTGTGACTCTTTTCAGGCAACTGTTTTAAAACTTCCATTACTTTAAAGAAATTACTTAAAACCATTTGTACATGTATGGAGGCACAATTTTATTGTAAAAAAAATCAGTATACATGCATGCTCCCTTAACTACTTTTGTAAATTGCGTCCTAGCACAAGTCAAAATCCCGTGGCAAAATCACAGGTCAAGTCGCAAGTAAATCTGTATAACTCTGTTGTAATTTATTATTAATATTTATCGTCAGAGACAGTGACAAAAGATGTAAATTTTCCACCCACATTGTCAAGTTGGCCATCCAGGCATCACGGATGGCGAGACGCCCCCTTTTTTTCCCTCCCCAGTTTCAAACTTTTCTGTGTAACTGTATTTTTCCTCTCTTTTGTTTTTTTCAACCTGCAGAGAAAGACAAAGACCGCGACCTTCCATCCCGGACGTCTTTTGAGCTGCGCTTCCCCGAGTCGTCGTGGGAGGATGCCGTGAAGTTCTTCGGCGGTGGGTCATCATGACGTCAACTCTTCCACCGAGGTTAAAAGGGGCTTTCAGGGTTGTTGGCTGAAGCTGTATTTGAGATTTAAAATGTGTGCAGTTGTGAATTGTGCAGCTGGTCTAAGTAAGCCGTTTATAAACAGTGTTGTAGCAAGAGTCCTTTTCCGAGGCCTCGATTCTACCGACTCACAAGTTGAGGCAGTGGGACTTTGAGACCGCCACTGCAAAAAGGTGTATTACGTCACATTTGTTTGGAATTTGAGTCAGATATAATCAAATTGCTCACATCCTAAGCTTTCATTTGATATATAATTCATCCCAGTGGCCTTTGCGGTTTGGAGTTAATTTCATTTTGTCACACATTTTTTTTGAGATAATGCCTTTTAAACACTACGAACAGAAAACTTAAATTAGACACTATCTTGGTTTTCCTTAGCAACGGGGGCTTTTGGCATTTGGCCTCAAAATATTTCCAAATATTTTCACCCTCCGCACATGGAATGGGCCATTACGCCTTTTTGCACAGCGCGACTTGATACACCCTTTTGGCAGAGCGGGTCACATTTAGTGAAGTATGAGGGCAGTGCGCGCTGATGACCAAGTTTTGGAATTGAAAGGAGTAGAAGGGGGCAGACATTCATATCATGTTCTGACAAAAAAGGTCCCGTGTTTCTCTTTGGACACCAGTTCCGATTCCTTCTCCTGAGGCCACCCACCCAAACAGATTTCCGTGCCTACCCAAATTTTTGTATGTTTTGTGTCTCTCTCTCGGAAAGCATTTTTTGAAATTTCCAACGCACTTTTTTCTCCTTTTCTTTTTTAGCCGTGTCTCGCCAAATAGTCCCATTGACTTGCATGTGAACAGCGATATCGATTGTGCGCACACTACGAGAGTATGCGTACCGTGTAATCCCCATAGTATCTGTACATCAATGCTACATCAATACGTCACGGCTCCAGACTAACGGCGACTTTCATATCAAACGCATTTTAATTCATGCAACATATTTATACATGGCAAAGAACATAAACCAATTGACTAGTATTGTGTATTTTGAGAGTTTGTGTTTATTGTCCTAAAGTAGTATCGTGTACATATTGTAAAATTTCATATAAACTCCCTGCCAACTATTTATTAGTCGGCGTGATGTAAACCTAAAACGGTTAACTGGCCTTATCAAAATTCCAAATTGCACAACATTATGCAGCTCATAACGGCGTAACACCTCAGATATTGGATTCAAGGAAAGGGCCCATGTACAAACACACATATTGACAAGCATGACTAGAGAATATTGCCGCATAGCATCAGAAGGAACAACTTCAGTCGCCAAAAGGTGTTAGTTTTTCCACTTCTAAGTTTCCCAAATTGAGATCTCTGTGTGCACATGTACGTTAAGTGAATTTTAAGATGTTTTCAAGTGTGGACAGTTTAAGTTGCGTGCGCAGTTGAATGTAAGTTTATGACTTGCGAGTAGAGCATCGTTATGATGCATTTAGTACTGATTTGTTTCCACGTTTGTATTCCTTTTAATTCAGTGTCCTGAGATCGCAGCAAGTCTGTGTCAGGAGATTGGAGGAGTTGACTGAAATTCATAAAAATTTAATTTCACGTCGACTCTGAACATTCTCTAAAGCAGTTGGATGAAACTAACTTTGTGTGCTTTAAAATATTAAAACAATTTCACACAGGGTGGTATCATTTTTTGTTTATTCTGTCCAAAATTATCTACTCTAAGGAAATCATTAATTACAACATTTAAATAAAATACAACATATTTATTTTCATTCAATTTTAGGAATTGTTCATTTTGTCAACCAAAGTAAGGACTTTATTGCAAACATTGGACACAAAAATCATCTTGCACGTACATGTAGTTCCTTGCAGAAGGACGTTGATTTTGTCAAACTCCTTTTCTTTGTGCTTTCACTGACCGCTTGTAAGAACTATCATTTAGCTAGAAATTGAGTTTACGCGTGTGTAGAATTTTGTTCAAGGCCCAGTGATATGTGAAGCGAGAGAGAATGTCGGACATCTTCACATGCGATTTTCTGAAAAAGCTTGAACAGTTGATGTAATAAGGCCAAGTCATAGTAATGGAGGTTTAGTTTTGAAAGGTTTATTGAACAGTGCTATCGTGGCATTGTTTGGGTGGGCCATTTTTTGCACACTTCTCTTTTTGGAGGGGGGGGGGCCTTGTTCCGTCATTGGTCATAATGCAGGTACGTACATGTACATGTACTTACTATTTGTTCGTGGTAGGGTTCATGTTCTTGTCCTCTTGAGCCATGAGTTGGAGGGAGCGAAATCTGTTTCAGGAAAAAAGAAGGGTATTTGGTTAAGTACAGTAATCCCAAGGCACATGTACAGTACGTGGTTTACCAATGCGCAATCTGATTTAAGAAGGGGTTTAGAAAGTGAAGCGACAACAGAATTAGAATGACTTGTGAGGCGTTACGTAAAATTGGACAAAAATGCAGTGTTTCCTTTCAAATTCTCTGTAAGGAAAACCTTTCCCGGGATCAGCTGATTTCTTTATTTTTCACTTCACACTCATGTCGTTGAAAACTGAAACACACCGTACAAAGTCTTGTAAAAATTGGTATTTCCTCTTTTTTTTGTCAAAGTCCAAGTTGCACGCCTGATAAATGCAAGTGTCCACTGCATCAGTGCATTCCAAATTGCGGTAGGCACTACATGTGCATGTACATGTACCTTACATGTATGGCCATGGTTGGTAAAATGAACAGTTGGCAAAAAGCTGAACTTGAAACACAGCAGAAATCTGTACATGTCACTGGTGTTGCAAAGCCAAGTTGCAAGGCTCATGCTGTTGGGTATCAACAAGCGTCAGCGACCATCACCAAAACCTCAACAAATTATTCAGGCACATTTATGCCCATTTGTTTTTTATTTGCAATATTTATTAGGCTCCTGCATGTCCTATTCAATGTATCGTATCTATCTGAAATGATACTCGAGCGTTTAAATTTGAGTGACCGGCCGCCATCTTATTTTCACGTGGACGGCAGAGTAAAGAAAGATGGCAGCCTCCATACATTGCGAACAATTTTCGGTTTTCTGCAAAAATCTGGAGGTAAATTCGATGTTTCTCTTACACAGCAGCAAGTCTTAGACTCTCTAAAATATGATTAAAAACCACTTTTAAATCTTTAGAGAGTATTTTCAAGTTGTTGACGCCTTGTTGATGCTACTTGTGTATTTTGAGGCTTGTTGACGCTAAATAGCATTGCAAAGCTAGTGTGGACAGTAAATTGTGTTTATGTTCTCTGGTACGCAGTTAACCCCATTGAAAATGCTTATTTTTTCTTGAACTGTGAACACTTTGATTTATCAGCTGGATTTTTTGTTAGTATTTCCATGACTTGTTCTTATTCTTGTTTGCTCTTGATAACCAAAAATTTTTTTAAGGGGGGGACCATTGTGTGGACTTGATGTCCACAGGTCTTCACTGCCTGCACTGTGTGGACATCTCTGTTCTCAAATCCAAAGAATAAATAAAACATGCTTTGAACAGTTAAGTTTTCTTGTTTATTGAACAGTGCTATCGTGGCATTGTTTGGGTGGGCCATTTTTGCACACTTCTCTTTTTGGAGGGGGGGGCCTTGTTCCGTCATTGGTCATAATGCATGTACGTACATGTACATGTACTTACTATTTGTTCGTGGTAGGGTTCATGTTCTTGTCCTCTTGAGCCATGAGTTGGAGGGAGCGAAATCTGTTTCAGGAAAAAAGAAGGGTATTTGGTTAAGTACAGTAATCCCAAGGCACATGTACAGTACTTGGTTTACCAATGCGCAATCTGATTTAAGAAGGGGTTTAGAAAGTGAAGCGACAACAGAATTAGAATGACTTGTGAGGCGTTACGTAAAATTGGACAAAAATGCAGTGTTTCCTTTCAAATTCTCTGTAAGGAAAACTTTTCCCGGGATCAGCTGATTTCTTTATTTTTCACTTCACACTCATGTCGTTGAAAACTGAAACACACCGTACAAAGTCTTGTAAAAATTGGTATTTCCTCTTTTTTTTGTCAAAGTCCAAGTTGCACGCCTGATAAATGCAAGTGTCCACTGCATCAGTGCATTCCAAATTGCGGTAGGCACTACATGTGCATGTACATGTACCTTACATGTATGGCCATGGTTGGTTAAATGAACAGTTGGCAAAAAGCTGAACTTGAAACACAGCAGAAATCCGTACATGTCACTTGTGTTGCAAAGCCAAGTTGCAAGGGTCATGCTGTTTGGTATTAACAAGCGTCAGCGACCATCACCAAAGCCTCGACAAGTTATTCAGGCACATTTATGCCAATTTCTTTTTTTAATTTGCAATATTTATTAGGCTCCTGCATGTCCTATTCAATGTATCGTATCTATCTGAAATGATACTCGAGAGTTTAAATTTGAGTGACCGGCCGCCATCTTGTTTTCACGTGGACGGCAGAGTAAAGAAAGATGGCAGCCTCCATACATTGCGAACAATTTTCAGTTTTCTGCCAAAATATGGAGGTAAATTCGATGTTTCTCTTACACAGCAGCAAGTCTTAGACTCTCTAAAATATGATAAAAACCACTTTTAAATCTTTAGAGAGTATTTTCAAGTTGTTGACGCTTTGTTGATGCTTCTTGTGTATTCTGAGGCTTGTTGACGCTAAATAGCATTGCAAAGCTAGTGTGGACAGTAAATTGTGTTTATGTTCTCTGTTACGCAGTTAACCCCATTGAAAATGCTTATTTTTTCTTGAACTGTGAACACTTTGATTTATCAGTTGGATTTTTTGTTAGTATTTCCATGACTTATTCCTATTCCTGTTTGCTCTCGATAAACCCAAAATGTTTTTTTTGGGGGGGGACCATTGTGTGGACTTGATGTCCACAGGTCTTCACTGTCTGCACTGTGTGGACATCTCTGTTCTCAAATCCAAAGAATAAATAAAGCATGCTTTGAACAAGTTAAGTTTTCTTGTTTATTGAACAGTGCCATCATGGCATTGTTTGGGTTGGCCATTTTTTGCACACTTGTTTTTTTGGAGGGGGGCCCTTGTTTAGTTATTGGTCATAATGCATGTACGTACATGTACATGTACTTACTATTTGTTCGTGGTAGGGTTCATGGTCTTGTCCTCTTGAGCCATTAATTGGAGGGAGCGAAATCTGTTTCAGGAAAAAAGAAGGGTTTTTGGTTAAGTACAGTAATCCCAAGGCACATGTACAGTACTTGGTTTACCAATGCGCAATCTGATTTAAGAAGGGGTTAAGAAAGTGAAGTGACAACAGAATTAGAATGACTTGTGGGGCGTTACGTAAAATTGGACAAAAATGCAGTGTTTCTTTCGAATTCTCTTAAGGAAAACTTTTCCCGGGATCAGCTGATTTCTTTATTTTTCACTTCACACTCATGTCGTTGAAAATTGACACCGTACAAAGTCTTGTAAAAATTGGTATTTCCTCTTTTTTTTTGTCAAAGTCCAAGTTGCACGCCTGATAAATGCAAGTGTCCACTGCATCAGTGCATTCCAAGTTGCGGTAGGCACTACATGTGCATGTACATGTGCATGTACATGTGCATGCACATGTACATGCGCATGTACATGTGCATGTACCGGACATGTATGGCCACAGTTAGTTAAATGAATAGTCGGCAAAAAGCTGAACTCGAAACACAGCAGAAATCCGTACATGTCACTGGTGTTGCAAAGCCAAGTTGCAAGGCTCATGCTGTTGGGTATCAACAAGCGTCAGCGACCATCACCAAAGCCTCAACAAGTTATTCAGGCACATTTATGCCAATTTGTTTTTATTTGCAATATTTATTAGGCTCCTGCATGTCCTATTCAATGTATCGTATCTGTCTGAAATGATACTCGAGCGTTTAAATTTTGTTTTCACGTGGACGGCAGAGTAAAGAAAGAAGGCAGCCTCAATACATCGCGAACAATTTTCATTTTTCTGCAAAAATCTTGAAGTAAATTCGGTGTTTCTCTTATACAGCAGCAAGTCTTAGACTCTCTAAAATAAAAAAAACACTTTTAAATCTTTAGAGAGTATTTTCTAGTTGTTGATGCTACTTGTGTATTCTGACGCTTGTTCTCAAGTCCAAAGAATGAATAAAACATGCTTTGAACAGTTAAGTTCTTTTTTTTTCTTTAAGCAAGAGTTGTGCCTTTGTACTTAAAGAGTGTATGGATGTGCAGTTGTGTCTATATAGAGGAGTATACGTTTGTATTTATTGATTGTAAAACAGATGTTTTTGTTTGCATTAATAAAAAGCTGTTTATATCTTTCACAAATTTCCGCATATGGATATCTCAATTAGTCCGACTCACTAGTCGTATATTTATGGAAATACATTATTTTGTGCAGCTTTGTGGAATTTTGCTATTGCAGTATTTTGCATTTTGTGAATGCAAGATATTAGCCTGGATATAGTTTGTATGGTTTTGCCCCCCCCCCATAGGATGTACCGTGTGGCACACCCCACTGTAATAACCTATGCATTTATGGCAAAGTTATGGAGGACAAAATAATAAAATGTGAGTGTTTGCTGCAGCTTTACACAAACAATGTGCCTGTATCTTTTCTCTCTCTAGATGACTTCGATCCAACTGACGTTCAAGTGGGATGGTGATTATCAGTGACATTTGTTTGGTTTAATAAATTATTATGCGCTGCCTATAATGTCCAAAATCGAAATGCTTTTTTGACCTAAAATCCTCGTACTGGTAGCATCAAAGTTTAATGAAAAATTGAATATTTGAAGACATTTATTCTAATTGCCTCAGTTCTTGCTACTAGTCAGATGAATAGTAGAATGGGGATGGAAGATGAAATTAAATTTCGGTCTACATAATGCACTTTGAATGGTTTTGCTGTAGTGGACCATACCTAGTCAAGGGCAGATCAAGAGTTGGCTTTATGTTGGGAGGAGTGATGGGGGGATGTGCAAAACGTTTAGGTATGAATTTATGTAACCTTTTGGGCCTTTCTTAGGGGTGAGGCTCAATTTTGGGGGGGGGTTACAATTTTTAATAAAAAAAGGAAAATATCTCTTAAAAATCACCTTTTTCTCAGTTTGTACTTCAAAATTAAAATTGCTTGGGGAACCCTGCTAATGTACATATAGGCTACATTTAGTTATTTAATTTGGATGTGACAACTTTTCAGGGGAAAACTAAGAAATTTGGGTGAGGTCTGCTATTGAATACCTATCCCAAACAGTCGCTAAATATGCAAATTCTGTTGCGTCTGATTCAATTTGCTAAAACATCTGATCAATCTAGTCCCATGATGCATAGGGGAATGGCCGCCATGTTTGTCCTGCTTTTCTGGTATTAATAAAACCGTCCAAGCCAAAAGTGGGGAAGGACGGGAGGGAGCCGGCTGTTTGGGGTAGGTATTCAATAGCAGACCTCACCCACATTTGTGTGGGGGAGGAGTCTCCTGCTTTCAACCTGCCCCAAACATTTGCCAAGTATGCAGAGCAGCACCAAGCCGGGGGGGGGGTGCGGTGAGTACACACTGCATAATATGAGCACTGCAGGAGAATGAAATTGTCCAGACTTAATTGCCGACTCACCAAATGATGGAGTTGCTATATCGTTCCAGTGGATGGACTGCTTCGATGAGGAACCCTTTGGCATCGATGTGGCCTATGTTAGGACCGCTCTGCCATGTGCGGAGTCCTTTTGCAGAACATTGGTGAGGTAGCATGTGGGGAAAGTAGATGGGGTCTTTCAACATGCTGCCTTGCGTATTTCCTCCATCGGTACGCCCCTGAAGTAGGCCCATGATGTGGAAAATGCTCGGATATCATGAGCCCTGATGAGGCGTTGTGTTTCATTGTCCACAGAGCTTGGCCAATCTGGGTTGGCAAACTTGATACCTGAAACTTTCCATCCGGCTATAGTGTCTTTGGTCGCAGCTAGGTGAGGTTTTATTGTAGTGATGAAAAGCTCCGAAGCTGTACTTCTGAGTTTTCTGGTTTTGGCCGAGTACCATTTAAAAGTTCGCGCTGGGCACCATGGTTTGTTGTCAGGAGTCCCAGTGTGTTTAGCAATGTCTGCTACAAAAATGTCAGGAGGATGGAAGGAAACTGACTGGTTCTTGGTAAGAGACCTTAGCATTGGGATGAGACAAACACCATGAGGTTCCCATCGGATGTGGCCATCTGAGATGGACAATGCCTTCAGTTCACTGCTACTCTGTGAGGTAGTAACTGCTAGTAGGAATTCCAGTTCCACTAATAGGTTGATCAATGATGCATCACTGAGAGGCTCCAAGGGGGGACCAGTGAGCAGTTGGAGAACAGGTGACAAATCCCATGAATGAATTAGTCTCTTAGTTGGGGGATGTTCAAGAAACATTCCCGGAGTATATGTTTAAGAGCAGTATTGTCGGACACAGTTGGACCATCTGGGAGACCATCGTGTACAGCCACAATGGCTGACTGGTAGTTACAGATAGTTGAAACCTGGAAATCTGATATGAACAGGTGCATGAAGAAGTCAGCTATAGAAGTCACAGAAACTTCTGTCGGAGCAAGACTTCGCTCTGAACACCAAAAAGTAAAATGTCGTAATCTGGAGTCGTAGATGCTGCGTGTAGACTGGTGTCGACTCTTCGAGGCCATTTCGGCAGCTTCATCAGAAAGTCCTGTTGATCTGAAGGACTGTTTGAGAATAGCCAACAGGTCAGGTGTTGTGACCTCGGATGAGGGTGAAGCACGCCTGACTTCGGTTGATATAGCAGATCCAGTCTGTCGGGAAGGATCACTGGTACCCGGACGAGAAGTCTGGTCAGACACGGGAACCATGGCTGGCGTGGCCAGAAGGGGGTGTTGAGAGGGACTCGGCAGCGTTCCCGTTCGATCTTGGGGAGAACTGCTGGTATTAGGGATATTGGAGGGAAAGCATAGGCCAACATCCCTTCCCAGTTGATTCAAAGAGAGGAAGTTGTCAAAGTCCTCCCTAGCATACTGGAAATAAGTCAAAGCCCTGGGCGGGTACAGACGCCATTGTTTGGCACCAGCGATAACTTTTGACATCTCGACGCATGAGCGGTTAAGTGGAAGTTCCAGGAAAATTGGCGGTGATGCCTCAAACCTAGTGGGGTGGCGTTTGAAGGCAGCTTGCAAAGAGGCCTCAGCCGTAGATTGACTAGAAGGCAGCCCTAATATGTGGATTATATCTTTCTGAAGAAGACGGAGCCGTGCCTCAGGAGGGTTAAGGTTGGCTGTAGAGGAGATATCCTCATCTTCAGAGGATGTATCCTGTTCCATCTGGAGTTGATCAGAGGAAGGAGGAACGTCACCATGT
Source organism: Acanthaster planci (assembly GCF_054643075.1). Taxonomy (NCBI): domain Eukaryota; kingdom Metazoa; phylum Echinodermata; class Asteroidea; order Valvatida; family Acanthasteridae; genus Acanthaster; species Acanthaster planci. The sequence continues at coordinate 20,615,226 of NC_141781.1, read as the reverse complement.
CTTATTGAGTGGCCAGAGACAGGAGCAGGAAGTGAGATGTAGTCTGCGCTAGAACCTGTGTAAGTCAAAGGAACGAAACCATAAAAGGAAGATTGGATCATCAATGAATGCAGATCACGTTCCGGCAAAGGGTCCGGATCTGAAGCCGTCGCTGCGTGAGCAGGACTGGGTTCCAGACGGCTGGTTATAGAAGAGAGCTTCTCCAAGAGCATGCCGACCGCTGATATGATGTCGGCTGAAGCGTCATCCTTCTGTAAGGAGTGAGACTTCTTGCGCTTGGACCCCGTAGAAGAAGACAAGGAATGCTTGTGCTTCTTCCGTATGGGAGAACTGAATGTAGAGCCAGCGGTTGACGCCTGGTGAGCTGGGGCGTCGGAGGCTTGCCCAGACCGTAGTAAGGGTAGAGCAGGAGAGGGCTGGTGAACTGCATATTTAGCGACTGTTTGGGGTAGGTTGAAAGCAGAAGACCTTAAAAATTTAAAATATGAATCTAGCATATACAGTGTATACTAGTATGTACATAACTGTATGTACCTGGATTTGGAGGTGTGCCAACCGAGACTGTCCAGCATGCGCACGGTGTCAGGGGACAGGTCCAAATTCAGAGACAAGAAAGAGTCGCCCAGACCTTCACACCGCAGACTCCAAGCTATGTACATCATTGTTGGGCACGAACTGCTGTCAACAACGCCGTAAGAACAAAGCCATCAGAAACGGCCTCCCTGTAAGAACGAAAAAATTCAAATTTTCTGGTTTAGTGAGAATCCTTTGCATAAACTGATTGAGCTATTCATTACAATCCAAAAGTTTCAAAATCATGTATTAATATTTGCGGGCAGGTATAATGTTTGATTTGGTTTGGGCCCTAAATAACACCTTTCCCTTATCCATGGCCGGCGATGATGTACCATGTAAAATATGCTTATGCTTTGTGTTGGGTCTTATCAGTACACGTAATGAGACACGTTGAGCCGTTCTTGCTAAGGGATTTGAAAGAGGACAGTTTATTTTTGAACTTTGCATCACCCTGGCATGCTCCAGTACTTAAGGTCCAACAGAAGGGCAACGAAACTCCTTGCCGAATGGGGGATAGATCCCACGCTTTTTGAACGAGGGGAATCGACCATACAGTACTACCCACCCTCCCCATGTGTTTTCATCTTTGGGCATGCGTATTGCTTCCTTGACAACTGAACTTACTAATTTCATCACCCCCTCTCGTAGTCAAGTGGAGCTGAATCCACGAGTACACACCAGTCCCTGAATCCGTACAAAACTGCCCTATATTCTAAATCGGGCTTCCACGCAGCCATCCGTCTTATGGCAAGGAAAGCTCGAAGGTACAGACTGCTCACTGCCACAGTAAAGTGTGCCAAGAAGTTCCACTGAATTCTCTCAGGGCTCAGTAACAATCTGCTTCTGATGTACGAATTCATCTTTCTAGGCTCGCAAGAAATGGCAGATAATCTTCCCCACTTTGGCACTTAACCATCACATGGGGGAAATCTGACCCCAAGCATCAGATTCATCCCAAAGTTTGCGTCTGCCTTTGATCCACACTTCTTGATAAAGACGACCCCATCTCAAACATCGAGCTTTCATCCTGGCAATGCTTACCATATCATACCCACATGCAGCTTGTCTTCACTTCACCAACTAATTAACTTTATTAAGTAATTGAGAGGGATCACTGCCCCCAACTACAAGAGGTAGGCAGTAAAACCACTTGCTCTAGGGTTGATGGGTTAACACCGGGCCACCTTATATGATATCTCCATTACCAAGGGACTAGATGAGGCAGTAGAGTGTCTTGTAAAACACGCTGAGCAGTGCCCTGCAGGTAGTAGAGGCTTATTCATATCTGAGCCTATCAAATAATAGAAATGATACAATGCTTCGATATTAACACACACCTTCAGAATTGTACCCCTGGCTGAATATTAATGTATCCTCAGAGTGACCAAACCAATGATCTCTAATGGTCCAAGCAACGACCGACGCTTTATAACCTTCGTACAGGACAGCTGGGAAGAACAACAAAGGCATGTGTCATCGTGCATTCAAGTAACGGTACATTGATGAAGACTGCCTTTCCCTTGAAGGATTATGTGACTAGAGAGACATATCTGTAGCATCCCAGGAAAACTGCAGTTTGTAGAGACTCCAAAATCGAGATATAGGAATTTCAATTGAAAGTCTGAAGCCTTTCTTTGACGTGTTCCCCGACAGGACTGTAGCTGCAGCCGCACCTAGACTGTACTTTAGCCTGGATGATGGGACTACCAGTGTGACAAAGTAGAGAAGAGAGGATGTTGGGTAGTCTAGAACCAGTACAGGGTTATCCTTTTTATTTCAGATCCAAACACAAGTACCTGATCGGTCCATCAGGCCATCAAAAGGCATTGACATTGTAACTCAACTAATGTAATTAGACGAGCATTTGAGACATGAAAAATCCAATTCTCATCTTGAACAAGATGACCCTCTTGACATGGCGATTCCGAAATCATGGTGTCCGTGGTGGTTTGGGTGAGGAGGTGGAATGATTTCCCCAAGATGCTTTGGGAGATTTCCCCTAAGACTTTGAATAGACTGTAGATGGTATTCCGGGCCTCCTGTGAGATAAAACAACTTCGCTTCGTGAAACTACCCACCAATTAAATACATCGAGCCAGTACTAATGGCAAGGTGGGAAATCACGTATGGAGTTCCGTCACGAGGCCACCAGTGATGTAAACTCTTCTCCAGGACACGTAACGACCAAATATAAAAAGGATGAAGCAGTTTATCCCTCGTTCTTTCAGTGTTGGCATGGAACCAGTCTGAAGCGCCAACAGATCTCACCTGTTGTTCGCATCATCTCTGCCCATCCGTGGTTCGACAGAACATTCCAAGTTTCCCCGGCAATCATTATTGATAATAATAATACATTCTCGGGTATCAAAAAGGCCGTCGTCATACACGCATATAGAGGCTCTGCATGGCTGCCAGCTTGCATGTCAGTGCTTTTGTTTCACAGGGTGTACACAAAATGAGTTTTCCATGTGGAACAAAAGAACTGCCCTACAAGATGGCTACCACGCAAAGCCGCTACCTCCTTCGTTTTCAGTACATTCCATTAGGTATTCAATAGACCACACATTCTTCCCTTCCAAATTCCGTGTTAATATTATCTCTGATGTTATTCAGATCGTCTTCATCATGCGACCTTATCTATACCAAGAGCACATCCCTACATCGTCACCGCTGGAAATTCCCCTCTAGCTTTGGTATTGACGAGGAACTGTTTGGAGTACATGTACATGTAATTGCAGTTTTCATCAAACATCCATGTATTTGATTGTAGTAGGAGAGTTAATTGAAACCATCGACCAAAAAAAAAAAAATTTTTTTTTTGCGCATAGCTTCTCATGCATGTGCCTCAAAGATTAGAAACAGTGAAAACAAAAGTGCTCTCCTTCATACGGCTAGCCCCATGGGATTGTGCGAGGCTTAATGAACAAGTTAGCTTCTTAAATATCCAGCAAACCCATGACCGATTTCTCCGGTTTTTTTGTAGTTCTATCTCCAATCCTTTTTAATTTACCCGAAAGATATTGTATGACGTGTGAGGAGCGGTGCATCGACGCGACAGGACGATGAATTGATGCCGGGGCTCCGTGCCGTAGACACGGTGAGACGCCCCGGCACAGTGGCCGGCCAATTTGTTCAGCCGTCAAGCTGGACCGGGGCCGGCCCGCTCCCTTTGCTGAAATAAGGCACTGGCGGTACTCTTTGGGGAATTCGTTTTCGGGGAGTGGATTCGCGGGATTTCCTTGCATGCAAGCCCGAGACGTTTGGACGTGACCGGGAAAACCATAATGCGGTTAGTTGTGATTTTATTAAAAGCAATTTATTCCCCTCCTTTCCTTGTTTGACGCTATGAATCGCATCGAAAACAGAAAGCTATGCGTCCAGGGCTCAATTACCACCCGTGACCAATTTCATAGACCTGAATGGCCCAAAATGCTTGTTACCAAATTAATGCACTAAGAAAAAACCTGCTGGGAACTGCTCACAACATATAGGCTGCACAATACCTGTCTGGTGATCTTCTTTGCTAAGCAAATTGTCTGTGCTCACAAGCTTAATGTAGTTCGGCCCTTTTTTAGGCACTTACGTTCTACACGTCAAGATGCGTGGTGCATCGGTTCTCCAATTGAAAGCCTTAAATAACACAGCCCCGTTTAAGCTCCCATCCACCTCAACGTTGTATGCTTCCCTGTTATTTCATACATTTAATCCCCTTCTTTAAGCAACCCCTAAAACAAAACAGATTGGTGTCAAACCCACAAAAACGGTCGGTTCCGAAAATTTGCAACCAAGGAGACATTTTCTGCCATGGAAACTTTTAGCCTGTCTGATGAGACCACAACCTGGACCAGATACACTTTAAGCTGCACAACGGCAGGCGGACGACAGTAACAGAAACGAGCCAAACAAAGCTTCGCGCTAAAACGTTTTTGGACGAAAGGCTGAGGAAGAAATTGAGACTGTAGGTATTGGACAGCCGAAATTGAGAATAAAAACAAAGTCTGTGATACGAGCTCAGAAAGGAGTGTGGAATATACACGTATTCCGAAAAAAACTGGAAGAAATTAGTGTGGTTTTCATAAATGGATTAGGGGCTTCTGGATCGTACAAGGGGTAACAATGCTTCAGGCTGTTACAGATTTTACAGCATAAAAACAGCCAATTTAGCTTCTCTTCGATATCGAATTCGGACGAATCCATACCAATATACATAATGCAAGTCGCAGATTGGTCATGAATACAGATATGCCGTTGGGGCACAGATACATGCGTTTAATCGAAAATCCGCATATATGTAGCCTTTTTTTGAGTCGCCTGTCTGGAAGTGCGCTGTCAGACTACGTCCCCGATGTTTCCCGAAGCCACGCCAGCAGAAAAACATCGAGAGGATGAAATGAAACATACCAACGACCCAAACAGTCAACGAAGACTTTTTTGTCTGAGTGCCATGAAATATGTATGAGAATGGCACCAACACGATGGAGTATCATGTTTCAGTAATGCAAGCATTTCTTATAGGCTTGCATCCTCAATAATAACCGTACTCTTTAACCAAAAAAAAAAAATCGGGGAATAACAGAAGACGAGGATATTCTGGCTGATTTTGTTGTTCTTTCTGTAAAATTCTCGTCGGGGTTTCGACACCGATGAATCATATTCAAACCCTTGCGGGCCCAGCGTCCCCGGCCCGTCGAGTTCGCGGGCGCGAGGACCCCTCGACACCCGTCATTTTCACTCGAGCTTGAACCAACCGCGGTCCTTGTCGCGCGGCTCATGAATACTCATCCTTGGCGGCGCTGCGGCGGCGGCGCTTTTTTTGGGGGGGGGGGGGTGGAGCGCCACTACCGCGTTTCGCGTACGGTCTAGGGATGGGGACTTTTTCTTCGCTGCGGGGGTTATTATCATTAAAAGCGGCAACATTTAGGGGGCTTGATGGAACGGCTATAGAACGATAAATCAAATGTACCGCGCTGATTTGACACGGAGCTAGCTACTGGTGGGATGGGCCTTTAAAGGCGCACCGCAGTTCTATGGTACGCGTGCAGGTAGCAAAACGAGTGAATTGCATGTATTCAGGGGTAAATGGCCTTATTATGTTCGCTCTGTCCAAAAAACCAACTTTAGTAACTAACACACCTGCATGATTCTTTCCTTTTGAGAGAGTAGCAAAGTTAGAACGCATGTTGAATAGTAATTGTTCTTACTCGCATCGACATCGTGGTCTCCACCTCTTTGCCGGAAACAAGTCTAACGTCATTACATCTAAGTTTAACGGTCACGGTAATAGGCCCTAACAGATATAGAGAGAATGTATCACTTCGCCACATAGAAGAAAATCACTTCGACAAGTCCGCCTGAAATAAACTCCGCGGGAGCGATAATGGCAGTGGCTTCTGACCAGTTCGCGTATGGCACTGTACCATGAACCCCCCCCCACCAAAAAAGACAGAAAAAATGTGCTAAAAAAACTACAAGGGGTGCTACGACGCAGCTCGTGGCATACGGCAATTTCGATATAGATTTCATGGTAATGGAATATACCGCTTACGCGCATGTGATTTTATGCTGGTTGCAGCAATATATTTCACATTGATCGTAAAAAGGTGGAAGTGCCGAGTGGGACTGCAGCTCAGTAATGGAAATAATTATGAGACGTTTGGGGGTTACAGTGTGTAAAACGTATCTACGTGTCTACACCCGTGCATACCGAGTTTCAAGACAGACAATTTGCCATTGTGCAGCGGATATCCAAATCAGATGGATCCGTCCCTCCTTATAGAGGGGATGGAAACGCGGCTCTTTTATAATGCCATTTGCACAGGTGAACAACATCTCTTGCGCCTTGTGTTCTAAGCATCCACGTCGCTTCCATGAGGCCTTCACTAACCACGTTGCGATTGCCCCTTTAAGTCTGCGCCGTTTTAGCCGGACCTCTTTGGAATCATCGTGGAAACTGTGATGATTGACCAGTCAGCCAACTACCGACACAAATCCTTTAGTTTTCCCACCGTCCCCATCTCCACTCGGTTGTTTTTCTGCTCGCCATGCGAAATGAGGTCCGACCAGCCATGATTTAAATAGATGCCGTGCCATGCACGGCGGGCCTCCTGATCAAACAAGACGGGCTGCGAGAATTTTATGCACAGCGAACTCTAGAACCACTGCACTCATCTTGTGCCGGCACAAACTCAAATGTCAGGGAGAGAGAAAAGGAAGAAAGTATAGCGTACGGGGAGGGAGACCGAGGGGGAGAAAAAAAATCAAATTTTGAGGAATGTTTGACCATGAATATTCATTATGCAGCAGGTATGTAACTTTGTAACGTGTACAACTCCAGAGAACGGGCTCACCATCGACCGGTCTCCACTCTTCAATAAACAGAGTGGAATATTTTTGTACTCGTGCCATCTTCTCTCCCGCTCACTTGTAGTCCCAAGCGCTCACCCGGGGAATTCGACTTTCTCCCCTCTCTTCCCCAGGTAACCGAAGAAGGCGGCACAGAGAGGGGGATATTTTTTGTCTTCTCTTGGGTGCGATGGATCGATGCGGCATCCGCTGCTTACGAGAGTCCACCGTCCGTAATGTGTTTGATCCGGCCGCGGATCGGCGCTTGTATCCCGCTGTCAATTTGCCCAGCGGTCCCCGGCATTCATGTGCCCCAACACGGCTTCACCGTTACGACTGTCTTTTTTTTTCTCCCTCCACGGTTGCGCAGCGCTGGGTGCCGTGACCGAAATTAATCGGGAATTTCTTTCTCTTGTTGCGCACATGGTGGACATTCACAGGGCTTGTTAAGCCGCAGAAACGGAATGTACTCACGGCTGCGAACGTCAATAATATTAAAGCTGAAACTCTCGTTTCTAAAACATGTTTCCCCTGATTTCCTTGGAAAAACTAATGTACGTAAACATTGGAAAGACACGTGAGTCAATGTATTGCCCTTGAAAGCTCCCTAGAAGTCGCCATGTTTTCAGTAATTCCATTCGGACAGTCGTTACTCCAACCAGCGCGCATCTCTCTAATACTGTCTCATTTCGAACATCTATTGATTACATCATTGTCTGAATCCAGCAATCTTGTGATTTCTCTCCTTCTATATATACGGCAGCTTCATTTTTCCTAGAAATCACCATGGGTGAAGCTTGGGTCGTCGGGGTAATGGAGTACCATTACCACTTCGCAAAAGTCTTACGGTGTTTCTCCCGCTTTCGCTTCCAGAGCAAAACTGTGTCTTTTGACACCATTTTTGCAGGGAATTATACTGTGGAACCTCCCAACTTCACTCCTGATCGCGAATGAGTGCCCTGTCCCGTCTTATTTTCCTGACAGTGGCTTCCATCCTTTCTCAAGATCCACTCTCAATTCTCTGCATGTCTTCAATCCTTTGGTCAAACAATCGGCTCCTCCTCCGCACCATCTTCGTTGGAACCTCTATCCGCTCGACATCTGGTAAACATGGTACCCAATCTCCCCGATATCACCTGAGATTACTTTCACTTTCCGGCACCATACTCCGAATCCACAGAGCCTTCTTCTGTTTTACAAACACCGAGGGCCATTTTGTATGGGCGGCCAAAGTTTGCAAAATTATCAGCCTCTGTTGGCAACAACTTTTGCCTCAGAATGTCCATTTCACAGCATCAGTGTAAATGTGTGGGGCCTTTTCATTCCAGTATTTAATTTTAAAATTGGGAGGTGTTAATATTTGCCGAGAGGTTTTTCACATTTTAAGAATGGTTGTTTCGGTTTTGCACTCACGGTCGGCCATAGGTATGCAGATCACTGGTTGGTCTGTAAACCTTCCACAACACTGCGGCCCTATGCTCCTTGCGTCAAGCATCCTATGAGTTCTTCTTCCAGTTCCACGCTCAAGTTACTCGATTTTATCCACGGCTATGCTTCACCCCCACCCCAGCCGCCAAAACATAGCCCGGAGCTTTCTCCCTAACCAGGCTGCTACCCCAGGTGTCTTGGGAGTGGCACACTCCACGAGACACCAAATAAAGCGACAACTAGGTGTCGAAACCCTTTATATTGAGTTTGACACTCGGGTTTAGTAATGTGATAAACTTCACACGACAGCGCGGACGCGATGTTGTTACATGCAGCGCGGTTACTTTGTGAAGTACACGTACAAGAGGAACGCGTTTTACCTTCACAGGAACACTTCTCTCGTTCACAGAAACAGCGATCAGCGCTTTCAGGAATTGAAGATGTGACCCATCACAACTTAAGGCCTCTGTAAGACCTCCAGACGCAGTAGGAATGGGCACAATATACAACTCCCATCTAGTTCCATTTGCATCTTTAACTTTTTTCTTTAGGGTCTTATGCCTTCCCATCGTGTACCTTGCCAACACCAACTCTAGGATGGGTCCTCGTCTCAGTATTCCGTCTAGTTTTGCTCTTCCACGCTCTCGCGCGCATCCCTACCAACACCTCTCTAACCAGCCCCTCCGCCCATCTTCGACCATAATCGTGGATCAATTTTTCTCTACCCACTTCATCCTTTCTCGCCCGGCCAATATCGACCTCTGTGCAGGTCTAGTTCTCCCGATTCCAAGCCACTCTAAAAAAAACTTACACCCTTCCACGCCGAGCGTGCATCACTCTTCCACGCTCGCACCTCTTTGCGGAATATCGCACTCCACCAAATTTTTGTTTCTGAATCCGATAATCTATAACCATCTTGGGTGCCCCAGTATCTCAGATTTCTCCACACCTCTTTGTCCAGGTTTATCTCTGACCGTACGCTCGTGCTTTGCCGCGGTCAACAAGAATCCGCAAGCCTGTTGTCTGACTCATTCCGAAGCCCTCCATCCGCAATCGTTGCCTCGCACCCGAAGAGATAACCGCTCTTCCGCAGGACCTTCTCCCTTTTTTCGATCCACTCTTAAGCGATACAAAGTCCTCGCCACCTCTGCACAAGCACGCCGAAATGTGCCCAATAATAGCCATTAAAATTCATTCGGCTCTCGTGCCGGTGCGGCGAATCGCCATTAGCAAGTCCAACGAGGTCAAGAATTGGCCGCCGAGTGGTTTTTTAGACCGCGCTGTTGGCAGCGTGGTCCTCGCACGGCCGCATCTGGTTGGCCATTCCATAAAAAAAATATAAAAAAATAAAATAAAATGCACGTGCGAGCACCTGAGCTTCGTGCTGTAGTTAACTGGACGTTTGAGATCTATCTTTCAAAGAAGGTCCTTGACGACTGTTCCATGAAGGTCAGACTGCACTTCGGTTTTGTCAGGATGGACAACTGCAAACTATAGAAATATTCATTTAACGTTGGTAGCCAATGCGAAAATGATGAACAAAAAAACTGGGTAACAAAGCCCTTGCCTCGTTTTATGTTGTCACTTAATCCACCGTTCAGCCACAGAGCAACTGTAGTCTAGTGGCCTAGCAAACTCTTCTAGCACCTGCGTCACGCCACCTCTAGACGCATGCGGATTCCACTGTGTTATTGGAGGGCCAGAATGCAGATGCAGCATTGCCGGTCGTTTTACAACAGGGGAAACCACAACGCGCCCCGCACAAGCGTGCTGTACCGATCAATTGTAGCATGATGATCTACAGGAATTCGTGTCTCTGCACCCCAGTATCTAAATTAAATTAATACGTTAGTCTGGTGCTGTTTTTTTCGTCTGTTTGTTTGTTTGTTTGTTTGTTTGACGCTGCTCCTATGCACCTGCAAATCTTCCCTCATAATATCTTGCTTACTGATAACCTTGTTTAAATGGCCAAACAACACAGCTTCATGTTCACACAAAATAGTTTACGCTAACCAGTCCCTCACAGAACGAAATCTACTTAAGCATCACTACACCACATTAAGGAAAAAGTGTCAGTTATCTTTGTGAGAAACATAGCTGAAATTTGTTGGCAGGGCTCAGAATGCATACATCCATTTTTTTTTTTTTGGTGGGACCCAGTGCAGATGTTTAGATCCGGAGCGATCTTCAAGGGCCCCTGGCCAAGACTTACAGCTCGCATCTCGCAGAAGCCTTCGCTGGTATCACGCCGAGCAAAGTTGGTTTAAATGAATGTAGATCGTAATCCTCCGCTACCAGTGAGACTTGGCACCTTCCCCGGGCAGGAAAAAAAAAGGAGCGCGCAGACATCATCTGTCGCTGTGATTGCAGAACCAGCATGAAGATCGACAAGTCACGCCAGGGTTTACACAAGGCTTCGGGCTACGTGCTGATTGGTCAGCTGGGACAAAAGTGGCGCAGAGCGAGGCGAGGCGAACGCCCGCGTCGAAATTGTCCCAGCTACGTTTGCAGCCATCTGGCATTGCAAATGTCGGCTCAGTATGGAGCAAGTGATGGGATTCGTCTGCAAAACAACAGAGGTCTTCCACCAGACGTCACAGCCAATGGTATATAAGCATCTACTGCGTCAGAGACGCATGCAGATTGTTTCTGCTTCCTTTACACCATCACTGCATTCAAGTCTGACGCCATGTAGTGATGTCGCCTTTGCACGGGATGAGTCGATCGAATCGAGGGAACCGTCCTGCGATCGTGACTACCGAGTTCCCGCGTCTCTCGATCAAAGTGCGCCCTCACCAAACCCTCTCCATCTCACGGTGACAGCAAAACGGATCTACTGTCGTCTCTGAGTTTTTGTGGTAAAAAAATCAAAAGAAATATAAATATTCACATCAATAATGAAAAGTCCCCGAATGAAATCACAATTGGATACTGAAGAAGAGTTATTCAGCGCAACACCGTCACAGTCAGGATTTTTTTAAGTGATGTCTGGCATCCAAAATATATTCAACAATATTATTCGGTAGCTTACGGTTTGCTACGTTCAATCTTGTCCGTATCTTGGTAATGTGACGAACACGAAAATGTCCTAAGCCTATCGTCATTCTAAGGTGAGCATTTTTCACTCTTGAAGTTTGCACTTTTTAAATCCCTTATTTACATTACTCAAAAGAATTAAAGGAACAAGAGAACAGAATGTTTTTGTCATGGTCTATATGGGCTACCGTCAGAACAAGAGGCATCAAAGTTATGTGACAACACCTGAATGATTTCCACATAACTTTAATGCCTCTTGTTCTAACGGTAGCCCATATAGACCACGACAAAAAACATTCTGTTCTCTTGTTCCTTTAATTCTTTTGAGTAGTGTATAATCCAAAGCCACAGCGGGCCCTGCCTGGTGTTTGTTTAAACCAAATCACCTCGAAATTCTCACCAACGATCCGATCGTGGAGCCATCCCTTGTTTTGATAAAAACAGCTTATCGTCTTACCCTTTTTTCTGTTTCGCGGGCGAAAAACAAACAGCTTCACCGCTCTCTCGCTAACCGCCCGCTACACGTGTACGAAAAAGTGTGGAATATGGCGGTCGTGGCCGATCGGAGCTAATCTGGCGATGTTGACTGTAACAACACAATCACGGCCAGGGAGATAATTGGGTCATTGTTTTGCTGGACGGGGGGTGGGTTTATTAGACTGCTGCGGATAATAATTGTTGGGGGAATTAACGAGAATTTGACGGTTAATTTTATTCGGTCCAAAGAAAATGCACGCTGGCCTGCGTAGGTGATGCAGACTTATTCAAAGCGAGTTCCGTCCAATAGGCACATCTGAGACAGACTTATAGCGCGTTCGTTGTCTAAACGACAGCGGCCATTTGTATTAACTGGTTCTAGAGGAATTAATACGGAAAAATTATCATAAGAATAACTAATCAAATTTATTCAAATGAAGATCGCTCATCTATGACAGCATCAGTTAATAATCAAAAATGCTTTCCAATGTGAGCTGAATTCCCTTTATTGCTCATTTCGTTGTTCACAAATACGTCATTTTAAGACTGTTTTTTTTCCTTTACCGATGGAGCCATTTATATTCCATTTATACGCCTGTAGCTGCCAGCAAACAGACCAACTTGTTTGAAGAGCACAGACACCCTGGATTTGTTATTTCTGGGAAATGGTGCCAATACGGTCGAACTCCGAACTCGTGCAGTGAATTATGCTCAGTTGGCTGCATCGTAAACCGCAAGTTACTGGCTACGATGAAAAACTCATCGCGGGAAAATCGCATCACAGGTTTTCTGAAAAGCAGGTTGACGGGGGCGTGGTAAAACTGCAGGTTGAGGGAAAGCAAAGAACGTGCCATCATCAGAAACAAACAATTCGGCGAAAGATCAATCGCAAAGGCGCCGAAACAATACATCTAAAAACTGTTGTCACGATGTAGGGTAATATTTCTACGACTCTGTCCAAAATGGAAATTATAGCTAGATCCGTTTTCGATGGCACTGAAATGATTTTGTGACTATTCGTAAAAGGAAGACTGCGATTTCGGAGGGAGACTGCGATTTCGGAGGGAGACAATGTGAGAAGTCGTTTAGGGTCTAAGTGCATCCCCCAACAGTAAATGAATGATTCATTTAATGGATTACTTCCAAAAATTACCTTTAATCGTAAAAATTTTCAATAACAACAAGCAGACTGCTTCGTGGTCGAATGTGCTCTCACTTTGTCCCTTCTAGACGAAACGCTACTGACAAAACTGTACCATATTACCGTTTCTAGCAAAGCAATGTAGAAACCAGTTTTCAACAGAGGCTCTTCGTAGCCGTTATTCTGTAAGTAAGTAATTCTCAAGATAAACACACCTTGCGTTGGCGATGTAGTTTACCCCCACGCAGTATATCACAAAATATCGACGGCCCCAAACATTTTACCGCCAAATTCGTCAAATGTGGAGGGAAAGTTCAGCTCCCAGCCGCGGAGGGACCTCTTATACGGTGTGTACTCGACATGGGCGGGTAAAACTGTACAATCCACAACGGTGCTTCTCAAAACAAGGCAGCCTGTGCAGCGGGGATACCGCGGGGAAATCAACGCGTGGTTCGGCGGGGTCCCGGCAGGGCCGCATGTTCGGTACGCTCCATTCCGTCTTAATTGGCGTTGGCCCCCCCCCGTCTGATTAGGTGTTGAAGTGATGTAGGTTCTACGTTCCTTCCCCCTCCTACCTCGAAAGTTCGATAAAGTATTTGCCGGACTTTGGGGAGTATTTTTGATTTAGGCAAGCTGTAGAACTAAGTTACTTCAATCTCGAATTTATTGTTAAGGCAAGAAATCAATACACTTTTAGCATGTCGGTGACTGTTGCTAAAAGTGCAGAATCGGCAAATCTAAATTCGATCCCTACCTGGAAAGTAAAGTCCCTGAATTTACAGACAGTGAAGCTTTGTTAGCTTCCATTGTCACCTATCATGACACCAATCGGCCTCTGTACTTTGTCCTCGTTCTCCCCACCACGGTTTAGACCTCATGGGATGGAGGGATTACGGGGCTTGTACTGCCCTCAGGACACGAGAGAGTGACTCCATGTTTAGGCCTCGGGGCTTCTGTGCCATAAATGCGGCGGTCGGGTTTCAACAATACATGCACAATTTGCACGAGTTACTAAGCACTTGCCAAATAGTGAGAAAGAGGGGGAGGGGTGAATTCAAGCAGGATTTGCCTAGACAACCTTGCAGATTTGGTAAACAAATCTGACCAAAAATACGCTAGGCGGAAAAGAAGATTAACATTAATCTTAAGGAAAAGAAAAGAGGATTTATTACTTTGAGAGTGGAAACCAACCCTAAATAAATCCCAACCTCTGTTTCAGGGTTATATACGCGTTGTTGGTTGTGAAAGGGGAGAGTTTCCTCTTAGCAGACATCATTTGGAAATTCTCAGGCCCTTTGCTGAGCACGCTGATCTTATCAAGAAGACCCCACCCATCATCCAACCCCTCCTCTTTGTTTAAAGTTCACACCGAAGTAGAAACTGACTCTTTAACGAATTTAGGCAAATGACTCTACAGTGTGTTCCTACCTGGTGACATAAACTATTTGAAGGAGGACAAGGATTGCAAGACATGCTCTCAATGTTTGACGTTGGTGTTTTAATTTTGTATTAAACTTTGTCCTTGAATGTGATTTGGACTTTAAAATTTGCTGTACCGGTTCCGTTCAGTGACTTTGGTCGAGCCACATGATTTGGGGGGGGGTAAAGGTGGTATAAGACCACTCCCTTTAGTAAGATACCGCCAGGTAGCTGTCATAAAAATGGTACAATCGGCAGGAAAATTGTCTAAAGTGACCTAGTTGTTCGACTTCTTCTGGTTTGACCAAGTGAAATCACTGCACCGTAGTCGATCGTGCAGACTAGCAGCACGCATGATCGAACAACCTTGCTTAATGTCCTCCCCCTTTAAAAAAAAAAAGAGCTGGGAAAGATCGGAAATTAAAAAAATCTGGAAATTAGGGTGTCGGAAATGAAGAACAAGCGAAATTCGTGTTGGCGAAGAGGCCGAAGTGGGCGGCTTCGTGTGTGGAGTTACGCTCGGACGAGTCTGGGAATTAACCGAATAATTGGCGGCATGGTACACGAGGGGCGCGCGCTTCGATACCGGTATCGCCGGCTGGTCGACTGGGTACGCGGGTGCCGCTTTGTACGGGGAGCCTTTTATTACCAAATCCCGTTAATCTAAGCAAATTTGACTGAGTGTTAGTAACGTGGCAGGAAATGGAAAAGCGGAAGTAATCTTGCGAGTCGCGGGTGAAGGGCTAACGATTGGATGCGGAACCCCTTCCAAATCGCACCTTTCAGAAATATCTTTAATCTTGAAATGGAAAGTCGATTGTGCATTTTTGCAAGTAAATTGGTGGCGGCAATTCCTGATCTTAAAGACTGCCCTTGGATTGCTTTTTTTTTTAGGGGAGACAGATTAAACCATACAGACAGCTGCAAATACGGGCAATTCCCAATAGTGCGCCTCCAAGAGTTTGCAACACGTTGAGCAATCACAGCGCACGAAATCTGTCGACCCAATGCGAGTTTGTAAAGCCGGGTCGCCGGATTTGGCGCATTGTGATCGGTCAACACGTTGCAAACTCTTGGAGGCGCACTATTGTGAATCGCCCGTATTGTGCGTCTACCAGAAACCAAATGTTTAAATTAACCCACCTATTTATGCGACCACATGTTTCCGGCTTTGTCCATTCATTACACAAAATTATGACATTTTAAACCAGCAGGCATACGCAAGTGCATGAACCAAAATGCCAGTTTCGAAGTCCTTGCAACCACAAGCAAACTTCCCCCCTCACTTCCAAAACGAAGAACAATACTGAAGAGGAAGGGGAAAAAGAGCCATTCCCATCCCAGGGGGCCAATGCACTTTCTCTGTGACGTCAAATACCTCCTCCGCTCCGCACTCCGCACACACCACCTTATGGACATTAATAATTGCTTTAAACAATCAAGGTACGCAGGACATTATTCAAGTCCACGCTGGTCATAACAATCACAGCAAATGGAACCCGGTGGGCGTTCGTCTGAGGCAATTACCGTACATTCCGGTCAGTCGTTTTTTACAAATTAACCATTCTGATCGTGCCCTTGTTGGTAATTTCAGAAGAAAATCCGACGGCAATTTTCACGTCTCCTTGTTTAAAATAAGGCAATGTACCGCCACCGTTTTTAGACATTCGGCGTGAATCTGGCAATCTTTAAGTCAGGAAATCCGCACACGGTGCGTCCACTTTGCTGTCAAACATTGTTCTTCGTAACCGCGCACTAAGTGGTGGAGTACGTGCGCAGAATATCATTGCGAGTCGAATTTGTGAGGTGAACAGAACACATTCTTGAGAAAAAAGAAAAACATCAGAAAAAAGGCCAAAATGTGCTTTCTCCACGGTCATTTTAGTCACCAGCAGAAAATGGGACATTTTATATCGACGGCTCGTCATTTCTTAGCCAACAAGAATGCTTTCGTTGGCGTGGGTTATGCATTTACCTCGCCTTCTTTGTCCGTGTAACTGAATAATTTATGGTATTAACAATAACAGCCCTGAATCCTCCAATTTTAATATGTTTTTGCACACACCCTCGGGAGTTGGGTTAAATGATATACGAGTCAAATCTGTTTTGAGGATATGTTAGTTCATTTCTAGTTTGTCGGCTTGTCCGTTTTCTTGATTTTAAGTTTTAGCGACGGAGCAAGGGAAAAATCTCCTCCATCCGATCTCCCCCGTCTACTTCCAGACATTGGAATGGTAGCTGAGCCTCGTGGTATAAGCTTTTTTAAAATCAATGATGTGCTCCTGACAGTTATGCTTATCGAGTTTTGTCAAATTTTTGTCACTGAGAACTTTAGCAATGCCAAAGACAAACGAGCAGTTTATCTCAGAATATACCATATAGGTTATAATTTAAGTGAAACGCCTTTCGCTAAAGTTTCCAATATTGGTTTCACAGGGTCGCGCCAAAGTTTAAAAATGCATGAGTAATACGGTACATGAAACAGTCGTGTGAAAATTAAGGACGAACATGCGTTGAAACTAGCTTAAAAAGGACAGATCGTGATGCCGGTTTTACTGCCCTTTTGTTCGAAATAAAGATCAATATTTTGCTCGTCTGCTTCCGGCCGACGGTACTGTAAACGATACGCTTCCCGCGAATTTATTAATATCAATCGGCTTGTTGCGTTATGCCGCAGCAGAAGTGCACAGGAACCGACATGAGAAACTGTATGAAAATCCTTGACTTGAAATTAATTCCGAAACAGGAATGTAATTTCAAGCAAGGATAGGAGGGCTTGTTTTCAAGGGATGCTTTCCCCTCAGTTAGATTTTTGTCATCATAGGGGCGGAGCTAAAGAAAGGGGCAGCATAAAAAAGGGGGTACTCTCTAACTTTTTGGGGGGTGGGGGCACACGATTAAGGGCCTTGATTGGTTTTATACGGTTGCAGTCCGCATGTTTTCCTGTTTAATTAGGGTCAGCTGCAGGTGACGTCACACTCCAATGGCAATAACAATAGCACGAAAGTAGGCCCAGGTTTCATGTTGTTTACCGGTTTAAACATTTCCAAGGCACACCCACGTCACTCAAGATGCAATCTGGAGGGTTCAGCGAGAATGATATGGAATATGTAATACATACTCCAGTGTTATTAGCTATGATTTTCACACATAGGGGGTTACAGTCAATACAGTAATGGTACAACACGGCGTTAGTAACTAACATGCATAATAAAGACGGCAAAATGTCAACCTAATTCAAGATGGCAACTTAAACAACTTAAACTTAGACTTATTATGCACTGTGGTCGTTTGAAATGAATGGTCCTATTTCAGCCGGTTTATGGTGATCTTTGGTCCGAGTATTTTAAAAATTTATTTCGAATTCATATTACTCGGGGGAAAAGGGGGCAGCCGTTACATGTTTCTTTTTCTGCTCATGTCTTGAGGCATATTTGTGCAAAGAGAAACAGCGAAGGAAGCAAAAACAAGCATTAACGCATAATGAGGGCCAAATCGCAAATATTTGAACCAAAAAAAATAAATAAAATAAATCTATCGGGCGGTTGTTGAGATCCATCCCCGCCGGGGCGCTCGGCGTGTTTTGCGCGCGTGGGTTATCTGCCATGAATGGGGCGACCTGGTGCCGGCATTGTGTGTCACCCTCTTCCAATTAATGCTGAGATCTACTGGGTATTCGACGCTGAATAGGACAGGAACAGGGACCCAAATGAAGTCGGGAACTCAGGGACGGGAGAAAAAAATTCTGCCACCGCTGGGACTTCATTCCAAACTGGTCGGTTAATTCCCCCCGCCGGTGGTTAATTTTTCCAGTTTGGTTTATGAATTGAGTCACCCGAACGAGGTCGTATAAAAAAAAGCGCGGGAAAAAACGAGGGGAAACAAGAAAGAAGATGAAAATGAGAAGATTCCCGTCAACAAAGCAATCTCTTTTTTCCGTCGTTGTTCTGCAGTCATTCTTTTGATGGATGGCTATAGGCGGCCGGGGGGATTGCCGTACCGGCAAGGGCTACGGCGGACTGGGAATTCCACCCCGACAAAAACTTGTCTCAAATTAGTTTTGGGAGATGAATTCCTTGATCAATGTTTTTTGTGCGCCTGCTTTTTGAATGGAATCGCTTGGAGATTGGACTGGGGCGACCGGTATAAGTCACTGCTTTACAAGCAGCGGGGATACACATTATCTTCTAATTTTCCACCGTCGTCCTGGTGTTCTCCCTTTGTCGAGCTTTGGTGCACGAAGGAAGTGAGGATGTCATCTTCCGTAGAAAAACAGGAGCAAAATGAAAAAAATGCAAATATGCGACATCTCACGACAGTTTGAGAAAGTCACGCAGATTCGACGAGATTAAAGATTGTGAAGTTTACCGGCTGTTGTTTCTCCCTACGAGAGGTTATTCATATACGGTTATTTGTTATCGCCTTGAAATAAGTCTGGGGCCCTTGTTCTATGGCACTAAAAGTCAACACCAGCGTGTTCTGTTAAGTCTCGCCCCGTTTTTGAAAAATCTGCGTACCGTTCTCCCAACACGCCATTTTTTTCTCGGAAGAACCAGCCAGAAAAGTTAATTTTGTTTTGCGTGACGGGTCTACAAGCGTGTGGTCATTAACTACAAATGACCGTAAAGAACGAAACCACACTGAACTGAAACTACCAAGCATGCTAAGTTTTAAAGCGATCCAGCATTGTGACAGGGGGCCGTCCATAAAATAGGTACGCCCGAAAGGGGGGGGGGCGTTAATTGCGTACTCCATGGGGGAGGGGAGGTTCAAGCCAGTGCGTACCGTACAAAAACCGAACATTTGTTTTTAATGAATCTTCATCATATCAATACATTCTCTCACACAAATAAATACCAGAAACAGCTTTTGTGCTTCGAAAAAAAAGCATTCAAACACAGTATCCTCCACCGTCCACCAAACCAATTATCCTCCCGTGCCAACGCCCATTATTAGTAAGCAGCAAAATTACTCATGACACAATGACAGGCGGCGTCTTCCGGAAACGTACAAGCTGCCGGCGCGTATTAGAAAAAAAGGCACAGGGCTTATTTTAATAAATAAAAAAAGTATCAACACGAAAACCTGTTATTAACTTGTCGTTAATTTAAGAATTTGGAAGCGACAGCACTACAGTAGATGTACAATGTACTGTGATATTTAATGGTGCTACAGCAAGGTACCCTGAGAAGTCAAGAGAGGAATGGAACGCGTTAGCGTACGGGGGAAGGGGGTTGGAGCCACGGCGTACGCCATGCGCACTGGGGAAGGGGGTTGGAGCCACGGCGTACGCCATGCGCACAGGGGAAGGGGGTTGGAGCCACGGCGTACGCCATGCGTACAGGGGAAGGGGGTTGGAGCCACGGCGTACGCCATGCGTACAGGGGAGGGGGGTTGGAGCCACGGCGTACGCCATGCGTACAGGGGAAGGGGGTTGGAGCCACGGCGTACGCCATGCGTACAGGGGAGGGGGTTGGAGCCACGGCGTACGCCATGCGTACAGGGGAGGGGGTTGGAGCCACGGCGTACGCCATGCGTACAGGGGAAGGGGGTTGGAGCCACAGCGTACGCCATGCGTACAAGGGAAGGGGGTTGGAGCCACGGCGTACGCCATGCGTACGGGGGAAGGGGGTTGGAGCCACGGCGTACGCCATGCGCACGGGGGAAGGGGGTTGGAGCCACGGCGTACGCCATGCATACGGGGGAAGGGGTTGGAGCCACGGCGTACGCCATGCATACGGGGGAAGGGGGTTGGAGCCACGGCGTACGCCATGCATACGGGGGAAGGGGGTTGGAGCCACGGCGTACGCCATGCGTACGGGGGAGGGGGGTGGAGCCACGGCGTACGCCATGCGCACTGGGGAAGGGGGTTGGAGCCACGGCGTACGCCATGCGCACGGGGGAAGGGGGTTGGAGCCACGGCGTACGCCATGCGCACTGGGGAAGGGGGTTGGAGCCACGGCGTACGCCATGCGTACAGGGGAAGGGGGTTGGAGCCACGGCGTACGCCATGCGCACGGGGGAAGGGGGTTGGAGCCACGGCGTACGCCATGCGTACAGGGGAAGGGGGTTGGAGCCACGGCGTACGTCATGCGTACGGGGGAGGGGGTTGGAGCCACGGCGTACGCCATGCGTACAAGGGAAGGGGGTTGGAGCCACGGCGTACGCCATGCGCACTGGGGAAGGGGGTTGGAGCCACGGCGTACGCCATGCGTACAGGGGAAGGGGGTTGGAGCCACGGCGTACGCCATGCGTACAGGGGAAGGGGGTTGGAGCCACGGCGTACGCCATGCGCACTGGGGAAGGGGGTCTGAAAAGTTGACATTTCGTGCCTACGTACTTTATGGACGGCCCCCAGCCGGGATAGAACCCTGTAAGGTGGCCTGCTAAAACTGTTTTTGCCGTTTTTTCTTCTCCTGCACGAGATGGACAAGGACTGGATACTGAAGGTGTTATTTTATCACGCGGTCATTCATCCAGTTCCCTACTCTTTACACAACCTATATGCGTTTATGACGTACATTCTTACATGCATTGATCTCGTTGGTGATCTGCGGAGTATTTGCCAATTGCTTGCAATTTAGCTATTGGATGAGGTGGGTTGTTCCGAGTCCCACGCCCGTGTTGATACAGTCTGCCTCTGTGTGGGACGTTGGTAAACAGCATGCCAAGAGCGAGAATCCCACTTGTCGTCACGAGTAAATCCACTTTGAATATTTATGTGGGCACGTGGGGCAAGACCCAATCAGACACCTCAGAATGGAGGTGTCTTTTAGGCGGAAAAATTATATCAAAACAAGGGACTGTTTATCTGCCTAACGGTTGATGAATAGTTATTGTGTGGCACGTTATGCCATGTCCGTTTACGGATTCACGATGAGCTTTTTGGTGTCAACGTGCCGAAAAAAGGTGTGAGGTTTCTGATGTATCATAATATTTCTTCACAGAGATTCCCCAAAAAGGAGAACGAGAACAAAAGACGACGATGGAGAAAAACTATTCCGAATAGTTTCGGGGAAAAAACGTAACGTGCATCTTTCAAGAAAGGGACCGATGATTTGTGAACTGAGTTTAAATATTTTGGCTGATATTTAACGACTTCCTCGAAATGAAAGCGTGTTTTTCCCGAATGATACTGGTTTCAATCTTTTGTTTTCGTGTTATGGAGCGTGATGTATGTTTGCCATTGGATAACATTTACATATAATAGCCTTTAACTGGCACGATAGAGCATAGTTTTGTTAAGACACAGTCCTGATGAAAAAATTTCTTTTTTAATTTGCTAACTTCACCAATCAGCAGTCGTAAATCGAAAACAAAAGACTTTCGCAGATGAATAAAACTGGTACAAAAGAGGAAAATGGTTGGTCTCTCTTTGCTTCGACAAATTGCCTAAGTCGTGAACAAATTGCTGAATTCCTTCTTGGCTAACACAAAAAATTCAAGCAAGAAAAACCAGTAGCCAGTTCAAAATATCCAGGCACCTAACCATTCAAGAGCATGGAATGAATGAATGGATTCGGGGTACCCGATCTAAAACGGCTACCGGTACCTCGTGACAAAGTGCATCATTAAGACAGTAAGGGCCTACGTTGATGCGTCAACAAAAGTGTACACGGACTGTGTGTTATTTTCCGGAGTTGCATGGCATGGTCTAACTTTTTACCCAGCGGATCAGCTGACGCCTTCCCGAATCCTCGACCCTGATGTCCAAATACGCGCTCCTGGCCGATTTATAGCGTGAGTGAGCTCCGCTATAAAATTTTAATACCGTCTTTAGGGGGCCTAGGCCGTGATTGTACCGGGTAAGCGATTACGCGCAGTCCATTTTTTCCTTCTCTTCTCTCTCTGCCAGTGATCGACGGCAAACGTGAACGAGCACGAGTGGCGGTTAGAGAGGGCCTAGGGGTGCGTGAGCCTAATAAGGCCGGGCGAACAAACCACTCGCGCGTCACTGCCTCAGCATCGGGGGCGAACATAAAAGTCAACTGGCTGTTTTATACCCACATTTTCCAGGATGAGAGAGAAAAAAGTCAAGGCTACGAGAGTTTGGTAACTCAGCCGGGCCTGGTGGAAATCCTGACTATAAACTATCGCTATGACAAAAGGGGCTTCAAATTTTGTACGATCTTTGGATTTTTAAAATTGACTAAATGTTGATGGTGTTGGTGCCTCTCCCGTGCTGCCCTTTAAACCATAATTATTATATAATAACATAATTATTATATGGAATCACTTTCAAGTTTACCCTTCGACTCCTCTGACTACACCAAAGGGATCATCAGAAGAACGATCAGTGCGAGAATTGCATTAAATCTAATAACCCCAAAGTGGCCGAAAAGCAAAATACATTTTCCTTTCACGGAAAATAATATTCCAGCGATGATCACCGGTCAGTGAACTGTGTGTAACAGAGCGCCGTTCTCATTACGGAGGGTGCATCGTATGTAGTCGCACGTCTCCGAGACCGTCTGGAAACTCAATCTCCTGAACGACTGATCCTATAAGACATACAGGCGAGTGGGATTTTATTTCATTCATTCCTCGGTTTCTTGAAGAAACCACCGCCTCGCTGAATGATGCACGTTTCCAGACAGCGGAACTAAAGCAACAGGAACACCCCCCCCCAAAAAAAACCCACCAAAAACAAAACCAAGATAACACACATGCGCGTAGGCGTATATCGTGTCCAAGGAAACCCAACTGATCTTGTGTAAAATATGTACAGCCTCTGCGTTCATGTGAAGGCTTATTATTGATAGAGAACGCGAAGATTAAGGCAGTATTTGGTTTGAATTCAGTCTTCGGTCTTGCTATTTGCCTTTCTGTTGGGGAAAAGGATTTTTGTAAGTTTTCCCTCGTTCGTCTCAGAGAAGGTGATGTCACTCTTGCTGCTGCCACACCCATAATTCCCCATAGAACAAAATTACAATCGCGTGGAGGCTAGCAAGTGTAGCATGGCGAAAACTATAGTTAAATGCCAGATGGCAAGTCCTCACACAGAAAAATGCTGAATCGGTTTAAGACAAGACTTGCATGGTCTGTGGTTTACGTTTGGGGTCCTGACATGTAGCGACGACTTCACTCAAATTTGGAGTCTTATTAAAGGGACCATTCCTTGCCACACGAAAGGTGGAAATGAAATAAACTGACGGGTTCGTGTCCTGAAAATCAGTAAACGCAATACAACGATTTGGGGGGCAACATCCTCGAGCCGGCAAGAATCAGTGTTGAATTGTTTCCACACAGTCTGAATCTTGAAGGATCTCCTGGAATCCTGACCTATAAAGCCCGTGATATTCACACAGGTTGAGCGATCCCATCCACAGCATCACTGCGCGCCAAGATCTCGACGAGGGGACTCTCGGTCTGGCACGTGGCGACTCAACTTGCCCGCGTCACACGAGCCAATGACTGCGCAGCACGCACCCCTCCCCCACCGCTCCAAACTTCGCTCGTTATCAGCCTTCACGTAGGCCATCCAACCGTAGCGGAGACTCTGGAAGGGGTCTCCTACACGCCGGTGGGGAGACCTGTCAAGACAATGACGGGGAAGCTCGCGCGTTCTCTCTGCCTCGAGGGTTACCAAGTTGCCTCACTCGCCGTCTCCCCCCCCCCCATCGCTCTCTCCGTAGCACTCTATCGTGTGCTGATTCTATCTATCCTGTCCCCGCGAGCAAAAGTCGCGCCGGCAGTCCAACAATCCTGCGTGTGAACACGGGAGCAAATTTCCGGAATTCTCGAACTGGGATCGGTGGCCGGGGGTGATATAGGCGAAAATAATTTTTCCAAGAGGTCTTTCTGTGATTAATGGTGGACTTTGCACCGAACACCGTCGCTGGAGTATACGGTGGTTTGAGATATTCGGGACGAGCAAGGCTTACGGTAATTGATACGACAGCAGGTTTGTAGTAATTGATACAGTGGAGATGACAATCACTGGATGTTCTCGTTGGAGCAGATGAGATGGTGGCAGTATTGAGGAAGATAATGCTACCGATAATGAAGATGATAGTGTTGATGTTTTGATGGGGAGTCCAATGATGGTGTCGATTGTGATGACGGAGATCACTATAGGGTTGTCATGGTGATGCCCACGATACAGATGTTTCGGTTATCAGCAACCGCGGTTCACAGCAGCTGGTGGCCGGGATGAAAAAGTGGCGATTCTTGTTGGGATCTTGAAGAGGGTCAGTGGTGGCTGTAATGACTGACATCGGCGCTGCCGAGGGTGGCGATTCTAACCGAAAGACGGAGCATAATGGCACACCCAGTGTTGTCCACGGTGATGTCAGTGGTTATCTACGTTCAGGAGAGGGCTTCCGCAGGAACGCTTGTGAAGACCATTTGTCGCTGCGGCACCACCGCTTCGATCCACATCCTCTCTCAATTCCCCCCAAAGTAATAAGCTGCCTGATTATGCATAATTATCAAATGCACACGACACTGGCCCAGGTCGTCAGACAAAGGCTGGAATTGACCTGGAGCGACGCAGCCCGGTTGTCAAGAGCAATATTCCTCTGTTGTTTGCTCACACCCGTGTGGAAGGAAGAGGGGGGATTTTTCCAACGGATAATTGCTTCCAAATGTCTCCCTTGTCAGGTATCTCCTCATAAATTCGGGTTGACATAGCTGACCAGCGGCTCGAAACTCGAGATGCACCGCTGTTATTCGGAATGCAAGGCTGGTGATGCTGTCGCCACGGCAACCCAAGTAGCTTGGTGATCATCGGAACCGTCCTGGGAGGGTTCCATCTTTCAGGAAGTTTGTGAGGCAAGTTAATTCCCCTCTAGGTTGTCGAGCAAACAAGTCTGAGCTCCTTTTCTTGGGCTGAGCTTCTTTTCTCAGTGTGCGTGTAACTATAGCTTTCCAGGAGTAACAGTATACGAAGCTAACATTTTAGAGATATTAGTTGGGGAACTAATACACCGTGAATATTGGACCGAACATGGACAGTAAGCTGGGAGGGGAATACGAGATGGGCAAAGTTTCTGCTCCCTGGACCGATAAAACGGGAAGGAGACATAAGTGAAAACGGGATCCTAGTGGGGAATGGACATCACTGTCCAACGAATACGGATTAATCGCAGACCAACCAATCTCAGCCAAAAAACACAAAGGGCACGCTTGTGAGGTGATTTCTCAAGTATATCGTAAATGATTCAGTACTGGCCACACGATCAAATGAATGAAATCATGCCTGCAAAACCTCCGTGCATTGTCGGCAGAACATTCAAAAACACCGATGTTTAAAGGCAATTTCTGTGCTATGGGACGTCTCACATTTCTACTACGGATTCGGATGATATGATTTTTCTAGATTTATGACTTCGATTCAGTTCAATTCAATACCAATATAACTTTTTACCCCATTAAAGGGAAATTCCCCTAGGCCTTTTTACACACATAAAAAGAACATTTAGAAAAATACAAAATTTAAGAATCAATATGGCTGATAGCTACATAATAAAAGCTTACTAATACCATACCATAAACAGATTATCATACAACATTAATAGTTATAAAATAAAGCGGGGAAAACAAACGTTTCATCATCCTGGTAAACGAAACTGAGAAGAACTGCAAAACACCTGCTCATTGTATCACTTTTAATTAATAGCTGATGGAACAAATGAGCCACCGTAACGCGCAGTTCTTATTCTCCGTTGTACCAGCCAGTGTAACTTCCTGGACTATGAATAAACCTATTATGCAACGGATGACACCTATCTGCCATGATCAGAGCGATCTTACAGCGCATGTTCGACTCAATTAAATCCACCAAAAATTCCCCCTGATGGCCAACAACCCTGCTAGCTTATTAACTATTGTGTCCAACATATTTTTTGATCTTGAATTTTCTTATTTCCAAACACACAGGTTAAGCAGAAGGTAAGAACACTTTGTAAAACTGGTAGAACGTCATTTTAAAATATTGTTTGCCGAGGACTGTTGTAATACGGTGCAGGTTGACGTTGTAGACCCAACATATCGTTTCAAGGTATCTCCCATGCATTCAAATCTTCACCCAGAAGATTCTATGGGGGGGGGACACATTTTTACTTTGAAGGGGCAGTAGAGACTCTGGTTTTTAAAGTAGATGCTTTGTAACACGGGCCACCGTGTCGAACAGCGCCCTCTCGTGGAGTCTTATCGTGTTTGTTTAACCCTTGTAGCTGATTCGATACCAAAATCTCTTTTTGTCTGTGCTGCTGTTTGTTCATTTTCACTCAATCAATGTAGCTGAATGCCTGTATCTTCTCTTCCATCACCAGAAGGAATCGAAAGGATTTTGTGCATCTTCAAAACTTTAATTTGGAACAGTTTCCCTACAACCTTTGATGAATATGTGCGTGTAAACTGCTATTTAAAATGAGGGTCAAAATGCTCAGTATTTCTTTTTTGGAAGATCTTGGTTGGAATTCTGTTCTACGAACGCACCGAACAGACCTGTGCTAATCCTACTACGGTCACAGTCATCAGAAATCTTTCTTTTCAGGTTACCTAAAAATGTAGGGCGCCGGGTAGTTCATGAGCGCCATCCATCACATCCTTCCCATCAGACCAACGACCGCCCGTTAACTACCAGCCCCAAAACTAAACACCGGGCAACGACTTCCCTTTTGCTTGACCTGTCGAGAGCGCGGGGGTCAGACTCGGCGGCGCGATTTGACAGCGGAATTCCAGCAGTGATAGAGATCAGACTCGGTTCTTTTTTCCCCCAGATCTCACTTTTCCCTCCTCCTTTTATAATTTTCATGTGGAGGTGGAACTGTGTAAATTTGAGACATAATTCACTTTCGTGGACCAGACTATATACGGTAAAGAACTTAAAGGACTTACTTCCTGAGTTCTTCCCAAATGTTTCCAGATTTTCAGAGAGACAGACATCCTCCTTGTACGCAGAAACACTTGGTTTAAAAGCTAACTGCAGGACATCAATGCTGACTGTTCGAAGGCAAATTTGTACTTGAACCTGAAACAACAAACGAACAAAGCAAGGGTGTGAGATAAAGAGAAAATGTGGAAATTCACAAGAAAAAATAATTCTCCTCAAATGGCTCACCGTGATTCCGGTTTCTTTCGCTCATACGTGTGTCTCCAGATAAGCGATTTCACAGGATGCCTATCATAACTCCAAAATACTCGACCTGTACAGTGAATGACATGACTGCTCAGTGGTCTTTCACTTTTCAATGCCTCTTAACATCCGTTCTGAAATTTGCGCATCAATTCCGAACGTGGGCGAAAAACTACCATTAATTAGTTTTCTCTTAACCCTCCCCCCAAAAAACAACAAAAAACAAACAAAAAAACATCCCAAATAGATCGGAAAGTGTTTGTCATCGATGTGTTCTCTCTTCAGGCTTCAAGCATGAACAACTCACATAACCCGTTCCTCGCCGCACATTTTCAACTCTATTTCCGCACTGCCCAAACAGTCTTTAAGGCGGTTGACATTTAAGGGTCATAATTTACGGAGTGTTATTGTAATGAAACGCGCACTTGAGCCGGCGCGTAAATGTTGTCATCGCCCTCCGTTCACCCCTGCTGCTCCCCCCATGAGTGCTTTACGACGATTCGGTCTGAGGTGACTACCGGACAACTGCCCCTTTTACACTTTGACCTCAGACAGCAGTTCTAGCATGAGCTCACTACATAGAGTCAGGGAACCAATTACAGATACATATGCTACAAAACCCTGCTCGCGACGCTGGTATCCAAGATGCAAAGGCAAATCAAAGTGCTGGAAAGTGGTCTACATGTATCCTCTTTTCGTAGGCAATATTACAACAGGCAATCGTAACAAAATACAAACTCATCTGTGATTGGGTGAGGTGACTCAACTAAAGACCCAATGGAAATTGGCTTATCGTCTTCAATTTTGCGAGGGTCATGCAATGATTCTGTAGATTACCAAAACATAAGTATGATACACGCTGAAGCACGCCATAAACGTAAGAAACTTCTTTCAGCGAACCTTTCAAGTTTTTGAGGCTTTTGGAAAAGATGAAGTGTTTTAGTCATGAACTATGAAAAAGGTGTGGTTTACGAACCAAGCGTGCGTTCATGTGTTTCGTGAGGTTGAAAGTAGTCATGGAGACGGTAAGGCCGTGTATATGCATACGATGGCAAAGAAAGTGAGGCTGGTTCGGGGCAGTAAGTGCGATATCAAGGCGGATGAGGTTTACGGTAATTTTATGAGGATTTCGCATGCAGTCTGCGAGATTCGTACGGACGAGTGAAAAACTGTTTAAAAGCGTGTATAGGGATGGCAAGCCGACGGCCGAAGAACGTGTAACGGTGTGCTTGGGTTTCGGTGAGGTTTTTGAAGACTACAAAGGAATATGAAAACAATGATGATGCGGTTGATGTCTGTTATGAAATGGAGTTGAATGATAGGCCTTTGATATGAGGTTAAATCATCATGAGCCTTAATCACTCAGTTCACAATTGTGCGGAGGACGATGATGGAGTTTGTGTGGGACGTGGGTACAATGAGGCTCATGTGAGCATTTTCGACGAGACTTTGATGAGGTTTATAAGAATAGTATAGTAAGGATTGTTGAGTTGAGGAAGATGGGACCCGTTAATTATCATACAGGTTTTATGAGGCAAATATGTATAGCACTGTAGTACACTTAGTCTGTAGTGTCTTTTGCAAGGAGCATCATGGTGCCCACTGAGGTTTGAGGTGAGTAATGAAGCCGACAGTGTCGCCGGTTGGTACATGTATGTTGACTACAGGTATAATGAATGTGTGGTCTGAGGGATGAGATTAGTCGGCTCGCTGATGGGATGCATTGATGGGTGCTGAGGCTAGCCTTGGCGAGGAAATCTTGCCGGTGAGAGTTAGGCGGTTAGTTGAGGTCCGTTCAGATACTAGTGTGGGGATCGTACAGGGGGCTGCCCGACATCACGGGATTAAAAAAAATTGGTGATATGCTTAGTAAATTGGTCTCTCCATTATTGGGTTGTGGCATTGATAAGACTTAACGAAGCAAACCCCTTGGTGGAAAGGTCAATGGGTGGGCTTAGAGGTATGGTTGTTGGGTTGACGAGGGTAAAATTAAAATCATGATACTCGCGAGACAGATTTACAATAAGCTTCAGTAATGTTGCTTCTGTCTTGATTTTCTTATGAACAAACGTTCAACCGTGACGAATAATGGCGATTCGTAGCCTTCAAAGAGGTCTAACAGTTGAAAGACGTTTTGCTCACCCTTTACACTTGCACGTCTCATGAATAGCGCCTAACTGATTTCTTCTCTCTCTCTTTCTTCAAAGGTCGAGGCCGAGCGTGGAAACACATGCACGTATACGTTTGTACATGTGCGGCGCTCAAGCATTCTATTCAGGAAGGCACGGATGCCCGTTTGAGGCTTGCCATACCGAAGCACTTCTTCACCGTTAATAACTTCTTTTGCTCGTTATCGTTAATGCTTTGAATTGTTCATTCCGCGGCATCAGCGGCAAGATCAAATGCCTCGTGCAGCACTCGAACAAGGCACGTTATCTCTCCCCTCGCTTCACTGCATCCTTTTTTCCCCTCGCCTTTCTCACAAGGCAAGCCCATCCTTCCCTTATCAGTTTATCCTCTTTCTGCTCCGTTCGGGAGACTCGCTGGCCAACCCCCCCCCCAAGCCTTTCAAGTACACGCACCCGGAGTTGGTCAAGGACAGGGAAGATTTTCTCAGAAACTGAACTCCGTTTTCGCGTACAACGGCGACTACAGCTTCGAAAAATTGTGCGGCGCCAAATCTATTCACATACGGAAGGTTTATGGTACGGGATAAAGCATTTAAACCATACTATTCTCTCTGCCCAGAACTACAGGTTTTTTTTAAGATCATCAAGGCTACGAACTACTTTTTCCATCCCGAAAAAAAGAAAAGTACAATGTGTACAATACGGCCGTTTCACAATAGTGAGCCACCAAGAATTTGCAATGCGCGAAATTTGTCGACCCAGTGTGCGTTTGGAAAGGGTCGACATATTTCGCGCATTATGATTGGCCAACGTGCTGCAAACTCTTGGTGGCGCACCATCATGAAACGTCCGTATTAATATGTGTCAATTATGGAGTGAAAACAATAATTCCTTGCGATTTCAACATCTTTTCACAATATAGAGGCTGATATACCTGCCTTATTTGAGTTTCGTAAATTTCGCTTCACACTTTCGACGCCGTCAACTGTTGCGAGTTACACTAATACTCTTACAAGCAAGTTAAACGGGACACTTTCAGCCAAAGATATTTGGCTTAAGTAGAACTTATGCACGTCTAGACCCTATTTAAACGTAAGGCAATGCCCTGTCAAAATTCCTGATTTTGCAAATAAGAAAAGAAATTGGAATACATGTATATATTCGTAAGCAATTATAGATTAGCTTTCAGGGATGGATATCACACACGTACTGTTTGGTTGATGGGGTATTTCTGCCAAGGGGACCTATCCATTCAAGCGAAACACACCAGGAGTCTGGCCCAGTAAAAAGTGTGGTTCGTCTGGCCATAATTTCTATGATGACAGTGGCAGCCTCGATTATCCCACCGAGTGTCCACAAAACACGTATAAAGCAGGTTAAATGCAAAAATGTACCGATGGTGGAAAGGTGAACGCTTTTTATGGTACTCGGCCAGTGCCATAAAGTAGTGGAGCGAATGCGATGTTGTTTCTGAAACTAGATCCCTTGTTGCAAAGTGAACTGCAGCCATTTCTTGTGTAGTATTTAACCCAGACATTTGGTAAATTCGCTGCCCAGTCAAAATGGCCACCGATCCAAGGTCATTGGTTGATGCTTAGTTTTCATGCTGAAGATAAGCAGCAGGCGGGTTATGGCTCAGTCCCCGGTGACCATCTTGCCAATGCTTCTTCAGCTGACTTGTTTTCCCGAGGGCCAGATTAACCAGATCGAGATTATCGAGGGTACGGTTGACATCATTTGAAACGGGGGGGGGGCTTCTGTACGGTGACAAGAGATGGCGCCTTGTCACCAAGCAACAACATCCCTTCCCAAAGTGAGACAACCTTGCATTTTCGTTTTGACGCATCGTTCTCCATGGTACTTCCGTGTGGGCCTAACAAGGGTGGCTCCTGGTCCCACCATTGTGGTTCGAGGCCAGAGAACCACCGTGGTCTGTACAGAATTCCAACACGCCTGCGTTTTCCTATTGTGTATACATATCGCAATGCAAAGCCTCATACTGCATTGGCTAAAGATACTGCTGTTGGTTTTCAGAACCGAGCATCCCTTCGCAGCGGATCTGACAGTATGGGGCGAATAACATCCTGATTATTTTTATGTCTCTTTCAAAAGCTCGGTTTTTCGAGATGTTTTATTCACTTTTTTACTTCAGGAAAGAGGAAACGATCTCATGACACCCGGAAAGGCTCATATCTAGGTGCTGTTTCTACCCGAAGTAATAAGTGTCATTAACAATAAAAAAAAAAGTAGTTCTTCGATTGTTTTTTTGTCAAAGAAATAGAGGGGCAATCTGGTATAATGGCAAGCGCTGTTTCGAGAAAACATTTGGATTTTCGTTGGAATTTTGTCGGATGGTAGCACAAAGACAAGCCCTATTTTCTGTCATATTTAGTAGGCCAACCAGATTTATTGAATACATGGAGAGAGCTTTTCCCCAATTTGGGGGGCTCGTAGTGCTGGACAGACCTGGAGCAACGCAGACGAAGCGACTAACGACACCAATATTTACGCTGGATCAGAGTAACCAGCCCGTCTGCATGAACTTCACGCCCGAAATCACCGGCGCCAGCCAGACAGCGACTCCGTCCGCTTCAAAACGCTTGGACGAAACCCAGACGCCCATGCTGAACCACCACGCTGGCCCTGGTCGCCCGAAGATCTACCCCATAAATCCCTCAAGGCCTCGGGGCCTGGGGGACCCGGTCCTGGTCGTGACCCGAACCGCGTACCCAGGCTCTCTCCTGGATGACAAGGACCATATTGCACCGCCGATCCAGAAGAGAGCTGCGTTCGTATCTTGCTCTATGATATCGTAACAAATGCGAATCACAAGTCCGATCACAGGAAAGATGGTTCCTAAAGAGGACCGACCTGCGAGCTTAAGCCACATGGGCAGTTTGGTACATGGGGCAAGTTGAACTGCGAAAATGTCTTGATGTTATAATCGTGAGTCAGTGAAAACTTTGCTTTTGTTTGAATCTAAGAGGTGATTTCGCGTTAATAGCAAATGGCCACTTCACATGTTTGACTCTGAAAATGCCACAAGAAACTATCCTATGGATACTGCTTGCAGACCACTTTGCTCGATCTGACTTTTAACGGTAACACAAGTCAAGTCAAAACTTCTCCGTCACATCAGAAGGTCATTTCCCCGACAAAAATTAAGTTGTTCGTTGTTTTGTGTTCACCCCCACCTTTTAAGCACATTCGGTTTTCGAAGGGAAAACATGCATTTCAACACTGAACACTTCAGCGAACGAGCTTTGATTACCAGTAGGTGTATTAGTTAAAAGGTATTCCGTTTGCTTAGCGGCTATGAGGTCGGATCATATGGGCATACAGTTGCACACGAACATCATTGCAAAGCACATTTATTTTTTCGGACACGAAAAATCTTATAAAAACTACATAATACATGGAAATTCTGGAACTTAGTAGGAATTTGTAGATGAAGTCTTTCGCAGAAAACCGGCAACTTTGTTTCCAAACTTTTCAGCACAGTCCAACTCAATCTTTCGGCAGTAGTTCTGGGCCCAGCGGGTCGCCGCGTTGACGCGCCGCGGTCCCGGGCTTCGGGCGAACCCCCACACCACCAACCGGCGGGACGGACAACGGACGCCATGTCCATCAATGTTGTTTCTTCTCCCCTTCCCTTTCTTTTGCCCGGTGGGGCAAGGTCCCACGAGGGGCGAGGGAAGTGTGAACAGAACCCCCGTCCCTGGAGATGTAATTACGGTGGGCGAGTTCAGCGTCCCGGCTAATGCGTGGGTTTGCTCGTGGAGCGGCACAGCGAGTTGTGATAAACCATATGGCGCGAGCTACGCTCTGATGACTTCACCCCCGTGCCCGCTGCTCGCTCATTCTCCCTCAGTTACAAAAATGATCAAAACATATGCAAAGGAACACGGACACTTCTTGGTGTAACCAGTGCCCGTCAATCGCCCCACATAGCTTCTGAGCCACATCAGTCGGTTGTTTTTTTTTCAAACTCCACACTGCACTGCCCTTAGATGAATGTTTTTCAGGAGAAAGCAACAAACATCGCACATAGTTGGGGCTAGACGGTTTCAGCTTTTTGAAGTCGTTTATTGGCAGCTCTGGGCTTAAAACCTGATCTGTTCAATGACTGCTTCATTTCCAGACTGAATCTGTCATCGTCAGGGTATGATCGTGGAACATTATCTCTCAGCATTGGGTTGAAATAATACAATATGTCTTTGTTGTAATCAAATTTCGGCATGAGTATATCTGAAAAGGGTCAAAGTACATTCCAAAAAGTAAAGAAAATAGTAAGATTGATGGTGATGTCACTTCTGAGGCCGTCCAACTTATAACATCAAACGCCCTCAAAAGTGTGCGGGCGCCCTCTATAAATTTTGGCAACCCCTCTGCGAGGGTGGGCCCCGGGGAGATCTCGGATGTGTTAAAATACTTCATCCCGACCGTACATCAAGGAAGCAGGAACAGTTCATAAGCCAAGAAAATAGTGTAGGTTTGTGCTGTCATCTGCATGACAACTCACCATACCACAACCGGCACCGGACAAAAATGTTGACAGCTCATTTCTAACAAGAAGTCCAAGCAAACTGCATGAGTGTTACAGTCCAACCGCTTATGGAATCGGTGAGAAAAATGCATTGAAGCTGAAATGCACAACAGTCATCTCGATCGATGCATTTTTTTCATAGAGTAAATCCTCTCAGTGAATATATTCCTGAAAACAGATCTTTGCCCCGGCGACAGCAGGAAAAAAATTCTCAACGCGTGTTTCTGTGCTGAAACCTTGACCAACTTTACGGCGGAGCATGACAAGACACAAATCGAAAGCCCCGATTATACAAGTACACTACAGGCGGCTGGTCTGTGTTTGGACGGGAGATTTGAGCGATAAGCCAGCTCTTTTTAGGTGACCGGTCCAAGAGAGTGGCCCCGACAGGGCGGTCTGCCAGTCAGAGCAGCAAGCCCACTAGTCACTAAACTCTGTCAAAAAAGATCCCGCCCGGTAGACTAATTGCGGCGTGTGCCGAACTCAGCGGGTTGCTGGGTTATCGTGTCACATCCAATTTGGGAGCATCACCAATAACGGTGGTGGGGGGGGGGGACGATTGCCAGCCTCGAACTGCGGCTACTAAACGCGGCGTAGGCAATTCACCTGGTCAAGTTGCAACTGTCTTTGTGGGCTGACGGGGTGTTTAAGTCGCGGCTAGTAAGTATCATGAAATATGGAACTTGCTTTATAAAACTCAATCTCAAGGAAGCACTATAAGGACGACCCGGCTCAGCGTCCATAGAGGTGCCCTTCCTCTCTCTACTGCTGCTGTTTTGAGGGTTGTGCCCGTTGTGGTTCTGCCTTGGTCCTTTCAGCCAAATTCGGATCCACTGCCCAAACCCAAACCCCTCTTTTGTGGAGGGAGGTTGAAAGAGCAACACCCACCGCGTTGCCTCTTGCGGTCTTCCCTTTGTCCGGTCATTTCCCGCTTCGCTACCCCAATTGGCATTGTGCTAATTTCGGCACAATGTGGGAGGAGAGCTAAAGCCAACCTTTTCTGTCCTCCTCCGACATAATAACTGCAGAATACCTTTTTGGCTGCGCCGCCGAAAGCACCCCGAAGATCTCCCCTCTGCCAGAAGCTGAAGGGGCACAAAGGGTGACGGGCATTAACGGGGACCCTGACCCGCTCTGAGAGAAGTTAAGCTGACAGACCGGCTTTTCAGGGCCCTTTTTGTTGGAGACCAGTTCCAAGGGAAAGACGCTGACCACCTCCAAGTTGCTGAGTGGAGCCGGTGAGGGGTACCCATGCTGATGAATGAGGCCGGCTAATTGAGGCATTCTTCTGTGTGACAAACGTTGGGGATACTGCTAAAATGGCGGTGTCCCTTTGGCGGCCGGACCGACAGTGGAGAGCAGTGTTCGATTGCTGTGCGAAATGTAAAAGAAAGTACTCGGCGGTGAAACCGGCCCAATCTCTTGGCCATTTTTCTCTGGA
Source organism: Acanthaster planci (assembly GCF_054643075.1). NCBI lineage: Eukaryota > Metazoa > Echinodermata > Asteroidea > Valvatida > Acanthasteridae > Acanthaster > Acanthaster planci. The sequence continues at coordinate 20,579,610 of NC_141781.1, read as the reverse complement.
CAACAGAGAGGATTTTTTTTTGTCAGATTGTGACTGCGGTACAGGTTTTTTTCTGAAGAAAAATGAAAAACATTGGTTATTTTAGGAGAGTGATTCATACCAAAACCAATTTGTCAACTAATTTCCCAAATGCTAACTGACTCAGTCAAGGCCAGACACCACTAACTGGAAATAAGAAAAAAAAGACGTTTTCAGAAGGCCGTTCTTTACGGGTGTGCCATTTTCTTAACCCAAAGAGCTCAGTGTAGAAACGCACTACATTTTTCCCTCCGAGACGGCAAATCCAACTTCGACAAAGTGGAAGTCCTTTGCATTCACTAAATCAACAACATTTTCTTCCGAGTTGAAAATACACCGCGAGGGGGGAAACCAAGACAGCCGAAGAAAAATCTTTCGAAATATCTCTGGGGTAGCCTGCCAGCGGAGAGACCCTTGTTTATTCACGGTGTCCAAAACCAACATCTTCGGCGTGGCAAGTGTTGACTGTCACGCCGAATTGCCGTGGCGCGGACAGCTCACCGACAACGACCCCATATTCCATGCCATCTCGGAGTTTCTAGAGTTCCTGTGCGTGCGAGGTTGTATAAACTGTCAGCCTTCACAAGGACATATATCAGTCCATAAAGGTAAATCGGTCCAGCTAGGTTGATGAAGGGACAGATGGCACCCGGTGAGGTCTTCTTGGGCAGACGAACTTTGAGAATACCGACCTGACACATTTGCGTTTGTGCCCAACCGTGCCCGGAGGATTGTTTTCTTTCTTACATGCCACAGAACGGCCACAATAATTGCGCGCACAATAACGCAGACAAGTGATGAATGCGGTTTCACTCTCTAACAAACCACCCGGTTTCTTGCGTTGAGGCTGCTAAAAAACTTCTGGCTGGACACACACAGCTGCGCGATTGACTATCTTCACGCGACAGGGCCTGGACCACATGTGTAGGCACAACGTTTCTAAAAAAAGGAGTATCTAGTTAAAATACAGGATTTACAATTTCAATTCTAAGCTACAAAAGTGGAAATGACTGGGTACCCAGACCCGATGCTGATGTATTCACAGCACCTGGTGTCTTAAGAAACGCGATGAACTATAAGCCAAAGTAATCGTCACGAGCGAGTCCCATTCCTTCCGCTCCAAGACTGAGCCCAGAAATTTTCCCCTTCCTCTCCGCTGGGTGGGAAAGTGCGGGCCGCCTTGCAGGTGGTTAAATAAGGTCGTTACCTCAAACGCAGGAATTTAACGGCCCCGACAGAGACACAAATTAACTTGCAACGGTCTGCGACCGAGCGCTCGCTGGGTCTAGGCCATAAACGCGGTCTTTAATTAAGCCCCAACTACCCTCGTTTGCGTATTGTAACACACCAACAGGGCCAGAAAGATCATACGTCACCAGATACATTTTGTACTTTTTTCCCTCTCAAATGCTAGTTACTTCTGCAACAGCTTGGCCACTTCCCAACCAATAAAACCTGTTCGGGGTTCAGACCACAAGTGCAGGACTTGTTAAGAAAAAAAAAGCGGGCGAATGGTAGGAGAGGAGTTAATGAGACAATACTCGAATGGCCTCGTTAGAAGCACTTCGAGTTTATTGCCTTAATTATTACGGCGCCCCTAGGCTTGGCAATTACTTGCCAAAGCCTTGTTCCCCACACTGTTGTGCGAATGTGTGATTGGGGCAAAGTTATCGAAATCTCACACCCACCCCCGGCACTTCCCCGTCAAATGCACTTCTTTATATTGTCCAAAACTGAATGCAATTGTATGACCCACTTTGCACTTTGCGGGTTTTTTTTCTTTAACAAAATTACAAAAATGACATAAAATTTTCTCTTTCTTCCAAATTGTGCCTAAGTGCACTTACAATGAAGCACGGGCGAAACTGAGCAACAGAGAACCTCAAGCTGTATGTTACACCATTATTCTGTATTCCTCTTAGTCTTTTTAACACACTTTGGACGAGGTTACTGTAACCTTAATTCAATTGATTCTCACAAAAGTTAACTGAGCCCCAACGATCTCACCCAGTGACGTTGTTCCTCTTCCGTCTCACATGAAGATTCAAAGTCACCATTTTACTCACAACGTACATGCACATTACACGAAAGGATTTTTTTAACGACAGTCTCTCTTTTGTAGAGCACAGACAAGAATCAACAAGAGTGGATACTCGAATGTTTGACATCAACCCAAATGAAAGAATTGATGTTTTGCTATCAACTTAAATACGTACACAAACGTTCTTTTGTAAAATACGTATTACTGACACAAAACTACCAAACACCGCCGCGAAGAGTTAACATGCTGACAAAACTCCATTATAAGCACATAGGCCTATTCAAATATGCAGACCTGCATTCACTTTCAACTCCAACCTTGTTTTCGAATTGCCAGAACCTGCGGTTCATTTCCATCGGTTCACCAAACAACGCCGAGATTGCGAAATTCAAACGCAAAGCTTGACGTGCGAGCCTAGTGTTTCCTGAAACTTGCAAGGAGGAGGTTTTGTCTTGTAAGATGTTTTCCATGAATAGGACGTACATATCGAGTACCAAGAAGAAAAAAAAATGAAGAAAACCAGCAGCATTATGTCTGGCAGAGACAACCCGGCCTCGGAGAGGCGGGTGAATTTCACTCCTCGCTCGTGTCAGCTTGCTTTGCTCCGTCTAAATTGGATTAGCGTCTTCCGCGTTAAACGCTACACTCCGGTGGATGTTTTACAAGAGACGCGACTTCCCCCGTCTAGCTAAGTAGATGTAAAGTTAGTGTTCTATGTACATGAGCCACGACAACTGAGGTGTCGTGCAGTTCATCAGCGGCGAGGGACAACCCCTTCGCTCACACATGCATTCTTCTGCCCGCCGGCCAAGCGTGCGTGCGTGTTTTTAATGTAGATGAATCATTGACGATATCCATAATTATTACAATCTCTTTGGGGTACAATTGTTGAAGGGCAGTGGAGCTGAGTGTACACCATGTATCGGCAAAAATTTGACTCATACGACAGCATCACAGCGTGCATCACTACATAACGATGATTAGTTAAACCTTTTGAAACGCTGTGATACTTACAAATTCAAATGACAATTGGACCAAAAGTCCGCGGATAAAGATGGCATGTGGCAGCCCCACTGAAGAGACAAGGTAAGCGTCGTGGGGAGGGGGTCGACGTCGTAACGTGTATCATCACTTTACGATAGAGACAAAATGGCTCTACACAAGGGACAAATGAACAAATAATACTCAAACCCTTCCCCTCCGAGGGAAATTTATTCTGCACCCAGTCTGCTGACATTAAACTGTCTATTTCCAGATTGGGGTACCCTGAATAGCTACGCACCAAGTCAAAGGTGAAATTTAACTGCTGCCTATACATCTAGGTAGGTTCACCACAGCATTTTGTTTACACGAACAGACTGAACACAGAAACGTAAAGTGTGTGTGGGGTCTGAGATCACACTCTATCTTGCGCTGTATGCGTCTACGCAGCTCTTGAGATGGAAACGGACAATGTACGTACGATAGCATCTCAAATATCTCATTTCAGACATTATCAAAGTACCCATGTCGGGGCCAATTCAGTTCTCTTGTATAAAAAAGAAGAGAAAATTGAAAAAAGTAAGGTCATCTATACAAGGATGTCGATATGTCGACATTAAAAGGTTAAACACCTTGCTACCGATTGTTAAAATTTCAGTTACATTAACTTGTTGCACTTAAACGGCACGAATACATCACGCTTTATGTTGCCCTTTACTTGAGTTAAATTGTTCACTTTCTTAACTTTAAAGAAGTGCTCCATCCAGATAAGATGAAAGTAAAGACTGTTTGAATAGTTTCACATTTTCGAGGTAACGTCAGAACACATATCATATATCACTTGGCTAAATCTGCGTTAAGCGAACCGTCTCCTACACTAATTATTTATCCCACCGCTGCCACCAATTTACCGGCTTCTGCTAAAGAAGCGACTCTGCGCGCGGGGCAAATTCAACGGCGCGGTGTGTACGCACGCAGGACCATTAAGCAAAGAGCTTCTTCGGGGCCAATCCCCGGTTGTGGTCCCGGTCGATGCTAATGCGATTACCGCCGATCTCTCGCCCGGTCCGGCGTAATAAATACCCGTGTTAGGGGAAATTGATACACGGGGCCCAACTCCATAATTTCATGTCATCAGCCGCTACATGCATGCATGGGGCCCTACACTCATCTTTAGGTGCAAAAAGAAGAGATGCTCGTCAGTGTTGTGCAACAGATAAGCATTGTTAAATTCAAGGCGTTTATTCTGAAGATCATTTATGTATGGCGCGCGAGAAGTCCAGCTTACAAACAATATTTGCGGGAATGAAGGTCTGATTTATATCTTGTGATCCAAACGATGGGACTTCCGCCCTTTTCCTGTTATTCATTTAAGTATAATTTCACAGTTTCACAGAAAGGAAAACGAAGAAAGGTGCTTTATTTTAACAGTAACTCTACCCTGGAGAGAATAGGCCTAATCAAATCATTCACTGAATAACTAAAGACATGTTACACATTATTGAAATAGATGTGACGATGCATTCATGGGTTTAAGCATATCAGACTTACCTGACATTATTGATTTTAAGAATGCTTTTGCCCCATATTTGCATTTCGTTTTTCCATACCCCTTATTTATCAAGTGGAAGTTATCCCGAATTGCGGTATTCATTCAAAGTCATCCTTGCGTACTTTCAGAATGCTACATATCTCTTCAGTTTGATACGTCGCGAAGGCATTTTGTGTGCATTTTTCCTTAGGGCAATCCCTTGCATAAAAACGAACATTGTATGTGGTAACAGTTTTTCTCGCCCAATACGACAATTCATTTCGAGCATGACAAGAGAGTCCAGGATCTGTTCTTTTACGTTGTCACTGTCGTATATTTGCCTACAGTGACTGGTAAACTATGGTTGACCGTCTCATGACCAAAATAATAGGCCCAATTTATCAAGGATTGAGAAATCGCACGCAAGTATCAAAATTTAAATAAACACTGTTACTCAAAATTACATGAATACGTGACAACCTGTAAAAGAAACGAGGCAAAATGTACATCTGGGGGTAAAATCTAACACCAAACTAGGGTAACATTTCCGCAAACTTTGGCCCATAGTAGGCAATTTGAGAGCAGCCTATATACCGGTGCTGTCAACTGTCACTCCGCCTGGTATTTTTCTTCAACCGTTACCTTCTCTTACCGACGTATACTCAGAAGACATAAAAAAATAGTGTATCTCCTGACAATAAATGCTTATGTATTCAAGAGTCTTTCCGGACCACAAATTACGGGCCCTTGTGAATAAACGAGATCGTTCGAATTAGAAGTAGGGCCCGTAATTATCAATTCCGGAAGGCGATCGACCGTGGCACATCTGATGGAGGGGTGAAACGACACGTCCAACCCGCCAACCCAATTTAATCTGGTCGATTTATTCATCGGCTCCTTGACGTCATTAATCAATGGGCCAATTAACACGGATGTCGTTAATTGCCAAAACCGGTGCGGGGTCATCGATCCTGCCCCGTGATTGAATAGGATTTCCCCGTCAGTCAGGGGTCTAAGACATATGCCCAGCGCATGCTGATGAGATCGATCTTCCAAAAGCATCAACAAATCTTAAAGGCAACCTTGTGAGATGTTTCTACAACCCCCAACCATTTTGATTTCTTTGACATTGTAATGGTTTATTTTACATTATAATGCCAAAATAAACCAGACAGTTTTGGGGTTGCATTATTTGAACTGAAAGAGAGGGGGCAAATCCTTTCATTAGAAGGGATATGCCAATTACATGTAATGGAGGCATGTGTGTTTTGGTAAAAAGGCACATTAGTGATAAAAAAGTATGACCTTTTTGTGGCCATTTGTGGTCTTTTGGCACTTTGTTTTAACAATGAAACAGTGATATTACTTATTTGCTTAGTTTTGTTTTTAGAACACCTTCTACTGATTTTCCTGAGCAGGAGTACATGATAAGATTGCACTTCCCTGGAAAGTTATATTTCCCAAGGGTCACGTGTACGCACATAATGTAACTCCAGTTATAAGAATTTACGTCGACATAATATTTATCAGTGTTTATCGTGTAATAATGACAATGACAGCTTTGACTTACGCCCTCATGTCATAAGGGTATAACAAAGTTTCTGCCAGCAATGCAGATTATGAAGAGGCTTTGATTTTTAAATCAAAGGCATTTACATTTTTGCAAGTTTTGTAACGCGAGTTACTGATATTGAACTTGCATTCGATGAGGCACAGAGTTACCTTGTTAATATTTTTTCACTGTTTGGTTAATGTCTTTCTAAGGTTGCTCTTTGATCAAAAAGAATCCACCTTTAATTCCAAACAAAAATACTAAAAACATCATGCAGTGCAAAGTTGAAGTCGGGTCGCCTTTAAATGCAATGCCAGTCACCCTGGAATTGCCCATGAGCTTCCTCACATATTTTGATCCATCTTGACCTACTTTCTGCCTTTTTGAGATGACTGACTAAGACTTTATGTAAAAAAAATAATAACACCTTGGACCGAATCTCATTCAGATGGGAAGACCTTTTTTCGTGAGCACCACAGACCAAGGTTCAAGCCTGGAACGTAAAAAAATCGTTGACAGATTTACATTTCCCCAGCCAAATTGCTATACGAGCGGCAATTTCTCGTAAGCTGGTTTCTTTGTCAGCCGCGCCAAACGGGGAGCATAAAGTTTCATATTGAAGCACATCTATCACAGTCCTAAACCACGTGGTGAATCTATAGTCGGTCGGACGTACTGCTTAAATAGAAGCGGTGTTAAAACTCAACGCTACTTCAGATATGGGGCGTCGATTTTGACTCAGCTTGTGCGACTGCCATAATCAGTTTCAAGAGCTGGCAAAAACGTAGTGATGACACTGTTGGGTTGGTTTGACAAATTTGAAATTCTATTTCGTTCCTTTTAATGAACGTTCAACGTTCAAGATTTGATGGAGCCATTTACGATGAACTAAAAACGACACCAAAAAAAAAAATTAAAAAAAATTAAAAATTTAGAACACTTCAAGCAAATCTCGTAAAGTCTGGGCAAAGGGATCAGGACAAAAGAACTGTGAAAATGGGATATTGACCATCGTAGCCAAGGGCTGAAACAAAAGGCAAGCAAGGCTACGGTGTGACGTCATCTGTAAAACGCTGTCCCCTTTAGCCATTATGACAGAGAAGAACAATCGCGCAATCACCACAGACTACGAAGTCGCTGTAATTGGGCCCGATTCCAGTTTCTTTCATTGGAAAAACAACTTACTGCGTGCATGGCAGAGATAATACAGCATCCGACAGATCCTGTGCCGGGTTTTCCTCTGCCCTAAGCTGATTTTCCAGGCAGCATTGGGACAAAAAAAACACTGTTTGTGTTTTCAGAGACGCGTGAAGGGGGGACTGCCAGTCGTGCGCGCCGAATTGCAGGGCGTGCAGGCGTAGTCGGCACGTTGTTTGGATTGGGCGGGGAGCGACGATATTATTGCATTTGAACCGATGTGTGTGTGGAAAAAACATGTAACGCCCTGTTGATGTTATACATAACCCTTTTATAATCAGCACAAGTGGGAGTACTCTAATTTTCTACTTAAATTTGTCACTAAAAGCAGATTAGGTAATTATAGATTGGATGATTTAGATAGGTTTATACTAGAATGGCTCATCATGATTTTCTCTTACCATTCAATCTCTCATGCCCGCCATATTGCATGCTTTAATAGTCACCCGAGAAATAGGTTTGTGGGTACACCATGGAATCAATCTCTTTTGGGCGAGGTGTGGCTCTTAAAAGAACCGGTGAGTGTTAACTCGTCGTTTCGGCCAGTGTGCTCTGGCCGTCCTCAGGAGAATGTGGAGCGCAGAGCACACTGGCCAAATGTCAAGTTAACACTCATCGGTTCTTTTAAGAACCACACCTCGCCAAAAAGAGATTGATTCCATGGTGTACCCGCAAACCTATTTCTCCTGTCTCTTCCACCCTGCAAAGCTTCAAATCTTCAAACGTTGAGCAATAAACTCACACAGTACCAACTATTTGGGTCTCTAAAAGCCGAATGAAAGGTCGAATTCTCCCTATGGCCCACAGCGAAGAACCCAAACTGCTACTGCCAGCATACGGCCATGTTTACCCCAATACATTTTTTGTTGTTGAAGGAAATGTCTCTGGGACGGATTATCACGTGGCGCGCACGCTTCTTTGCTCGGTCAACACGCAGTGACAACGCGGTGAAAAGCGCGCTGACAGATTTACAAGTTTTTCGCGCCAATTTCTCGCCCGCTTAAGTTGAATAACTGGCCGATCATCTGCCAAAAGGCTTTCAGCGTATTTATGTATGCTGGAAATTCGAACGTTCACTGATGAAAATGCATGCATTGCGAAGGTGGCATTAAAGGGTTTGCACTGTACACAGTCTATGGGTTAATAATGTTGCTGACCAATCCTAAAAGCTTTCTGTTATACATGCACTTTGATCGATGGATGCCTTTCTAATTTTTTTCCCGAATATGGAGGATTATTTTAAATCCTTAATGTCGTCTGTTTCTCATCTTAATAGCCTTGGACGAAAAATCATAATTTTCTTGAGGACGAAATGCCATTAGAAATAAAGTGTAATGTACATACACGCGTATTTTGATTTTTTTTGTGTGCAAGGTCTATGGACTTTGGGGTCATGAGATCGGTTAAAGAGGTCAGGTGAGATAGATCGTAACGGCTCCTGTATTCAAGTCATTGGCTGGCAACAGTTTGGAAGTATGTAAAAGGAAGGGGGCCTCTTAGTCAAACCACCATTTTTCCCCTGCCGTGATATCGTAAATTCTCAGTGGAATCTGGCGCTGATGACAGTGGGTATAAACACAAAAACACCGTGGTGATCTCCCCCTTTTTTGAGGGAAAGCGTTACCTGGGAGAACAAACAATGGCCCGTCGTAAACTACCGAGGGGCGCACAATAAGGCGCTCTCCGACAAAGACCACTGAGATTGCGCCTCATCAATCCGATCCTCCGCGCGACAATGATTATGGCTCGCCACGTTATGCGTTGAGGGTAAGAACCTCAGGGGCTGCAGGGTTGACCGCGGTTGGGACGAGGAAGACAATACGGTGCGGTGGGGATGTGAAATTGGAGATTGGGAATAGAGGGTGGAAGAGTGACGGGAAAGAATAAAAAAGAACATGAGAATAAACCAATACTAACACACAAAAAAAAGACCTGTCGAGAGCGTACAGTACATGATAAATACTGTCAATGTCATGAAGTCTTGAATTATCCAGGCCAAAAAAAGACTGAAGGGAATACTATTTCCACTTCGGACAGGTCAATCAAATGTAATGTTATGTAATACAAAACTGCTGCAAACTGCTTGCTGACTACAATGACCTAAAATACAAATCTCAAAATATGGAGGGTCTGACGTTTCGATCGATCCTAGCAAAATCTTTCTCAAAGGTTGCCTTTGTGAAAGATTCTCCTAGGATCGAAACGTCAGGCCTTCCACATTTTGACACATGTAATGTTGTTTGAAAACCATTTTTGAGGAAAAAACTTGAACTTGCGACGATTGTTACTCGTCCCTTCGATAACTGAAATATAATGGATTCCACGCGCTGCAATGCATGCACCCCGGTGCAGTGTCTTACAAATTCCTTTGATGTAAAACACATCAACCACAATCCTTTGCGCTGTACCTGCGCTTATGTTCCCTGAGCACCGCGGTGGAATTTGAACAACACCGTTGGAGAAAACTCTGCGTTCGCAGCGTGGCCAAATGCGATGAGAGCTTCCAACATAAGCGCAAACAGTGCCCACGAAAGTTCGAACCTGACTGCGCATGCATCTGTAAATTGATCGACTGTGTTTTGTTCTAATGCTGTTTTTCATGTCTACAGATAGCCGTAGCTTAGCCGCAAATACAAATGCAGCTCAAAGAGGTTAACTGGAAATGCATGTTTCAGAGCAGTTCGTATGCCCACTAGAATTTGCTTTTACAGCAACTGTTCTTGACTTCGATGGCACACACAAATGATAGAGCACGAAGGGTCTATCTGAGACACCCCGAACCGCATGTGAGTCAGTGATACATGCATAATGCAAACCATATCGCGGGTTCACCACCATCATCAAAGGTCCCGTCTTTTGAAAAAGAGCGATGCAATAGACTCAAGTACAAAAGAATGGAATGATCAACAAGACTAACCCAAACACTTTCACTTTGCGTGCATACGACGTACGTTCGTTGAACTAGATCAAAATAACATAGTCCTACAGGCTCTCTGAACACTCCTGGGTAGAAGGTCGATTGCCATTGGTTGTCGCCTTGTTGATAAACCTTCTTCCCGGTAAGGTCCACTGTGATCCTTCGCACTAATACGTCTCATGATTGTGTGAGGCTTATGAGAAAAAGCCGGTCTTGACTTGGTCCAAACCGGCAGATGCGTACCAACTTGACTTAGAGTCATTAGCATATTCTTCACACTCGACGGACTAGTCATGTACATGTACTTAAAGTGATGCTTCTTCACGATTTTGTCTCTGTTGGCCAACCTTGTTTGATCCAGAAACTGACCGCTGAATTTTACGGGAAAAGCCCCGAAATACTTGAAGTTTTTCGATGGGTAGGAATGCGCGTATTGGCATTGCGTGTCTGTGGTACAGGGATGCTTCCACACTGAAACGGCATATTGTTTCTGATTTTCTTCATTGACAACTTGTCGCGTCCTCTATTTATGCGAGAGAATGAAAATTCAATACGGTGATGACTCTGTTCCCGGTCAAAGGCATCATATCTGAGTATTCATCGGCTCGCCAGCATGATTGCGATCGCTTCGTCAGTGATGTCACTGGAGCCCGCACCGCAATCTCCCCTCCAAATCTCTCCTCCCCGAGCGGGCTATCTCCCAGGGGAGCACCAGGAAAGATGTAACCGGTTAGCCTCTCCGAGAAACACAACACCGGCGCTGTCTGCCTCGCTTTCCTGCCGGCCCGGTTGAAGTGGTGACCCTTGGGAGCACCACACTGGGTCGTGCTCGGTCCTTGCGCTGTTCTCGTTCTCTAAATCCCAAGACTCTCTTGCTCCCACCGCCTTGGTCCATCAGACGTTTGCCACCGTACGGTCCTCACCTGACTTGAGGTTTGACCGAACTTACCTTTCCCTTTTCGGCAACCCTTATAGTACACAAATCAGCCCGTCAGTCGGCTTCTGGGTGAGGAAAAAAGAAGTCCTCGAAAATGGAAGATGATATCTTCAGCTTTAACAAAGACCCCGATCGGCGCGGTACGACTTGCCGAACAGAAGAGGGGAAAATTTGCGGAGGGGGCCCAGGGGACACGTGTGGTTGATTCGACGGCGAGCACAGGTGGTCCAATGCTACGATTGAGCATAGCTCGTTTGATCAACTCTAACCCCCCCCCCGTCATCACGGGGTGTTTCCTTACTCCCCGTGTCTCCCAAGTGAGGGGGTATGCTGAGAGAGGTTGGCGGGTGTGCCTGTCTTCGGCAGACGGTGGCTTGTTTGTTGATTCCGGGCAGGTGAATGTCGGGTCAGTGTGTTCAGTGGGAACACTGAAGGTATGTGTATTGGGCCGTTTGGACCAGGAATACATTTCTTTATCACACTGGCCCATCCCCCGGCCCCCGTGAGGCGCACGTTTGCTCCTTCTCTGGGCTACTATGCGGAAAACACTGATCCGACTCTTTCGACTGACTTCCCACTATGTGATGTTTGTCAAGTAATCGCAAAACTTCTGTGCGCTGTAGCCTCAACTTGAGGCTTTATGACCTAAGTCTCCTTTAAAGACAGAGGCTCTGATTAGAAATGGGCCTGCTTCACGAGACAATTTTGATACAGCACATGGGCTGCTCTTAGATAGGAAGACCTATACTATTATCTTGAACCTCAGGATGGCTCATTAAGGTTTCAAATTATACACTAAATTCGAGCCAAGAACGTGAGCTGGCTCTTTGTCCATATTCACATGACCAGGATCATCTTCATTTCTACCCACTGTATGTGTTGACAATTTTTGCAGTATTGGCTTCGCTTTTGATCAAAGATGACCGGCCAGTGAACAACAGTCCCTTAGGCTATCAACTGAGCCGAAATCCAAGCAAGGCGAATGATAAGTGAAAACACCCTGTGGATTGTTTATGTATACCAATGAGATTTTATGAGACGACGTCCCGAAACGACATCGGCATCAAAGCTCACATTGTACACCGTCATCAGGTGACTTCGTTTTTGTCTGGACACATTCCTAGAAATTGAAAGAATCTGGTGAAGATTCGTCAATTTACCATCGTTTTGGTTCGCATATGGCAATGAAGAACTTAACCCAATCCAGTGTTTAAAAAATCGCTTCCTTTCCCCACAATCTTTTGGTTAAAAGGATTGTTTTACAAAGGAATATTCAGATAAACCTTTTTCCATAAAAAGAGAATACACAGAAACACCAAGTTTGCCATGCTGCGTTCCTTCTCTGGATATATCAGAATCATCCCATCTGTTACCGACTGTCACGTACGTATTCGTCGAAAACTGTGTTACAGTAACAAGCTCCTAGAGTCTCATAGATTACAGTCTTTTGGCCGAATTCAACAAAAGAGTCAGAAAAAAGCGAAATGGTTTCGATTGGTTTGACAATGCTTATATTGTAGTGCCACATGGCGGTCTGTGTAAACCTGCACGCTGCCAACTCATTAACCGCATAAAATTAACGACAAGCGTGTGGTTAATTCGCGATTTTTGGGGGGCGGTTGTACTCTCACTTGAAGTCTGTGACCTTTGAACCCTGACCTATTTATTTTACAAGCCTCATCCTCTCTGGCTTTGCCTGACTAAAGGTGACACTGAAAATGGACATGACAGCGACCGAAAGTGACCGAAACTGGCCACACTCCAAGCCAGCCGACCAGTCTGAAGTGTTCCATTAACCTAATCTACACCTGACTAAATTCCAAATGACATGTTCCGCTCGCGTTCATGATAAGTCTGCACTGCATAGAACCAAGACCTCAACCACTGTGACGAAGATTGCACTGTATTTTGGAATGCTTATGTATGCTATGTATTTTGATATATTTAATACGGCCTGAAATTATCCACAGTTAGTATCTGGAAGCGTTCATTCCGATTCAGTACCGTAAGGAACAGTTTCCGAATCTCTCGTGGTCAAATCTATCAATGAACGAACTTGCACCAGGGGATTGTGGCTCTTATTTTCTATAATACTTGAAGACTGTTTGCAACGCTTTCTCGAGAAAGTGATGCGTGCACTGTCCATGTACATGGAATGCAGCCAATTATCGTTCTGTCGTTCTTTTGTCGACGTCTGTGTAGAGAAGGATAGAGCGTCGCAGCATGCAATCCGAGAATATTTCACCTGATTTTCTGCGAGTTGTTTGAGCCACGTGGAGCCTGGATCACTAGCACAGCGGACAGCTCTACCCCATTCGTGAGTCCACTCACCACCTCCCCCATCGAAACTCTTAGCCACCATAATCTGCTAAGGTAAACTCTTACCGCCCATGTACTACACGGACAAGCCCCGGACTTAACGCCACCATCCTCCCAGTGAGGAGAGATGGATCTGGGTTGCCGACCCGCTGTGACCCCTGGTGTTGGACCCGAGTTGGATTCGTCCCAACCAAGAGACCAAGAGAAGACCAAGACAAGTGTCTGCAACAAGAACCGGTGCCCAAACAGAGTGTGTAGACTACAGTAGTGCCCACTAGGTTGGTACATTCCTAGAATTTCAGAAAGTTGAATCTCAACCCCACATAGCCACGACAAAACCTACTTAACACATACACACGTACATGTGCAGTGTAAATACATGTAATCCTTTTAGGGGCCTTGGCAACAGTGGCATATCCACGGGGGTGGTCTGGGGGGCACGGTGCCCCCCCCCCCACGAATTCCCGGTGACCCCTAGGTGCCCCCACTAAAAAACGGATGAATGGATACTGAACAAAGGCTAACAAAAGCTTGCCCCCAAAAAACTGCACCACTGAAAGCTGGTGCCCCCATAAGTTGCTGGTGCCTCTTTGCGCTCCAGTAAAATCCTAGCTACGCCACTGCTTGGTAAACGCATCTAGTCTGTCGATGTCTTGTACACCCTTCAATTTTACAAAATTCTGAAGCACTAAATTCTCGTCAAATTGTCACACACGATAATAACAAATCCAATATTCTTATAGACCAAAATATTTCTACAGTTACTGACCGGCCGAAATCTAAACAACCTCGGTGTAAGGTACAGTGAAATGACACTTTCAGAGATGAACTTGAAGTTGGACACAACATACCTGCACAACGCAAGGTCTGACGCAAAATAACTTAATCTGGATCGATGCATCGGCGAAGGTTTCCCAATTGTACTGGGAGGTCGAGTGGAGAAGTGTTCGTCTGGTGCTCAAACACTTTATGCAAAGAACACGCAAACGAAGCCACTCCCATGATCTCCGTGTAGAAGCGGCATGGTTATGCAAATGAGTGCAGAGTCTATGACCGACAACAGGATTGTTGTTACAACCAGGAACATGGAGTACACAAGAGAAAAGATGGAATAATAGGATGGCTTTATACACCAAGAACAATCATACATGTACAAAGAGAAATCATGACATGTGTGCCTTACAGTCTATGTGATGAGATTCGTTCGTGGATCGACTGTGATGGATCACACGAGAAATAGTTGCTCTATTTGAAATCAGGCTGAAATAATTATGTATAACTCCAGTGTCTTATACGAATCAATATGCATGTAATTCTTTTGTGTGAGAAAGGCTTGGGTCGCCACTGCTGGCCCAGGGCCATAATCGGTCAAAGTCTCGAGGGCGTCGGGCAATGGAAGGTACAGGCGGACTATCATTACCAGGCATTGCCCATTCTTCCTTTGTCGGCAAACTTCGGTTTTGTTGGGGGCCCGCCTCTGGCCAGATCGCCAGGGTTCGCTGAATGATTTGCGGCTGTCCAGGGACATGCATTATGCATGATGCGCATCCAGGAGAGTCAATATTTTAGTGGTTCTCAGTAAGAGCCGGCCCGGTCGAGCCACGTTCGCATCCTGCATCCATCTGCTTCGACAAATCAAAATTGATAATTCAATATTTACGACTGGCTGTCTGCCATCCGCATACACCACACACAGATAGGAAAATGCTGAATATAAACATGGTTTTATTTCCCAGAGGGTTTCTCAACAGGCGCGATAACCAAAATAATGCTCGGTTTGGAGACGGTGCATAAATTACCGAGTGATTCTCTGGTATACCGTGCCGTTTACACGTATATCTCGTCATCTGAAATGGTGTAATTGTATCAAAGGTGTACAAGGTTCGGCTTTTGGAGATGGGTGATAGCTATCGTAGATGGAACGAGAGCCGGGGAAGCACTCAGAAGTGGATGGAAAAGATTGGGATCTTGACACCGAACCGAGACTTCAGTGAGCCGTACGTGGGTGAGGGAAGGCAGCTTCGAAAGCATTTGTCTTAAAGGGGCACCCAGTTATCTCTTTCCCTTTCCTCTACGTGGTGTTTTCTTTGAGCAAATTCTGTTAAAAATATCCCTATGATTTCGTAGCCCACAAAACGAGCATCGAGCATCACTGCCTCATATTGAAGACTCATTGGAAGAGATAATGACATGCTTTATGGTTTAAACGTTCATTCGCTCGTTGCAGAGGATCGCTTCACTTGCTTCTCTGACTCCACAAGCGAGACTGTACTTGCAACAAAGAGGTACCGGTATATTTTATGACTGTGCAAGTTGAGTTATAATTGTATAGGGATCTGGGTAAATTACAGTGACTTGACAGCTCAGGCGCCTTACCAGACAATGAGACGGTCCTATCTGCCTTTTTTGTCACAGTTAACGACTGCAGTCTTCCTTGTTTCGTGGACTCGCTTTCTCAGGCCCACAAAGAATCACCGATCCGTCTAGGACATGTGGCAGGGCGTATAACGGGCGGCACGCACGACCTACGGCCGGTCTCTTCGACCAAGCGGGCCTGAGGGACCGAACGATACAGCTCATGTAAGGCGCCCTAGCAAAGCACTGCAACCATGACGGCGGCGGCCCTTGCCCGATAATGCACTGTAGCATTGACTAGGTTGCCAATCCCTTTGCTGAGAAACTTTCTACTTTTGCGTTTGAATGCTACAACGACATAGTGGACACGAAGATTATTTCTCCCATAGAGTAACGAAGTGTGACGTCATTTAGAACCAGTTAATGCCGTACAAATCAATGGAGTACGCGTTAGCTCACACGCTGGTTCTTGCGCTAGTGCCTTTTCAACACATAAGTGTGCGCGTGACATATTCACTTGCGTACTTTATAATGTGTTAACGTCTTATGTATACTATGTATCCTGTACGTAAGTGATTTTGTCATACACGCTGACGCGCCACGATCATTGCAGGCTCTCATTGGACGATCGCTGAAGCTGCGCGTTAACTTCCGGTTTCATAGTTCCATGTCAACGGCGATCAATAAATGTAACTCTATGTGCAGTGCATGTGCAATAGGCGTGGTTTAAACTGAAGTGACGTCACACTTACGAACCGGATACGTGTTGATACTTGAGTGCGTACTGACGAGTTGACAAAAGAGACTGTGTTTGCTGGCATTTTTAACAAGTCACTACGGTAATATAAGGTGAGATATATCACGATATGCGCTATAAGAACGCGACAAATGCTTGCGCAGTATTGTGGCGGCGCATGTATGTGATAATTATTACACTTGTACGAAATAACACGAATTGTTATTAAAAATATGGTCGTACCGGATACTGTTACGTACGTACATGTATTATCAATTACGTAGATAACAAAACAAAATCAGGTCCCGCTGGGTTACCGGATGTACCGCTGTGGCAGCAACACGACTGAGATTAGACCAGACGCCCAGGCTCGTGAGGAGAATTGGTTGTTTAATAGGAGGATGGATTAGCCTGAGGGTGGAAAGAAGCTTGGCATTATCTAACTCGTCAAAATGTCTTGCTTCCCTGAAGTTCTGGTTTTATTTTGTGAAATAAAATTCACAACATTCTTCCCGAAAGGTTTCTGTGGTTAACAGTTAGTGAGTTCTCCCCTTCGCCTTCTTTGAAACTTTCTGTTCTAATTGAAGGACGATATTTTTTTTCATCTGCGACTGTACTCCACATGCTCGTCAGGTGCATGTTTGTTTTTAAAAGGACAGTCTGACTCAGAACGCATGTCAGAATAAAAATAAAGACGTGCTGTGACCCGCTTATCGGTCGACCGACTTCGCCATCAGCTCCAAGAACCCAGAAACATCCGGCGCACCAAAGCTGGTGTTTGTGTTTTCCCTTCGCCATGAAATTCTTGAAGAGGAAAAAAAAGAAGCTGTCACTTTGCGAGGGAAAAATGTGTCAGTCGGTTGCTGCACAGATCACACGTGGCCTGTTTTGTCTGACAGATAAATACACACAGAGACGCGCGCGCACACACAGAGGAAATAAAAAAAAAATCTGACCGTCTATTTTGGGGCCCCAGGCGAAAGATAGGCTAAGTCATGGGAAAAAAAAACAGAGAATGACGATCGCACTCAGTATGACAAGATTTTGACAGAGCTGGTCCGTTGGGGGGGGCATGAGGAGAGAAGATAGGAGAGGATGATATGCAAACTGTGATATGCTCTGTGTGTCTATAACCTATAAGCAGTTGGAAGGTACATAACTTGATATTTAATACCTGCGCATGTTTGCTTACATCAATGTGTCTAGGCCTACTACAGCGGATAATACCATTATCCCTATGATAGCGCTCTTTTTTCGAGGAATGGAAACGCTGTTAGGCTAAACCCAGCTTTTATTCTTGGTGCATGGATCAGGCAATCCAAGTTTCCCTTAAATTCAACCCTGTTGAGGTTAGAAACAGTAGTGTTGCACTGCTGTACGTGAGGAGCTATTCTGTTCTTTTAATATGGGCTTATACACATCAAAAAGCTTTCGTTTTCAAACCTATAGTACAAATTATAACTCAGTGCTCTCCGGCTGGTATATTATAATCTGTCCCACAAGTGTTGAAAAGTAAAAAAAAAATTATTTTGAGGTAAAATGGATACCTCAAACTAGACCTTCTTTTTGACCTTACAGAAAATGAAGAGGTAAAATAAATAAATTCAAAAAATTAATAATAATAATAATTCTACAGTTCCTGTAGCTTACGAAACAACAAATCGGACTTATTGAAATATGCACTTAACACTGCTTTCATTGGTCACATATCTGCTTACTGTAGACAATAAGCGAATTATGCAAACCCGGTACTCTCACTTTGTCTTGCATTCCTGGTCATTGTGAGGTTAACATCCAAATTTGATACCCTCTCCGTGTGCGAAACGTGATATATCCCTCGAATCGAAGGACCATCGTCCCCGCATGTCACTGACCAATCATATTCCTTCCCACCGTATATTTTTGGAAGGGCTCAGGTTTCAAATAAATTGCATGGAACAGCGCGTGACAGACGACCCTGGTGCCAAGTGACAAAAAAGGTTTCGCTGGGGAGGGGTGCAGCGACAATAGCGAAGGTTGAGCGGAGGCGAATAAGACCAACATTCATTATGGAAAATCTAATTACGTCGAGAAATCTTGCTCATGAATATTCAGATTGGACACGTGTTCCGTCACTGTCAAGTGCGCTTCCTACTTTTTTATGCCACTGATTTGTGTGCAAAATCTCGTGGAAAACGTCGATATTTCTTGTCAGCACAACCTAAGATATAATGCCAGAAACACTGGTGATACACCATTTTTGCGGTTTGAGTTGATAAATCTTTGTGAATGCGCAGAAACTAGTTACATCTTCATGGTAGAAAACTTAATAAATCAACAAAGACCTATTTCCAGAAAGGGGTTTTACCAGGGAAAAAAATGTCTCCATTCCAGTAATGTACGCGAAATACACTGCATACAATCCTCGCTGGACACAACCTTATCCTTTGTAGATGAAAATGTTGGCCTTATAAAGAACCACCAGAGAAGTACCGGTACTTTAAAACACTGAGAGCTATTTCATTCAACTCTTCAGCGGAAAGGTTTAATTTTATTTAATGTTTCCCTCATGCTTGGAATCCTAGGCGTAATTATTCATAGTGTTTTCAATTTGATTAGCAACACCACATTCAACACCTCTGTAGTCTTTTTTAGTAGACATGTGTTGAAGTTACCCACAACGTGATGCACCCAATCAAAGTAATGGACCACGCCGAGCTCACATTTGCTAGGAGAGAGCCTAGTTTGTTGGGAATGGTCTTTCAGACGACGTTTGCCTGCTTGATGGTGCAAAGTGTGAAAAGTGACGGCCCACCATTCCCGCCCGCGCCCATGCGTCAAATATCGAGGAATTTTAGGATCGCTAACACAATTTCGCCAATCGCCTCTCCAAATTATCAGCCGCCAGGGCGAACATACCCCTTTCCAATTCCCAGTCAACCGTGTTTTAGGGGGTTCGTATGATGTCCAATTTGTTTCAGTCCAAATGCGATTTGGCAGCGCTCAGGGAGTGGCAGACGACACGGTAATCGAATCGGCCGCAGGTTCACGGGAACATAAGAAAAAGGCGGGTACAGAATGGATGTCAAATTTTGCTGGAACGGCGCGGGGACAGCGGGCCGCCTCCCGGGGACGCACTACCACTCAGTGACTCCCAGCGTTGGCCGAATAGTCTTGTCGCGACTAGTCATGTGCAAGGGGGAAAAAGTGACATCAATTTAACTTCAATTTGCAGGCATCTCTCTCTGCACGCTCGGATCCGCTAACAAGTTTAGTGCCATGTTATGGACGCGCGCTACTTCACCCGTGTACAATTTACGGCGGGCCTAAAATGTGATCACGCTTTGTCTGAGATTTGGCCGAGGGGACGTTAGTTTGGGGAGAGGGTAGACCTCACGGTCCCGATGTATAAAAGCGTTTTCCCTCTGCATCTAATAACGTTAATGGGCCAGAAAACCCGTACCATGAGATATATTCAGATGGCGCACGCCTTTCACACAATAATTGTGAGAAGGAGGCACAGGCATCACAGAACGCTATGGGTTGTAAACTTTTTTTGGAACACCGCACACGCATGTTACTGTCCCTCTTGTCAAGCATGGGTAAAAGTTTCGGCCCACTTCTTGTTCAAACAAATCGCGTCTACTGAAGGCGCGAAGAAATTATTAGGGCCTACATGCATTCCCGAGAAATTATTAGTCTTTACCACCGCTCCCTTAGATTGGGTGATGGTGGTGCGAGCAAATTCAGACCTCGTTACCATGACGTACGGCAAGTCTTTGCAGCTAGCAGCTCTGTAGCCTTAGAACTGAACCATTTGCATATATCCAAAACTTTTGGACACATGTATTTTCATTAAGTCAAGAGTGGTCCGTGTCCCGTTTGTAACCTAACCCCCGAGTCTCCATCTAACCAAAGACGACTTTACCACTTGTAAAATAAAAGTAGGCCGACCCCCATTTAATCTTACCCAACTGCCAAACCTGAATTTGCAGATGCCAATTTTTTTTCAAATAATTGATAAAGACAGGGACTCGGTAATGAATCGTAAACATTTTAGAGGGAACCCGCAATGCCCCCGGTGCCACCAACACGTGATTTATTCCGCCCTGTAAACTATAACCAATTGATTTAACACGTGCATCGTTCGGCTTGCGGAGTACAAAATCCCCATAGCATTCGTATATTCGCATACATAGATTTCAAAGTGGGTGGGCATACGCGCGAGTTTTTTTCTTCAAGACATCATCTGATAAAATCAATGTCTTCGGCTGACTTGATTTATTTATCATATGCTCTGGGCCTCACTCAGAGGCTGTTTGGAAAATTCCCCCTTTTTCGAACCCTCTATAGTTTTGTATTTTAAGCGTATAGGAAGACTTCCCCTCTCTCAGAATGAGAATGATTTTTTTAAACTTTGCAATGTTGAACCTTTCAAGATTACATTGGCTGGGAATGCAATCAATGCCCTATCCGGAATGTTCCCGGTAGAAAAAATATATATGGCTTTAACAATGGGGACTTACTTTCCCAGCTCAGGACCAGTTGCATGTATTTTGCACAATTGCTGCGGTCGCAAGTTTGTCCACAAGCGCGGTGGAAACGTGCTCATTGTGTGAAAGGGAGACATTTGCATTTTTTTTCAAGACAAGACAGCCTTTTCCCTCGTCATAGAGAAATCTTAACCATCAACAAAATAGCGTGCTTACCTGAAACAACTTGCAACGTTGTGTCCAAATTATCAGACTTGGGAAGGTCACGTGATTGACAAGGGCGAAACATTGTTGAATCAGCTCTTTCCCAGTCGGCCTCCTGGATGTCTCTAACACTTCTCCTCTTTATCAAGAATCGCAGATGAGTGGGAAATCAGTCTTGGGTATTCCTTCGATTGAGTTGACAATCTCACGGTACATATTCCCTGTCGATCAGGTCCCTACAATGATAAATCTATCATAATGTACTGCATTGTCCTAATGTCCCTGTCGATGGAAACCACGGTTTCATGGCACTCGAAATACTGATGAGTAGAGACGTGGGTTGATTTTTGAAGACATCCGCCGTCTCTGTGCTGTCACTAATCACATTGATGCACACAATTCCCAAAAGCAAGGCCGTTGCCTTTTCAAAGCCATTTAATGAATCCCATGTTTTCGTCTGTATCAAACTGTGTCCAGAGAGCTCGCAGTGGCTCGGCTGTTTACTTCCAGTGGTGTAAATTCATGTTTGTATGGCAGCGTTGCTGTTTTGGCAATCGTCATTCAAAGATGTCCGCGACGAAATGATAGCTAGCAAGCAGAATTTCTCACTGTGGGGAAACACGTGGTTCTCAGACAATTCTTCTCCACTGGTTCATTGATTCGTTTGACATTCAGTTCGGTTCGTTGTTTGTTCTCGAGGAATTCTCGGAGAGCTGCACTCACAGTGTCCGGTGCACCTAGAGCACGCGCAACAGGTCTTTTGTTTCACTGTTCTATTGGCTTGCAACTTGAATGCCTCAGCCCGGTCTTGCGTTCTTGAAATGTCCCGCGTATTTTTAGTGAGCTGTTATCCACGGAGTTGATGCTACTTACAATGGATCTGACAGTGAAAGGATTCGGTTTATGATTTTCTCTGTAGCCAAAGGTGCTGGGAGAGATAGGTCGGGGTGCTTTTTTTCAGGTTGAAGAATTGCGGAGAAACTGCCCGTGTGGTTTTGCCTTCATGACGTGTATTTCTTTCTGTAACCAGTCATTGGAAAGAAGCCCACATGTTGACGTATTCTATCTTTCAGAAATTTCAGGGTCTTATCATGGTTTTCTTTGCCAAGTGCAATCTGCAAATGCCCATTTACTCTTTACGATTTCCAAGAAACACCGACGATCCTAGTTATTCTAGTGAAAATCAAGATTAGGCCTACCCCAGCCAACCGTTCATTTTAAACACGTCCTCAACAGACACTGAATCAAACTAGAGTTTGTTTTTCAATTTTGTGTACATAAGATTTTGATCTGGTTATTCAAATTAAACTTAATAATCCTTTCGTTCAGGTTTTAAAGGTCAATGTTCTACCATTAAGTCGAATTTCTGCCATTTAACTCTCACTGGTGCAGTGCATGTAGAAGTTGAGACCTGCCTGATTGTCGACTTTTTGAGCGCGTAAACAGTAAATGGGGCTCATTTGAGACATGTAAAGGTTTAATTCCTTCCACAGTAATTTCTGATCTTATGCATTTACCAGTTTTCTTCACTGTTTAAATATTTTCTTTCTTCCTTTTGGGCCCCTCGTTCATAAGTAGTGTTAAAAGTTGTTTCAAATGTTTTGAAATTACACAGTAACCCTTTATGGCTACATGTTAGGGTTTTTTACGCTTTTGGAAGGAAAGCATGAAATACTGTCAAAATCGCCTTTCTCTCGTTGCTCCTAGGGGGGATGCATTTAAAAAAACCGTGGTGTTAATTACACACCCTGGGTGTTACCACACTAGACTCATAACACCCAAATGAATACTAATTTTAACACCATAACTTTTGCCGTGCGATCCCTCCCCGTTTGACCCTTGGATCTGCCCTTTATAGTACTATTGGATGGCACAGGACCTTTTGAAACCCCTTTTCGTAAATGTTGGGACCCTGCTAAATTGAATGTAGCAGAGGCTTCGTTTGAAGCCCCCTTGCAATTTTGACATTTCACCAGTTCTCGATGACTGAGAACGTACGCCTTCGAACATGAACACGACCCCCCCCTTCCGTCATAATCTCAATTCAGACGCCTTCCTTTCCTGAAGCTTAACTCAAAATCCAAATTCAGTTGGTGAGTTGGGGATAACGTGAACTCGAGGAAGGCTAGTGCAAACGACGTCTTCACGCCAGACACTGGTGTTTTGGTTGGGCCATCTGCCCAACGTAATTCATATCGCACTGGTTTAAAAAAAAAAAAGAAGCTCTTATCTGCGGCGAGATTAAATTCAGCCCAAAGTCTTCTGGTTGAGCTTGAGGTGAGAATTCAAAGGCTGCTTATAAATTATAAGTAATGGTGTTTATAGACAGTCGACCTGACGTTTTCGTCGGTGAGCTTAACGAACATGCCCCAGTGGAGCGCGAAAGGAGATAGCTGCGAATCGCCCCCATCACTTGACATCGGAGGATGGTCAACCCTAAATAGTTGATGTCAATAACATGCATTGATTTCTCAACATTCAGTTCGGGTGACAGCAATAAAACAAACCGCTGTATCGCCAGCCTCCGGCGTCAAGCGATGAAATAAGCCAGGAGCCCCAGCTCGCAGCCATTAGAAACCAAAGTATGGAAATATGTGGGGAACAACGAAAAGAAAAGCTTCATATTCCCCGCGGGATATACAAATATTTCCCCACTGTACACAAACTGTCAGAGAACGGATAAACAAAACTGGTCTTGCACCAGACGAGTTCTGTCCCGTGCTGCCGGCGTTCGGAGCCCTACTCCCCGGAGATAGCTACAGAAGGGCATGGTGGATTTTTTTTAACCTTCTCCGAAAACAGAAAATACGTGTGCCTTCTTTATCAACACAGTACACCCTTTCCTTAGTTCACTGGCACCCTGTAAACTTCGACAAATGTCGGTCGAGCAAGACATCATGTTACGGCGACTTTGAGCAACACAATGACTCGCCAAACTTGGATGTTGCTTTCGCTATTTGATGAGCTTCAAGTGCGTTTAAATTTATGGGTCACATCGGGCAGGGATAGAAGACTTCAGATATCTTTTTGAGGGGGGGGGGAAACGCCACATTATCATGAGCGATTATTTATCGAGAGATACAAACATGATCTATGAGTTCATGCGTCACTCTGGTCGACTGGAAAACAGAACTGATTCCTTCTACCAGACCATCCGTGGTCAGACACAGTGACATCACCTAGCTGAGGTGTCACCTAGATCTTTTTTTCCGGGTGGGGGCATAACTTTCCATGGGGACCTTGACAGTGGCTAACTAACAAACCAACAGTTGAGAGGGAAATTTTCAGGCGAATTAATGAAAACATGCTATTGTTTTTCCCCTTTTCATAATTACTTTTCTCTCCTTTCCTTTGGATTCTTTTTTCAGTCTTTTAAAGATTTTCTCTTGGGGGTGGGGGTTAAGTCATCCAGCCTTCTTCCTGTTGCACGCGAATAACAGAAATTTGCCACAGGAAATTGCAAATGCATTTAAGACTGCTGGAAAAAAACCCTGCGCGCGGCCTCGACCTCTTCAGAGAAAACAACGCTGTTTCCCTTACCATTTCCAACATGTAGTTAACATTACAAGATGCCTTTCTCCGTCATATCGCCCTCTGCTGATGCCACCAGAGTGTGTTGTGCCAATAGTATTCGTGACTGCGTCAAATTCACTTTGCTGGGTAACCCACGGGTTTTGTCATCGTAATTTGACCAGACTTGACAGTACTTGTGACACTGCAGAGCACTTTTGAAGAGGTTACCTGTTGTGAATCCAGACAGAAAAACATTCAAATGACTCAACCACACCAACTTTCAACTATCCTTTAGCCAGACTCACATACATCCGACGCTCTTTCTTATATTTGTTGTGATCGATGTTTTTCTTGGAAGTACTGTAACCACATTAAAGAGACTTTTCAATTTGATTCATAATTAATTCGAAGAGTTACGAAAGAAACGGGCATAAGATACGTTGTCTTGTACATAAGCATTGTTCCAAACACTCTGCAGGCGATTATAACAATAACGACCAATAACAAGCGGCGGCTTCTAAACTCCTGGCCGGGGATGCGGCCCGGCCCGGGTGACCCAGGACCCGCGGTCCATCGACCGGTACAAAAATCCACTAGGCTTTCTCGGTTGAGTTTGTTCTCTTTGTAGGAGATCACATCAACATTCATCCTATTTAGAAAACACGGCTTCAAGTGGCAACTGTGGCGTGTTTGACTTTGTGCTCCACACCCTCTCGAAGTTTCCTCGATTGCGCAACGTGTTTTCACACTTCAATCTATTAACAAGTAACCTTTTTTTTCATTGGGATGGAAGGGAATGACGCCAACACTGTTTTGCTGTCAAACAGAAATAGATAATTGAAGTACATATGGTATATCATTATTGGCCACAAACAAACACCGGAATGAAAATAATATGTCCATGTAGATGTTTTTTTTTCTGGGACCAACTTTCGGCCTGAGTCAGACAATCCCCTCGGTTACCCTGGTCGCATGAGTTCCGGTCAGCGGCTCTGCCTATATTTGCACAACACCGACCAAAGTGGGCACTTCAGTCTGTTTGACTTTACGCTTCATCTTTCTTGCCACCCCTCTCCAGTTGCGCAATATTTGGCGTGGAAAGATAAACTCGGTTGTCAGAGCTCACGACGGCCCGAAGCTGATTTTTATCGAGGTCTCTCCTGTTTTCTTTTCTTGCCATGGATTTGGTAAAGTTTGTGTTTTAATCCAGGCTTTGAGACAATTCTTCGAAGGGTGTCCGCCACATTTATTTGCTGCCAGAAGTTTCCGAGGTGGTCTCACAGCGTGTCATGCACACTGTCTGGCAGAAATTCAGGTATTTTGTTTTCGGATGAACTAGGGAAGGCAGGAATCACCGTGAAAGCAACGAGGACGACCAACAAGGCATTCGGTATCTCCCGATGAAGGGAGCTCGATCACAATCACATGAAAGGGTTGCAATTATTTAGGTACTTTTTTTCAGAAACGAGATGCGATCACAGAGGGAACGGTAGGAGCAGGAATTGGTTTATAAGAAGCGTTCACCAAAATGAAATTTCTCTGCAGCAATGGTCCGAGAATCTTTATCGAAAAGAAAGTCCTTTTTGGTAACACTGCAGGGACTGAGAACCACCCCTTTGCAATGGAACAGCGGATTACCTGGTTGTAACGAGGATTCATTCATATCCTTACCCCACAACCAAGATGGCGAGGCAGACAAAAAGTGTTCATATAGATGCCTGTGATTTTTGCCATGCATGTACATTGTAAAACGTAACATTTCACAAGTGTTAATGTCAAATAGAGTGCTTACAACCATGAGCGCCTCTAATCTGATGTTTACTGATCCAGTGAAAGCAGTCAAGCTTTGAAGCTTAGAAGTTCTACGAGAAACTCCCCTCCCCCTTGCCGTACACGGGGATCCCTATTATTTTAACAAGCCTGAAGGGTTCCGTCGATCGTTTGCTTTAGCCGGTTATTTCTCCCCAAACCCAAACATGCTTCTTGCACTTTCGGGGGGGGGGGTGAGCCTGTCTATCTGTCAACGTCAGCTCGATTCAATCAGCAAGGGGGAGGTTTATTTAATTTCGACCTCAGAGGAGGGGCGGCCATTTTGTAAGTTCAATAAATACCCCGTGCCCAATTAGGACACATTGTCGCCCTGAATGGGCCCCCGTCTGCCAATCGATCTCATTAGAACCACCCTTAAACCCCACCTCCGGCAACTTTGCCGGTTTGTCGCCCCCCTTTCCCCTACAAATCCTCGTCCCCCCCCCCAGCCACTGGACGTCAACAGGGCCACCCTTAACACCGGTAGCCATAGTGTGCTTGCACTGGACACGCTCGATGGTTCCAGGCGCAAAAAAACTTTTTTTACGGGGGATGTACCAAAGGTTTCGTTGTCAAGAAAGGAACCAAACAAGGCTTTGTTCACTCAATAGGCCGTTTTTTTCTCGGTTGATGCCATTCGTTTTGCTCAGTAAACACCCAGCCCGTGGCTGTACAATGAACGGGGACATGAAAAGAACGTGGAAGGAATGAGACAACAAGAGAAAGCCGGAGAGAAAAAAAGGGCCACTGGCGATCTAATGAACCCTTTGTGTCGGCGAGACGTACAATGGGCGAAGTTGTGAAGAACCTGGGCCGCAAGGCTGGCTTTTTTTGGGGGGGGGGGCTTGCGCCGTGTGCTTTTCACGGCCTCTGTTCCGGTACTGGCAAGTCGATACCTGGCCTAGGAAAAAAAACCCACAAAACCACCTTGGATCTCCCACTTCAACACTTGCCGCTTCAGACAATGGCGTATTGAAACCCACTGCACGAGTTTAGGCCCCGTTTCACTGGGGGACCATCCCCGGAAAACTGGCTTGGGTAAGAGTGAGGGATTATGAAGGGATTAGCACGGTCGGCAAGCCTTCAAACCCTCACCATTCATCAAAAGCCGCCGATCGCTTATCGATTCTGGATATGTTAAACGGTGCTGAAAATGCGGCGAAAGCTGTTTTGTGCGGCCCCCTTTTGACTTTTCTTTTTTGGAGGGGAGGGGGCACCCCTCATGAGCTGCTAATCATTTCAAGTTTGTTAAGACCTACCATAGTATAAGGCCCTTGACTGACTCTCCGGCAAAGTTAAGTGCGGACGGTCGGGGCGAGGGGCGGGGGGACTTAGTACCAACTGACCGGCTTCTCCCAGGCGTGATTTTTGGCGCGATCTAACAATACTCCCTGATTAGCCGGGTACCACGGAGGCAACCACTGCTAGACACCCGGCATCCCCCGCTGGGCCGCCTTGGACCCCAAATTAGCACCCCGTAATGATACCATTCAACACCCCCATATTGTCCACAACAAACCCTTAAATCGAGCCCTCGGATTACTCGGGGTCTGAGCCGGGGAATAAGTAAAAAGTGACGACACTTGCAAGATACATGTGCATAGCCATAGACCATTGCATTGCGGACGACACGGACCCGCGATCTAATGTTGAATTCATGGCTAGAGAATTCTACCTCATCCGCGTTGAGCCAGGTTGCCATGATATCTTTATACATGTATCTATCTATCTATCTATATATCATTATTTCTATCTGCCCAAAATGGCAAAGTAAACCTTAGGGCTTCATATTAATGAAATATTATAACAAACCATAATATTGTACTAACATTATGTAAGAATGGTTTCACTACAGACTCACTGAAACTTTGCCACGCATAATGATCACACATCATGAGTCAAAATGTGACTCGATGAAGCAAGGCAACCAGAAGGGGAGGGGGTGGTTCCCTCGTTGTTGGGGGGCAAACTCTTCTTATCTATAGTTAGGTAGTTTTGAACAGAGACAGCATAAACGAGGGTGGTGAGTCACATATTTCCTTTGATTACACCGTGTCGTGGAACATTAAACCCCGGTTTAGAGGGCCCAAGGACACAAGAGCATGTTGGGTCCATGGGAAGACTTGCTAGCATCTCTTAAAAACAATGTAGCCAACACAGTTAAAAATACAAAGGCCAATCTCCCACGAGAAGCTTAACGCTAGGTTCCGATCAATAATTACATGTTTCTGGAAATCTTTCGAGCGCTAACAGCAAACCTTTGTGTCTACACCTCATAATTATTGCTGAGGTTTGACTAGATTTAAGGCATTTTGTACGGGAACACGCGAAGTTTGTTTCCGGCAAATCACCAAGCTTCGCAGGCACGTCTCATGGGGGAGATGCAGGATGCATTCCCATTAAAACCTCGGGCACAACTGCTGGAGGACGCACAGCAAAGGACCAAGCTTGCAATAGATTTGAAACTTACTGCTGCGGTACTGTATTTTTTTTTTTAAAAAGAAGCAAGCATACGAGTATATAAAACACATTGTACATGTACATTATACACAACCGCAGCACGACGCATTGAAGCCGCGTGCACAGAACCATCTGGCCAGAAATAGCCCCCCCCCATTTTTTTCTGGGTTAACTATCTGTACCACCCCCACCAGCACCAAAAGGCGGTACCCATCTTTTCAAGCAGCGCTCAGCGAAATATAATGATTTATTACGCTACGAATCGGACGCGGCACCTTCGGATGTCGAACAAAACCTAGCGAATTGGCGGTTACCTTTTCCCAACAAAAGAACATTGACTGGTTTCAGTGAGCCCAGTGATGTGTCACCTCGATTTGTATGTAATTCAGCATTTTGTTCATAAACCCAAATAAAGGCAACAAAACGACTCGCAAAACATCGCTGGAACTGAGCACCGCGTTTAGCATTCTGCACAATCGTTAACTTTTAGCTATAAATGCGTTCCCTGCACACTAATCCCCTCAGACACAGTGTAGAAACGTCCCTTTAAATAACTTGTTTTTTTTTTCTGGGGACAGCACATTTTGCTTTTCAGGCTCATGGGAACCAAGTTGTATTGTTTTATTTTCCACTTGGTTGATTGCTTGGTCCCTAAAATGGTGAGATTGTGTACATGTTTGCTATGATCAACTCCCTGGTTCTTTGGGCTTTCATCTAAGGGCAAAATGGATTTTAAAAAACGCGGTTGAAAATGGTCCTAATGAGCCCAAAATGGAAGGGACGACACTTAACAAAAAATGGTTGCATGCTGACTTCGGAACTATCACATTTTGGGGGTGGTTTTATTTTGTTTTCATTATTAAAAAATAATTGATTATTCCACAACCTGAGCAAACATTGAAAGTGTAAGGGCCAAACAAAAAGTAATTTTTGTTTGACAAGCCCTAGGGTGTTTGCTTGCATGTTATCTAGCCTTGAACAATGTCGATTTTACACCGTTCTCAATGGGCTTTGAATTGGTGGACCGCACCAGTTGAAATACGTTGGTCCGAAGAAATACTGGTACGTGTGTCAATACACGTTATGTCACTGATCCTGTCGGACGATAGCACGTTATTTTTTTGACAAGGGTAAAAGCAGACGCATGCGATTGTAAAACCAAGGTTGAGGAACGAAGTTTCCATTATCGATTCACACATCAACGTCTCTAAAGTGTGTTCAAAGTGCGCAGGAGCTGTTGGACGTATCGCGAGTAAAACAGCCGCGATTGGCTAAAAAAAGGACAAATACGTGGGGAAACCCAGCGTAGCTTATTAAACATTTAACTGCCCAATTATAGGACAAGGTGTCAATTTGTGCATTAATCAAATATAATAACTGGCATTACATGGATGAACCTGCCGAAATGCATACACTTAACATACAGGTGGAGTACACAAAGTCAAAACTGCAAGAAGTCGTCTTTTTTCTTTAATCGTGTCTTCCCGTCGACAGGTCATTAAATCCACGAACTTCCAGCACTTGATAAAGTCTTATCCACCGAATGAGACTTTGTTGAGGTGGAAGGGAACTTTTCCTCGTCCCCTCCCTAATGGCAAGAAATGAAGAATTGCAAAAACACAACATGATTTCAGGTAAGGGAGATGATTAGGATTTCAAATATGCTAGTATTTCGTGTGATGATATGCTATGGATTTCGTATGCATGTACAGGACACAGGCCTCTTAACATGCAATCGTGTGACAGTCACGCATGACAGCATATGGTTAATACGCTCACACAATTGAGTTTCGCAAGGACATTTCGACACAAAATCTGGATGCCCCTTTCTTAGGCGCACAATTTAACGGCAGCCTGCCGACAGATCTTTCCCTTTTTTCACCGATGAAGGATTTAAAGAGAGCACCTGGAAATATAAAACGGCCATAACTGGAAACAATGACAGAGTGTGCCCAAAATGTATGACAGAGCTTTTGAACAAATTTGATGCTTTCCAATGATTACTTTGGGGGTACAGCTGAAGGCTGCAGGTCAATCAGAAGCCATTGCACTTTTGGTGGTGCAGCACGCTCGAAGACAGGTGGTACGCGCGCGTTATATGCCTCTCCAACCAACACGCAGACTGGCATACCCAAAATGCCAAGGTCTTTCGGGAACAAAGCGCGCGAGTGAGTCGGTGTATGGCTGCCCTAATAAGGCCGTGTCCGAAACAGGCTTCCGGAGCTACGGCTAGGTCTACTGTCTACGCATCTCCACGCATTTCCAATGGAGCAAAGACATAGACCTAGCTCTAGACAAGAGATCCGGATGCAGCTTAAGATATACTTTTGCGTGCCCGCGTAGCTGCGCCCCCAGTAACCTCTTACTGGGCATGCGCTATTGGTATACCGAACTGGCACATTACAAGAACGCGCGCGTGTGGTACCACTGCAGTGACCTACGGACCTCTTGCAACTGGTACTCAGCAACAGTTCCTTTAGCAAGGCAAGGAACGATTGAAAAACTACGAAGCGCGATCCCTCTCTGGCAAGGTTATAATTACAAGTCACGACTGAATGCAAAGATTTTGATTCTAACTGGGCGATGCCACTCTCGCTGGGAGAAAACGCCTCGCCCACTCTCACTGGACTCGCCTCTGACCCCCAGAGCCCTAAGAAATAAAAGTACAGACTTGATAGGCTACAAGCGCGTATAGGTTTCAGCCACCGGTGAAATCTTTATTTGCCAAATTGCGACTGTAAAACGTCACCTCAACTCGAAATGTACACCAGCAAATAGCAGTTACACCGACAACAAATAAGTTAGATAAAACGTAGAATGTAAACGCCAACTCGTACACCGTAATCCACATCTTCTGATTTCTTCTGATTTTTCTCCCTTATCTTTCTTTGCGAGAAAATAACTGGCGACTGTTGTATGTCCTATATACACGTACAACTATTCTGCTGCATAATTTCATTTACGGATAACACATACGATGCAGAGAATAATATTGAATAATATTAACAATACAGTAAATGGCAAACAATAGCCAATGAGAGCACTGAGACACAAACATGACAGTACATAATAATTACTGGCACGAGGATGTTGTCAGGTGATATTGCGTCCCCGTGTTGGGGTAAATAAAACGCATACAGATTGAACATCATAATGCTGGAGTGTGCTCCTCACTGTCTGCACAGATGTGTGCCGTTAACTTAGCAAAACCCAAACGCAAAGCCCGCCCTTTTGTAGAAAGAAGTTGATATTACAGATCGTGGTTAGAATATTGATATTTTATCACATATTGCTTGGTTTGGTATGGTTCGTTAACAACCACGGATACGCATTGCACATTTTTATATCGCTACTCTAACACAACAGTGATTGGTGACGTGAAAGGTGAATCCAGCGTGCATTTCGACGCATAGGGTTGAAGGATGAAGTCACTCGACCACCCTTGTTTGAAATGTGAAGCAAGACATCCACATCTTTCTGCTGGGATGATGTCCTGGCACTTTTGGTTCAGTTTTAAGACAAGAAACAAGTCGGTGATTTACCCAATTACGCTAAACTTCACCGTTTGGCTAGAGGTTCAACGACCCTTCCTCACCGAAAACACACACACTATTCTCGGGGCTAGGTACGGTCTGCACTTTTGGCGGGCACCCCCCCCCCATCCGCCCGCTAGTGATCATAGTAACCTCACGTTTCTCTCTTACCTACTTTCGCCTCCGACACAGAAAAAAAGGTGGAAAGAGAATGAAGAGGAAGAATGGAATTGAAAACGATTATGAAATTAACGTGAGCAGCAACGCGAAGCGGGTCACCACGTGATTAGACCGAGGAGAAAGCCAAATTCGGCGGCCGCTTGTGCAGTCACGGTCCGCCCCGAGATCGGCTGCTCATGCGAATCGCACCACTGGATTTTTTTCCGTTCAAGTTGGGGGGAAGACGGTAGGGCCGTGAACTGGGACAAGAAGTGCGTGTACTGGAGACTGAGCGGATATGACGACACGAAACACCTTACGAATTACGGTGTTCTAGTTAAAAAACAGTTTGAGGAAAAAACCATTTTTATATAAAATAAAATCAGCAGAAGCGGCGAAAAAGATGCTGACTCAGTTAATTAAAAAAAAATAAGAGTACATGTAGGTCCGGAAAGAAATCGACTCGAGCGGGAACGGAACCTGTCAAATTATATTCTGATTCCATATATCATCTTTAAAATGAACCCAAAAGAGATAGAGATACGAATACAATTTACTAAACGTACAAAGCGAGGAATGATACACCTCTTAATAAATAATGACACGTATTGAAAAAGACAAGGAAACTCTTTCTATATAATTTACACAATGTGAGTGTAACCACTTGCGCACACATCGAGGAACAGAAATATAGTACAATTTAAAATGACTGTATTTTGTAAAATGGCAAGAAAACAAAAAAAAACACCCAAATATTCAAAACAACGGTGCAGCCATGAAGATGTTCAGCGCGGCCTGCTTAACTGAAGTTAAAGAAAGAGAGAAAAAAAAGATTCATACGCAAAATGTGAACGAATTACCAGTGTAACAATGGCGTGGGAAAGCTGGGAGAGCATTCCGTATTACAGTTGCGACTAGTGAATTTTCTTGCGTGCGTGTGCGTGCCCGATTCTGCTCGAGACAGATCTTGCATGTTCCAGCCACGAACCTTTAAGCACGTTATACCCGGCTCCCATCTCGGACCCGTTACCCTGGCAACAGCCAGCCGAGGGATTAAATCATGACGTCACGGTTAATACCGTAGGACGACAGGTAAAGAGGCCTCAAACCAGGCAATCGTATGCATTCGGGCCAATATCAGTAGCTATCTTTTCTGTCCAATAAGACGGCGGCACGAGGCAAAGTGCAAATAAAAATCGTAATTTGGCGCTACTTGATCAAACGCGTCCATGGGCTAACGCGACGAATAAAGCTTGGGAAATGAACAACGCGAACATTTTAACTTTGGTGATGCCAAGAAAATCACAAAATGAAATACCTAAAAATCATATGTGTACACCCAACACGCACCAAGAACACTAGATTAAAGCAACCTGGAGCTCTACATAGTAACTATCATCATTAAAATATAAATGGTGAAATCAGGGGAAAACTGGGGAAAATAGCTTCAGTTCTACACACTCGATCAGAAAACACACCACCTTATTCATCGTTTTGGAACTATTGTGCCGACTCAGAGAGCGGTCACGTGGTATGGGAATGTTAAACGTATAACCGGTATTTCTCAATGGTGAGTTTTATTTTTTTTCCCGCATTTCAGCACTGCGTCTCTCTGAGATTGGGTCTGCGTGAGAGTAATTCTGTTCGAGATTCTCAAAAAGCTATTGTTTGACGATTATTCCTGTTACTCGACGCCATGATATCTTTTGCCTAATGCAGGCAGTCTGCGTTAACAAATCAAATTGCACAAATTGTCGCCTGTGACCTGGTGCCTTCTGCGTAGGGGCAGGAATGTCTGGTTTTCATAACAGTTATTACACGTTGAGAGCGTGAACATGAATATTCACCTCCGGAGTCTGCACTACACTTGAGCACTGCGACACACTGGAGTGACCAAAGACGTTAACGTCTGACTTGGTATAGAGTCAACGTCATGTCGTGTATAATCACAAAACGTGAGCACAATCCTATTCCACGGCTGTAGTTCTGACTCCACGAACGTCATTTCAAGAGGAAACCAACACTGGATTAGAGCCTTGGTCGGTGGAAAAAAATGACATCTTGCTCCACAGCTACACGCTCTTTCGCCGCCGGATGATTTCTTCGTATGCCTATGGGGTAACGCCTCACTCATATCCCCCTTGTTAACGCCGGCTCTGGAGTCGAACCCCCGCTCGAGGGCAGTGATGACTGGACTGGAGACGAGGTTCACATTCCTCGTGCGCCTTTTTGCACGGTTAGAGAGAAAAGCAAAACAGGGATGGTTCACAGGTCAAGTTTATTCATGTACTCACTCCTCTGCACAGTAGCTCGTATTCCTCCATGACCGGCGAAGATTTCAATTTGTCCTCTTCTTTACATGCATTATACTACACGATGGAAAGTCGTTGGGTATACATCGGGACCAAAGAAAAATCCACGTCAATCGCTGACGCTTAGCGAATCCATCCGGTCCATGTGGCCATTGGAACCGCCGTGCATCCGGTCAGAGGAGTCGGGTGTGGGCGGTAAACTCATAATTGCCGAGTTATCGTCTCGCATATCCTTCGACTGCCCGAGGTTCTGTTCGGAGAAGTTTACCTGCCGGAAAAAAAATCAAAAGAAATGATGTATGAAATTCTACATTTTTTCTGAACCTAGTCGCG
The DNA here is from genome assembly GCF_054643075.1 of Acanthaster planci. NCBI lineage: Eukaryota > Metazoa > Echinodermata > Asteroidea > Valvatida > Acanthasteridae > Acanthaster > Acanthaster planci. Next base: position 20,544,231 of record NC_141781.1, on the reverse strand, counting down.
ACAGGAGGCGAGTTTGGAATCAACATCTATTTCTCGCCACCAGGAGAGAAAAAAGCTTGCGGAAAGAGCCTAGGCTAAATCGAAACACCCCGAGAGTAACTTGGGAATATATTGTTACAATAAATTCACTTAAGAATTTTACAGAAAAAAAAATTAATGGGGAAACCTCCGTGCATTCACCTCGAGAATGTAATTTGCGAATCCAGAGGAACAAAATAAAGAGGTATATGTCGTTCCTGGTAAATAAAGGATGTAGCATGTTACTGCGGAATTGGTAAACGGATTGCAGAAGATCATCGAGTTATGTCAGTGGAATGAAACTCCGTGTTAGATGGTAATGAATGGACATACAAAAAAAGCAAGGGGAACCCCCTCCCCCCGGCGGTGAGAGAGCCATGTATCACCGCCTAAGCTGGATGGGCATTAGAAAGCTGCCAAGACGAGAGGACGGGATATAATGCGTAATCTGATTAAGTTATTGCCCGACGAGAAGGCCCCCCGAAGACGGAGTCCAAACAAAGTCGGCAAGTGATAGCGTGAGTACACGCTGGACAGCAAAGTGGAGAAAAGAGACGAGGGGGGGGGGCATTAGACGAGAGACTGCTGAAAATGAAGCCAGGAGATCGTGATTTCTTCAACGGTTCTGTGTGCTTTCTTTCCCCTGTCGTCGGTGCGGCCGGCCGGCTCACAATGCCGCCAAAATAATAAAAAAGGGGGAAGGGTTCTGTTACTGTGTTCATGTTTGCTGTGTGCAGGCGCGGAGGGAACCTCGACCAAATTCGATTATCGATTTGACGGACAGCGAGGCGGCCCCTATTGCTCGAATTGCAAATTAAAGATGTGATTTCGGACCCACGACTTCAATTTAGGGTGAACAAAAGACCCGAACTCTTTTTTTTGGCGGGTGTCTGTCTTGTTTGGAAGAGTCGTGCCAGAGACAGTGCCAACTGAACTGAAAGCAAGGGCGAGGAGGTGAGAACAGACACCGGGCTGCGATATCACCGAAGTGGTGGTCGGACTTAAGGTCCATCTTATCTGTGTGAAGAGACAAGACCTATAGTACATCATCTTGATTAAATATGCGATGACGTCATAGAAGGATTTACAACTTCCTTTAAGAACCTTTGGATAGACTCCTGCAAAAAGTGCTCGGGGTAAAAACAAAGGGCACAGCGTACAAGAACAGAACCAAGCGGGGAGTACATTACGGGAGATTCCCTGTGCCGTTGTTTTGAACTCTCTTGAAAACAGAAAGAGTGACGGGGGGGTGACAGGAAAGAAGGAAAGAAAACAAGGCCGAACGGATCAATAAAATCCACGGCATCCCATCCCCGGTAACAAAAGCCGCCTGCCTAGGCTCCCGTAACGAGATATACTTCGCTAATGATGCGTGTTACACACCGATCCGAGAGCGGACGCGAAGGGCCCTTGGCCCTGGCGCGCTGAAGACGCAGGGAAGGGGATCCGATATGAGGGGTAGAGCGGGAGTCTAGGGTTCCCTCCTTTTTTTTTTACCCCCTCAGATTTTTTTTTCTCGGCTGGCTCCCCAGCCCGAGTTTCCGGCCGAACGGGCCCGGGACGTGTCGCCAACAAAAACCGGGAGACGGCCGCAGAGGCCCCGTCATGGTCGTGTGGACTTGGAAAGGAGTCGAACGAGAACACCGTACGGCAGCTACGGTGAAAGCGAGAATTTAAGAAAAAAAAAGAAGAAAATCCGGAGTCATCTTCCCTACGTTCGTCATGCTATATAGCTGCGAGTCTAGCCTTACATTATGACGCTGCATGCATGTCATTCAAAATAGACATTGTAAATGAACTTCGTACAGTGACCCTTCGCGGAAAGTTATTTATACTTTACTGTGTAGGCCTACAGTCCATCTCGATCGATTTCGTGGCATACAGAGAATGGAAGACAAGGTGAGATAGCATAATGCTTCGTCTCTGACAAAGATTATACTTCACAAACTGCCAATGTAATGTATTCCCAGCAAATCTCATATTCAGCTAAGAGGTTCCGCAACTGTTTGTCTGCTAGGTAACTGTCTGTCGTCTGAGCACCTGTTCGTCCTCCGAGTACCTGTTTATCGTCTGATCACCTGCTTGTCTTCTGCGCATCTGTTTGTCTTCCACGCAACAGTTTGTCTTCGGCGCAAGTGTTTGTCCCCTTAGTATCTGTATGTTTTTTGAGCATCTGTTCGTCCTCAAAGCATTTGTTTGTCCTCGGAGCATCTGTTTGTCTTTCTGCGCATCTGATTGTCTTCTGCGCACCTGTTTGTACTCCGAGTATCTGTATGACTTCTGAGCATTCTGTTCGTCCTATCATCCGAGCACCTGTATGTCCTCTGAGCATCTATTTGTCTTCTGTGCATCTAGTTTGTCTTCTCAGCATCTGTTTGTCTTCTGAGCATCTGGGCTTGTAGGATGGATGTATGCATCAACAAACTCCGGCGGGTGGGCGGCGGAGCGACAGTGTGAGAGACCAGTCCATCTCACCCGGTCTCATAATGGCGGGGCCAAAGTGCCTCTGTCGATGCACATACATCTCTCTCATTACATGTTTTCTAAATTCTAATTTCTGGGCCAGTGTCCCTGCATGAACGATCATCGGCCTTGTGTGATGCCGCGCATGTTTCGAGCAACTTCCCTTTTCCCCTAACGTACATGTACATTACATGTATACTTCCACATGCAAGGCGTTCGCAGCCCTGGGGGAGAGGGAACGCAAGAAGCGGCTTGGTAGTCGGGACACGTACGCGGCGGCAGCGGCGGAACCTCTTCAACGGGCCGTGGGGACGAGGTAGTACATCATGGACGACCTGGCGGGGGAGGCAGTCCGTAATCTGGGTCATTCTGTTTGTGAAATGGTAATAGGTAACGACTGAGGCAAACGTGGGTCCAAATCAACATGCAGATATTGGTGAATTTGTGACTGTAATTAAGCGCCTTCAGTCTGAATGACTGTAAACATGTTCCCCCAGTAAGAGAAAACAGAAGCCACACCAGAAAGTTGAAAACCAAGAGCATTAAGAGGTGTGAGCTCCAATTCGTTGCAGCAGACCGAACATGAAGATCCACACACTGGTACATGTAGTACTCATACATTACAAAAAATTGCAACACCCACAAGATGCCTTTTGGATTATTTACCGCAATACTTTACAAACTTATTTGCAATTTAGTAAGCAAACAACAACAAAAAATGATGCATTGTAGAAATAACGCAACAATTTTACGAAAGTACAAATTCCCTGTAAACCTCCAACTAAAATCCAGTAGCCTGTACTATTATTAATTTCATCTGTGAATATAGGATTGTATGCATATTTACATAATTAAGTACATATAGTTTTTCTTTATGTATGAAGCCACTGAAGTTGTCAATGTGGAAATAAATGTTGAGCGATTTGGTAATTCGCAAACTGTTGGGCTCTTTCGCGATAAACATAACAGAAGTAAAGCATAGCGTGACCAGGCTAAAAGGTTTTGCTCGAGAAAATACGCAACTACACACCAATTTCTTTAAACATGCACCCGGCTGCAGCTGAACTATCGCGCGATCGCGAGATCCCGGTCTGTGGTGGTGGAAACATCGCGAGATCGCAGCGCGCGCAATGTGAGCGCGAGCTTCGCATCAACCGGCCGTATACGCCATACACGAGAGGTATTGATTTCACAGGGCCATAAATTCTGAGCGCGATTACCCGGCCATCTCGGGGGCCGATGTGCGTTGTTCCAATTTCATCAGAGAAACGTGAGATGCTCACGGCATTGTTCAAATCTACGCAATCGGTCTGAGGGACGGGGGAAAAAATTGTCCCGTGTTAATGTATATAACGGCTGAAACAATGCTTCTCCCCTTCCCATCTGTGTAACCGCTAGTATAATGATAACGGCAGAAGTGGTAGATTGGGTACACGACACGCCGGGTGGCGGTTCTTCCCCAATATAATCACAGACCAAGTGACAACCACACGATGATCAACCGTCGCAGCCGGAGACTCGGATGTGTGTCGGCCATCGAAAATTAATCAGTGCAGCAATACAATACACGATGTGCTCCAGATTGCCTAGCGCCATTTTGTACAGTCGTCGCCGTTTGGTGTTTGCTTTGCGGGGACTGACGAACGTGTAAGGAATCCGGGTGAAAAGGAAAAAAAAGAGATTTCTCTCCCTATAGCCTTTAACCGGTGACGAGCGATTTTATGTTCAGTCGGGCTGTCACCACCTTGCGCGATTTGACATTCAATCTACGCGGTTCGTGTAGCCGATTTGGTTTTTTGAGAGCCCAATTGGACATAATTATACCACGGGTATGTGTGCCATAAGTAGGCCCATGAATCTCATTTTTTGATTTATAGGAACATATCATTACAATGTAAGCAGCCAACAGGTGCACCATGCATAAACACTTCTCTCCGTAGTTATAATGGATGACCATGCTTGTTTAAGTAAACAGACCCGTAACGGGAACAAATCTGCCGGCTATGGATTCACACTCTCTTCTGTTTAACAGTTTTTCGTCGGTTTTTGTTTTCAGACGGCGTCTTACAGCTGGGAGACATTTCAACATCCTTTATCGCGGCTCCGTGGGGGGGGGGGCACCGTACGTTATTGTCGCTGGTTGATGAGTGGTATTGCTTGATATAATTTATGTTAGAAGACTTCACGTCGAAATTCGTGAAAATGTCGGTAGAGACACGTACTACGGGACAAAAAGTGTGTCAAGACAAAACAGTGGAATTGAAGGATTCCTCACCTTGATTGACACAAAATACGGCAGGTTATACTTTGTATCATTTTATGAGGACTTCTGGAGAGAACATTCGGTCCTCAGCCTCCTCTCCCCGAGGACAGAACCCCCGGGGATGGCTCGGTACATCCGTGTTATTTCCCTCTCATCCCAAGATGATTTCTTTTTTCCAAGCGTGTACGACTGTGCTGTGCCGCGGACGAGCTTCGCACGGGAAGTCGAGTCAGTGTGACACGCGCACAAAAATACAAGCCCAGAGTCGGCCCGGTAAAAGCAAGGTTGTTTTTGCACGGTTAAATTTTCGACACTGGACGAAAGCCATTTCCGCCTGCTCGCTCATTATCGGGTTCCCCACTCTGAGTATTGTTCGGGAAAGTTTTTTCCCAAGCACCCGGAGAGAGAAAACGAACGCGAAAGGCAACAGAGAGGGGATAGGGAAAAAAAAGACAGGACGAGAAGAGGGATGAATCTGAGAGAAGCCCGGGATGTACGGAGTGATGTCCTGCGGTCATTGCGGAGCGCTGGGCCCGCCAACGTCGTCTAATCATCCGGTGGCGGAGCTTCGACTCTGGCAACCAAATGCCAAGTGAAAAGAAAGGGGAAAAATCAAATCCTGAACTCAACCTATAAAAAGGATGCTTGGTAGAGTTCCGGCAGTAACGCCGGATGAATAACACCACTCGGCTGCCTTCTCCTTTCGGCTATGTTGATTTGACTAGTAATTAGCCACTCTAGCTTGTGACAGCACCGTTTAGTCCGAGTTTGAGCCATGTTTCATCTGAAAACAGAGCGAGGGCTTTGCAGGACCGATTCTGTCGCTTGCATCCCGCGGCAACGCGCGCCATTTTTTCCCTTCCTCAGTTCTAGATGCCGTCTTTATATCTTTGCACCCCGTGCTTTCATTAATGACGTCAAATAGGCGCCAGTGCTTTGGCAGTTGAAGACAGTAACGAGATGCAAAATCGAGCGCTCTGCGTTGCTCTTTCTCTCATAGTCTTGCGCGCTGACGGGGGCTTGTCAGGAGTACATACGTTGACTGAATCCTGGGAATGGCTGGGACGACCATGTAGACTCGAGCATTCCTACGCCACGCCAGGGCGACGCAGGGTTTGAGTCGAGGCGAGCGATCTTTAAGCCGAATTGAAAGGCTGAGGGGACGGAGTACAAACACGACGTGATGAGGCGCGACATCATCTACTGACACAAACGGAGTGCCGTATTAGCCTCACACCACGGGCCCTGGGCCTGTTCGGGCGCAAATTAGCTCGAGTAATGAACACCGAAATGCCGGGGCCAACAATGCATGCGGAGCAGCAGGGGCACGGCAGTCAGCGCACTGACACGACGAGGTCGGGACGCCAAATCGGGTGTGATCGGTTGAGGGGGGGGGTGTCGAGGCTATGGTGCGCGCGCGCCGCTCGCGCAGGGGTGATGAGACGAGAGCGTGGCCCAGGCCTGTTTAATTTGCCTGTCGTCTCTTCGTTCGCCTTCAATCTGCAGACATGTTTGCTGAAATTACCCCGGCGACTCCGGGGCCCCACGAGACGAGAGCCCGGATTAGGGGCGGACATCAGAAGGCGCTCACTGCTGCTAGAAATCACATTTTGTATTTAAGAAGGTCAAGAAGATAACCCGATCAGCGAGGACGGCCAGGATAAATAAACAGGACGGATGGAGTAACGGGGGAGACTCTTCTCTTTACATGAATGAAGCCACGCTGATTAAATATTATGGCAAAATTTGAACAACATAGCAGAGGCAAAGAGAAAATCCTCTTTTAGTCCATCTGCCAAGCGTATTTAGGTCATGAGTGAATAGTAAAAAAGATCAGCTGTGAACGCTGACAAAAGCGAATTACAGTGTTGACAAATTGAACGAAAAGGCCATTTTCAAACTACTACTAATATTCAACAATAGCCTATTCGTTACTTGAAAATCCGTGTTCAGTATCTAATCGTTCCTTACCGAATCATTGATTTAGTTGATTTATTGATCTATGTTGAAAATGTAAAACCAAAATCGAAGGCATACAGCATTTCAGCTCATTGGCATAATGGCATACACATTAATTCAGCGTATAGCGGAGAAGTGATACGCGTAATGAATTAGTGTTAAAGACGGGAAAAAATCAATGCACGTACGTGTACACGTACGTGCGCACTCCAGAAGCGAGAACGCCGCTGACCCGTCAGGACACCCCCGCTCGGAGGATCATCTACCTTCCCTTTTCGACGAAAGCGAATTTGCAATTTTCATCTTCTTGTCTCCCCCAAAAAAGGGTAAAGAGAAAGAGGGGCACCGGTCGTGATTTACCCGGCTAGGTTTCAAATTAATCAGCGATTCGAATTTTGTCAACGTCTCGGGTTTCCAATTCGTTTCTGCATTCATTACCATTAGTTCGTCATCGGGCCCGCGCAGGGCAGATGAGCCGGCCTTCCGAAGCGCGTGCCCCCCCCCCCCCGCTGGAACCGCATAGGCTTGGCTAAAACTGAATTCTATTCCATAGTGTTGCCTATTTAAAGAGCGATGATAATAAATGTGTGATAGCGCAAGACCAATCGTCTTTATAACAGTGGCCAAAATTCGAGAGAGCGACAACTTCAAGGAACTTCGCATTCCCACCAGTTATTCTTTTACATTGGCAAAGCTATATCCAATTTGAGCGATGATTTAGCACAGTCGAGTCAATGGTTGTTTGACTATATATTATAAAACTATATCTCAATGTTATGATTCCACCTGCAGTTCTTTTAGTCTGATTAGTGAAAGCAGTTCTGAAGCCAACATTTTAATCGGTTGGGCATTTTTCAGGAGTCCACAGAGACCGCGCACGCGCAGCACATACCACTGTTATCGGGTCAGAAACCCCCGTGTGCTTTGTCAACTAGTTGAGCATCGGCACTGCATGTGAACGGTCAGTTACACAACCGGGGCAGGTCCGCATCGGCTTCCCTCCTCGCCGAGGGACCGTCGGCGGGGGCAATTCGGACCCGCGCCCCGTATTACCCTCTCTGGTGATTCGGCACGACACAATGGGCGATAACTCCCCCAGGACAGACCCACCGATCTGACGCGATTGAACAGAGCGAGACAAAGAAGTCCCTAGAATGATTCCCTTTTTTCGGCAGACATCCGATACACAGACCTGTCCGAAAGCGAGAGAGAGAGAGCAGGCAACTTTCGGCTTCTCCTTTCAGCGACGGTTTTTCCAGTCAAGACATTACAACAACGGTTGAATCAGTGGAGGCCGGGCAGTCCGACGGCCATTTCGTGAGCAAACATACGCATCTGCTGGCCACAGCAACAAGTGTCGCTGCATAAGACGACATCTTGCTCTTCGTGCTCCGTTTTATAGCTCCATGGCTGTACCACTCCACGAAACCTCTTCCTTAAGCATTCCGAGCGCATGCAAGAACCGTTGGGTCCGGTCAAGGTATCCAGAGTTCCAGACTCTCAGGACGGCAACTTTTGTTCCGCAGCGAAAATCACGAATTCTGGAACTGGGATCATAAGGCAGCATTAACTCACAGTAACCACGGCAAATTGTAGAAGACTGCAGGGTCCCGTCATCTACCACCCTCGTGGAGAAAAAACAGAGGGCAATCCATCATTTCAGACAGTTACTTCAAGCGTCCTTAATCCTCCAGAAACCCGAAAGGCTGCCTGCTCATTTACAATTCCCGCGGTTGTGCTTCTTATCACGAAAATCCCCCAAAACAACCAACAAGGCAGGGCGAGGCCAAACAATTTACAAGAAGGAATACCAGTCAAGCGACGATGCGAAGTTTTGCCGCTGGAGCTTCGGTCGGTCGGCGTGCACTACTAGACACTACTAGACGACTGGTCTGCTTGCACACTTGCATACTGTAATATTCTGGACATTTTTATTAACCATGGGGATTGCGGCAATGCCCAAGCGCAATCGACTGAATATTTTTGCCAAAGGCAACCTTGTTACGTATTGAGGTTTGCACATATTGAAATGGTATCACTTTGAACAAAGCATCGGTCATGGTACCGATTGCCCAAATAAATCCCCGCTGCTGCAAGTCTGTCTCAATTTTTTTTAACGGGTTTGGATGATTCGACAAGGCATGGTGGTGCATGGTCGAGCGCAGACATAATAAAATCGAAAAGCCAACTTATAACCCCACTAAAACTCTATATGTAGTGCTATACTTTTATATTCTAACAACTTAACACTTTATGAAATAACTTCCTAGCTACATGGGTAAAATGGAAAGTTCGAGGCACATGCGTCTGTACACAAAGGTCAAGACAATGAAAACAGTAGGACGTCATCGGCAGTGATGGTCAGCGAGATGCAGAGAGGGGCGCTAGAGACGCCGTACTACCCCCAAAAATGTGCTGTTAATGTAACACCTTCCTCAGATAATACCGAGAGTGTCAAATTAACAGCAGTCAACGCCCAAATTTCTGCAGTGCGTAGTTTTGCCTAAGCGAAAAAACCCTGCGAATTATTATGGAAGAGAGCACTCACCAGTTGTTGGAATGGCGGCTGTTCGATGTCGCTCTGGAGGGCAAAGTCGCTGAGGGCCTTCCACGGCGGCTGGTAGCTCTGTACCTCCACCTGGTTGCCCTGCATTTGCGAGTCGTGCCGGACGGGGCTGGAGGCCACCATGGGTACACCGTTGAAATTCTGAACCCTCCGACTGGGGTCCTGTCGAGGAAGAGAAAGAAGAAAAATTGCTGCATTCATACTGGCGCACGGTATCCGGCAATTGTGCGGACAAACTTGAGGACTTCCTCAAGTTTTCTCCTCCTGAAGGAGTGTGTTAGATTAACACGCTCCTTCAGGAGTGTTTGCTCGCGTGGTTATAGTATTATACCCAAGTGATGAACCACTTTGTTTGAAAAATTGTCCTGGCGAATCGGTTGGTTTAGTGCGTCGTGTCTTCAACCCTGGACGCCTTTGTTATAGTGGTAAGCCAAGAACACACTCAACGCAATTTCGCCTTGTATGTGAAAGTCAAATATCGCATTGATTCAGAATATCTGAATGTGTTTGCTCCATAAAATAGGGGGACGGTTTGGGAATTAAGGCTATAGCGCCCTCTGCTGAAGAATATAGAGACAACAGAAAGTATTGTTGAGAAAGTGGTTGAAAAGAGAACAAATTTGAAATAGGTCCGGGTGTAGGTTTTGCTGTAACAGCCTCAAAATTAGCGAGAAAACGTGCAAGCCAGAGACAGCATGTTTACAATGACGACTGGAGGCCTGCAGGTCTCGGATTTGGAACACGATCATTTTCGACTGCCACAAATATCCCACCAAAGCCCAGGGAAAAAAAATTGACCCACAGGAACTTCGTACAAGAGTACATGCACATGCATTTCAACGAGTACACGTGTATAGGCCTATGTGGTAGCGATCCCTGACCTGCACAAAGAAGAAACACTCAGCAATTATATCCGCGATTGAACCCAAGCCCCCCCCCCGCTCATAGTCAGGAGGAAAAGAGACGGGGACCGGGGGGGGGAGGGTCAAGAGAGTAAATACCTAGGGTATTGGGTATAGCGCGGGGCACTCGGGTGGCCCACTTACGTCAGGAAAGGCGGGGGAAAAAGGGACCCGATTCTGTCACCCTGAGGTGGCACAGTGGAGAGACGCGGCCGTCCTACCAAAAAAAAATGTGTAAGTAAACAGCGCTGTAACATCTGCGGGATCAGATCCAGCGTGACAGCGAAAAGTAGACATTCTTGCCACACAAGGAAAAGACTCTCTTAGTTAGAAAGAGAGACAGAGAGGGGGGGGGCGAACAACAGACCGAGGATCGCGGGGGGGGGGCAAACTTTGTAATAAAACTCCGAAAGAATGGCTCCCGACTGTTTTTTCCTTTCTTTTTCTTTTACCATGGCCTGTGCGCACATACACGGAGGAATGCAGTGAAAGCATACCCCCATTTAACAACACGGTATCTCGTTGTGATAAATTGATTTGGCGAGAGCTACAGTGCGCTGTTCATGACAGAACAATCTGAACGGGCCCGTGCGACAATTAGGACTATTTTGTATATGGAGTTGGAACACACACCGGCCTCGCTTAATTGAATTTGTGCCCCTCTACAATCTAATATTGGATCGAATAAATTGGGGTGGTGCGTTCCACGACTACAACGCATAATTCAGTGTCGGGAATGCACTGACGGGGCAGGGGGAAAATAAAAAGTGCATCGCCTTTCTACCCCCCTGGTCGTTCTTCCGCCACCGGATATTACACACCGTTCAAATTTTTTGGGAAAGAGTAAACGCACTCTGACGAGGCAGCCTGGCGTAGAAATTGCCGGATAAACAGCCTGATTCCTTCAATTTTTTTTGGCGAAGATTTTTAATCACGGGTCGACCTTGAACACGGGCTCAGCTTCCGACACGGCACTAATTTTCGGAATTTTTGACCGGAGAGGCGCTCGGGGGTGTGTGTATAGCTGGCCGCGCCACATGTATTATCACGCGGAAGTGCGTGCCTCGTGGAACAGCACGGAAGGGGCGGTCGGTATGTACATGTACAGTGACAAGACTCGACGGAGGAGCCAAGTCTTCTCCATCATTCTGGCAGAGAAGAGATTGCCCGCGCCTGACACAAAGACTCCGACCTTCACGAGAGAATTTTCCAAGCCGCGCGGAAGGCCCGACTATAGCGCAGGCAGCCAGCTAATGAAACGAAGCTGTCAGTCGCTGCAGCGGACTCGATTTGCCGCACCACTGGCGCGCGAAAATGAAGAGCTACGAGCGAAGGGACCCAGGCCTGCATGCACGCGACAACCGTCCCTCTCCCCGCAAGCGGCCTGTCCTATCTATATCAACTCGAACCCGCACTTGGGCGCGCCGTGCAACCACGATGGGGACAAACAACAGCACAATCGGGGTCCTCACTCGCGCCAGCTATATAATCCAGGTAATCATTGCCGGGCACGGTCATGGCCGAACTGACAACGGAATAATTATACACTCCATGTTTGACTCTCGTGTTTGGCGAAGGAAATCAAGTGGAGGTAAAACGGATGATTGGGCGATCGAAGGGTATGATTAGAAAATTGGAGGGGGACGCATGCCCAAATTGCTGCGAATTGACAGAATAATATTAAAACGATGTTACAGTGGAGAATACACCAATACAAAGCACGCTTCAAGGGACAACTTGACAACACGTTAAGCACAATACGTGTGTTAAGGAACCATGCTTGTTCGCGCTTTCCCAATCCTCCTATTACCAAAGAAAGTGGGCCCCAATCACTAAGAATATAATAATGCTAAGGCGAGTACATCTGGTTGTTTTGGTTGGGCTGGAAAGTCTAATAAAGGAAGCGAATATTCATAGAAATAGTCATCAGCAATCTAGCGATGACGACATCATGACGTCAGTCTTCTAAATATATACATAATTATGTACAGATAATATTTTGTGTATTACAACGGAATGAAGAACTGCATGTATATGCTGCAACAATGAATCGTGTGTAATTGCCAGACCGTTAAATGTAAAGCACAAAGAAAATCACTTGGAATGTTGAACAAACTATCACCTTGAGCTGAAGGCCTCCCCTTCTCTTCATCTTGAACATAAACAAACACAAGAATAACTTTCCGAAGGTGGCTCGTTTTTCCACAGACGAGTTTTTCACTGCTTTTTCCTCAAACCAATATCCAACCAAACAATAGCAGGATTATGAATGAATCAACCAAGTCGAAAAACAAAACACCTTAATGTGTGTGTTAGCGGGGGGGGGGTTCTTGATGGAGTGAACGGGCTCTCGTGCAGCGGCGGTTTGTAGCGAGCGGCTCCCGACAGCGAATTCACGCATGTTACGAGCCATGATGGATGGCATTCGCAGAATTAATCGGACGCGCTGAAGGAGACGAATCAGGAACTGTGGCCGAAACGAACCCGCTGTACACACACGCGCACGCACATCTGGCACGGTCGTTGGTAACTAAACTGTCAGGCCTCGATGCAGACAAAACACATGTGCACGGCTCCACAAGTGTTTTTAACGTTGCGCTCGCGATGCAATTTCATTTCATACAAAGCTTGCGAAACTGTTGGCAATGCCCCCGACTTCTTGATCTTAGTTCAACGCTGCGCGAGTCACCGAGCTATACTAAAGAGGGCTTTTCTTTAAAATTTGCATTCGATTTTACAAGCACGTTTCCTACGCTGGGGTTTCGGGGGACGTGAACTGGTTAAGATATTTGACCCCAACCTTCAAGACTTCGTGGATTGACTTTCCTTTCCGTATGCACCCGACACGCCCCCTAGCTGGCGCCGTACACCTAGGGGACAGGCTAGAAGGGCTCGGCGCTTTTGCTGTTGTCGAAGATGACAGGCCGTTGTTGGTTCAGGGAGTAAGGCGACCCCTGCACGGATACAGTAGTGCGACGGGGCGGCCGGTAACTATGTACTCAGGGCACTCGAGTCACCTACGGCTCCGCAAGCAAGGCAAACAAACGCGGACAGAGGTGGAAAGATGGGGGGGGGGGGTTGGAGGTGTTCACACACGGAGAAAATTTATGTCAGGGATAGAGAGAGGTGGAGAGAGTGAGGGGGACGGGAGGGAAAACATGATCGGAGGCACGAGGCCTTGTCATTAGAAATCGATTGGTGTTTCCTTCCTCCGCGATCGGGTGACGTCTCGCGCGGGAGTTTCCCGGAGACCGACCCACCACCGGGCTAGACAAGTTGTGGTTCCCGGTCGGTGTAACCAGCACACCTTGCCGCCGCCTGGGCTGATAAAACAGGTCGGAGTGAGAGTGAAGAAGAAGTCAGGACACGAGTGTGATAACACTGGAGTCTTATCAAACATAAGCGTCTGCAAAGTCTCCTGATCTGTAGAATCTACAGATCGGTCGACTTTGAAGACGTTTTTTAGTTGGTCCTTGCTTGCTTCATGTTTAGGATAGCACGATCAACGGTACGGTAGGTTTAAGCCTAGAGCTTATATTTCCTTTCCGTACATTGCATTGGGATGGCAACTACAACTTGGACATGTTTATCAGGCCCAGATTCAGAGGAGGTTGGGGTTCAATTCTCCGTAACCTAAGCAGACTACGATCTAAGCTGGTTGAAAGCCCCCCCCCCACAAAACACAAATCCTGTAGGGGTCTTATATGCGTGTTCAAATAAGGACCAAGCGAAGAGCAAAGGCGGGTATTTTGATACAGGTCCTCACACTGAAACCGTTATAGAGAGGAGCTGCTTTTTCTCCCGGCTCAGGTCCTTTTTTTTTCCAAATTCTCCAAACCAGATGCATTGCGTATTTCTCAGTATTTCGAAATAAGTTTCGTCAAGTTGTTTCCCGCATTCTGCCTTTTGGTTTTCAGGGACTGGGCCAGCCATCGGTAAATCAATGTTTTGGGCGACGACCTGCGACGCCGCGCGCGTGTTGTGTCACCCGTTTGCTCGAGCGAATGAACTACGTGTTTGGATTGCGAGTGGGAGGGAGCGTATCTGGTGCGGTGCGGTATCGATTGGTCCCAGTAGCTTGCGTGCAGTGTATAACGGTCAAAGTTACCAACTCTGCTATAAACAGAGACAGAGAGAGGTTAAGAGAGAGAGAAAAAAATTAGTCTGTGCCCTAAGTTAAACCCCTTCCCAGGCTCGGGGAATGAAACGGCGGTACGCCGGCAGCAAGCTTGGGCACTGAGACAATACCGATTTGTCATCGGCGCAGCAAGTGCGCGAGCCTCAGCGCGATTAACGCGGCAGCCTGATTCATCCGTCTCCAAGTCTTAAAAGCCACATCTGGCCTGGACGCGGTCTGAGATCTGCCGCAGACCTAAGTTTTATGGCCTTGTGGTGTATATGTATAGGTCCAACTCACGGCCATAATGTGACACCAATCGAGGCTTTTCAATCAAGGCTACATCTAGGACTCGATCTCCCGGCGCAACACACGGCTATCGATCCGGGAGACGAGACTCATTGGGACACACGCCGCTTTCCGGACGAGCAAATGCCAGTGCGATGCGAGGCTTTAATACTTCTGGAGATAATTAAATCCGAGGGGAATTTCATCTGGACTGCACGGGCCGTCCATTGTTTCCGGTGACACAAGCCAAGCAAACCTATTTTTTAAAAATGTGTATTTACTCGAAGTTTTGCAAATTCTGGACAACCATGCACGCCATGATGATTAGCAATAGCATTAATCCAAGGTCCAGCATTTCAACACGATTCTTCCAACGTTAACTAATGAATTATGGATAGGCCTAACCGTTAAATACCACTAAATCACTAATCCACTCATTATTGGCACTCTCTTAAATTAAATATCAATATTCATGGTGATACCATCAACAATTTTGACTTACGTAATTGATGCAACAAAAAAAGAAGGCCATTAGGTATCGAGAAAAGCCTATACAATTTTACTGTGTCAATGTTTATGCAATTGGATTACATTTCTGAGGATATTAATCAAATTATCCTACGGTCGCTTTGAGTCACTTTGGGGGTAATTTGAAGAAACTTTTGTTGAATAGAGCATATTACCTCACATTAAGTAACTCCCACTAACTGATCAAAACAGTTCTGAAGCGTTGGTGAAAATTGAATGAACCTTGAGACTTTTCAAGAGATGGTGCAGACGGGTTGCTGCTCGAATACTGAGTTTGTGGTAAGTCAATGTTCAGCACTCTAGGTCCAATTGAAGCTTCTAACCATGGCGACTGGGTGAAATATAAAAATCTAACATCTTGCTTTCGGTCTTTGTTCGATGTGGGGGGTGGCAACATCATTTGGATGTTGTGGCTGAGCCTTTTTTTGCGTGGTCCTGCCAACATTCCAAAGCAGCAGTTGCGGGCATATGGAATGACACGCCTTCGTAAAATGGCACTTGGTGAGTCGGTGGTGACATTTACATGTGTGTTTTAGAAGCACACATACATGTATATGGTGGGTTTGCCATTATTTATCAGTGCATTGCATGCGAGGGATACCGTGCGCACGACAGATGACGCTGCCTCGAGACGACCCACCTTCACCGAGGGGATTCCAGCCCACATACATTATGTTCATCACCCCGTCGCCTCGTCTAGTCTCCGCACGCGCCTCTGGTGGGATGAGCGCGAGGTTGTCACGAGGGACACAGATGACGTTGTGACTGGCCAATCCCGTCGCTCCCCTCAGGCCGAAGGGCAGGGGAATTATTTCATTAAGATTTGAAAGAAGGGAGAAGAGCAAGGCAGAAAAAGAAAAACCTCCGTGAGACCTCGGGCCTTCGAGCATCCAAACGACAAGGGTGCACTTTTTCCCCTTCTCTATCTCTCTTGGCGTGTCTCACGCTGATGCCATGCTGTCCTGTCGCGACGGAGGTGCGCACTATCGCACAGAGACGTTCAAGCCGCGAGAAGCAAAACTACCCACGTCCTTCAAAACTGGCTTTCAATACATTTTGTATCTCGCGAAAGAACGCGTATATGGTGTGGCTGTATCACACGTAATCAAGACGGACATGAGACCCGCGAAAATGTTTCACCGGGCACGCATCGCGCCCCAGAGCCGTTGAACCACGGCGAGAGAATTAAGGAGTACAGGTATATAGACGCGGGTCTCCATCCCCATGTGGATCTCCACGCCCGTAGAAACGCACTCAGCCCAAACCTAATTGCGCCGTTTCAGAAGAATTGCCGGCATCCGCATGGCGGTGTTGTACTCTATCCCCCCCCAACCAATAATATTGATCTTTGCACATTCCGCAGCAATTAGTTGAAAGTGGATTGAGGACCATTGCCTTTACAGGCCGTCGAAAAGATTACAGAACACTTAACTGGTTTATAAGAGTACCAACATATTGTAAGAAAACACTTAAACAAAAGCTGCGAAAAGACTGCTTACGTGCGGGTACTTTTCTTAATATCTGAATTAGAATTTCGATGGCGATTATGAGTGTTTAATGACCATAAGGTGTGCGAAGATGCCCCTTTAATTGAGCTGGGTAGTTTGGGGTTGAGTAGTTGTGTTTGCGAAAATTATATGGACTAGTCTGGCCTCGGGAACTGGCTCAACAGAGAGCGTGGGCGCTTACTCATGAGGGAGCGCTAATGCACGCTGACTCGGCGCGGCCGCGAAGAGCTTGGTCAATTAGCAGTACTGGCCGGCGGCTAGACACACAATCGTCCGAGATCAACTCCCGCTCGGGGGCGGGGTATAAGTCACTTCGTACATTCAAAATAAAACAGAAAATAAATGAAATAAAAACCACACAGCTAGTGTTGTGTGAGGAGACTCCCCCTGTTGCTGCCAATTGTGGGTTCGCTCTCGGAAGGGACGAACAGGCGTGTGTGGCGCCCTCTACTGGTTGTGATCAGTGAACGGCAGTCGACGAGGCAATACGTTCACATATAAATCAAATTGAGGATTCTATCTCCGCTCAAATGTTTGTGTTTCTCCTAGTTTAAGACGCGTAGCAGGAGGCATGAAGGTGTAAACTTTACTCTAAATTTCTTTACTTCGTTGTAAGCTACATACCAAATATATTTTTCAAAAAAAATCGGACATAGGGTAGTCAAAAGTACAAAAGGCTCGTTCAGACTGCAGAGTTCTTCATTGACGCCACCGATGAGACGGGCACGGGGCACGGTGCTCAGGGCTCGTCAATCGTCGCGTAACGAGGCTTCGGCTTTGCCAAGAGGCGTGAAGGGGGACGGTGCAAGCCCGAGCGCTCACAGCTCGCTGCAAACGGCCCCGTAGGGACCCGACAAATCCGGGCTCGTAAATTCCTCGTCGCTTCGTTATATTCTCAGGTTTCTCGGTGAAATATACTTAGGGCAGCCCTCCTTTTACGAAAGAAAAAAATACAGCTTCACTGACACACATCAGTGGGTATGGACAAGGGAAAAGGGGAATCAAGTCCCCAGAAGAACAAAATCTGACGGCGGGAAAACGGCTTTTTTCCCCCTGAAAGCAATACCGTTGTTATGAAGTAAACTACCGGAGATGCTTTCTGCGCAGCAAGGAGACGAAACTCGAGCGTTCTGTTTAAAAGAACCACAAGGGAAGACAGTCGTAAGGTTTAATATTTAACGTTAATGGGGAGAGAATATGTCGCCAACCGCTGTTTTACCCGAGGGTTAATAACAAAGGTCGTAGAGCCCGTGATGCTACTCATGCAGCAAATACGCCGGCAAGTCTGAGCATAATGTAATATTCACCTAGCTCTTAAGTTTTTTTTTTTCAGTCAGCAGCAGGTCCCGACAATCATCACTAAATTTTACACAGTTTTTTTGTGTGTGTCCATGTTGGCTGGCGATAATGCGTGACCTTGCCGTTGATTCAACCGAGGACGCAGCGAGGAAATTCGCCAAGAGGGACTTGCCCGTTGCCGCCAGCCCGCGTGTGGCGTAGATGAGGCAGCATCGATGCTCGGCGCATGGTGGCGCCATTCGCACGCAGGTCCAAGCCGTGGCGGGTTGATTTAAAAAAATGAAATCAGTAATTCAATTAAAACACCGAGATAACTTATTGCTAATCTAATGAACAGGGTTGGCTGATTTCGTTATTTCTCGGTGGGATTCGGCATGAATTGGAACGTAAGAAGCACTGATGTCCACGAATGCATGGGCTTTGAAGATAACTGTACGCAACACAGCACTGAATGGCGGCTATGGCAACAAAATATACCACGCAGACTTTAAATTGGGGCTTGGAAAGGTTAAAGACGGTTGGCAGCTAATTAAATTACCCCAGTGGTTGCTGAACTTATTGTAGTTTTTTTTTTCATAAATTAAGCTGTGCGTCCCTGTGGATGGAGCACGCATGCACCGTGAGAGGCAAACCTCCATTATTGCCTTTAAAGGCACAGCGTAATCGGATAGTATAGTAAAGCGTGAGGATGCTGAGAACCAGCGAAACACCACCCCTGTCACAACAGACATCACGAATCTGACTAGTAAGGGTCGGTCTTGCACGGCTAGCCAACTCGGTCCCGATTAGTTGATGTTGACAAAACCTTCAAGCGTCATCGTGAATCATATTCAGCAACCGAGCTAGATTCTCCGATGTGCTTGTATACGTCCTTTTAAGTGAGCTAAACAAAGTTACCAAACGCTGTTTTATTTAATGTACCGACATACGCTGGCGCGAATAAAACAATGCGAATTTTCATGTCATGTTTTCCCCGACGCAGGGCCATTTCCGTCGGCAATTGAGAGCTTACAGCGCCCGTAATCTCCTCCGGCACAATAACACCGCCAACTGCAAAGTGTGGATCAGAACTTTCTGGAAACATTTCACAGTAGTTAAACATTCACAGACTGAATTGTTCATTGCAAAATATGTATACACGTAGCTACACTGTGAGCTACATCTTCCGTGATCCTTTGCGGTAGGTCGCCTTTGCGTTTCAGCCGTGCGCAAAATAGTCACTACGACTTTGGTCCAGGCATGATTCAGGCTATTGAAGAGCCGCAGCTATGAACGCCCCGTACAAATTTGCCTACAGTGACGTCACATGTCGGGTACCCATCGTCCTCGCAGGACACGTCACGAAATAATGTGTCCCTTTTTAGAGACAGCTTCTCTCCCTTAGAGACATCTGTAGAGTTTTTTTCGACTTCTTTACAGTTTGGTGATCGACCGGATGACTAGGAGTAAAGGGGAGGGGATAGGACATGCGGGTAGGCGGCCTCACGCCACGATGACCTCTTCCGATCCGGTCCACCAATTCCGTGTAGCACGTTCTTTCCGTGGTCACCGCCCGCGCATGATGAAATGCACGACAGCCCCGCACTGACATGCACGTATGTTTTCGTCCCAACGCAAACAAGACCACCTTTTGTGGATTTGGTGGTGTTGCTACGAGAATGCGCTGAAAATGACCCAGGACATCTGTGGATTTAATCTTTTAATTGGACCTTGTCAGGCCCCAGTAACACACACTCTGCCGTTGTGGATCCGGTAAATGGATGTGCATTAGAATTAAAAGGGTTAACATACGGCATAGTTCTGGCAACCATGTCACTCTGTGAATGCTGTTTTTTATACCTGCATGTTGTAGTTTAGTTAATGGATTTTTCATTGAATTCTGGCAGCCAAACCACAGTAATACATCCGTGTCGATCTGCTGCAGGTGCTATGTACGGTTGCCAAAAGGGGACACTAATACAGGTCATGAGAAAATACGGATCATCGACAATTCTGCTATGAGTTCCACGAGTATACCAAAAGAAGGCAGAAAGCCCTTAGAAGGCAATTACAACTTACAGGTTCAAATACAGCTCCAGTCAATTTCTTTGTTCATCTTCATAGCAACTTGGACCTCTTAGATTTTGGGATCTTTGGTTTTAGACACAGAGAGGACAGAGAAAGGCAAATGCAAAATAAATCGCGCAGGAGTCGGATCTTCTCAAGCGAGCGAGCAACAAGGCGGGGGAGGGGCGTAACCGTAAGATGAACTTTCCGAGGGGGCACGTGGAGTGCACAGATTTTTTTCAAGGGGGCAATCAAAGCAAATCGTTAGTGCCTGTCTCTAGGCTGTAATAATTTCAAAATCGGGACCGATCTAAGGGACGTACTGAAGTGAGCGGGTTCGAGCGCCGCATCAATTAAGCACATAGCCTTTGATGGGATGTAAAAACACTGTCCAAAAATCGATTCCCGGCGCGAGATTGAACATATGCCGTGCTGGACTCGAAGGGTGGGCTATCAGAACACGCAACGACAGGCCTTCATCGTCGTCCTTTTTCCCCTTCTCTCCCCGCTACTAAATATCATTAACACAGACCTGATTAACTCTGTTTTGCAGAGCTGTGGAGGTGGTAATACGGGCGATTGACCATAGTGCGCCTCCAAGAGTTTGCAACGCGTTGACCAATCACAGTGCGTGAAATCTGTCGACCCTCTCCAAACGCGCATTGGCTCGACAGATTTCGTGCACTGTGATTGGTCAACGCGTTGCAAACTCTTGGAGGAAACACCTGTATTGAAATGTGCTGGGAGCAAAAGAGTCCTGAACTGTCGTTTGTGTCGTAACTACCAAACAGTGCTAAAAGAACTCTGCATCGTCGAGGTCATAGATTGAATGATTACTTTCAGTTCAGTTATATGCTTTTCCCCGTAGCATACATTACAATGATTTTAAAGTGCATTAATACACTAAATTACCCTGTAGACAAAAAGACTACACGTCGAAAAAGTAAGCAGCAATTTTTAATAATTATAATTTCTAATTACA
Organism: Acanthaster planci; assembly: GCF_054643075.1. Taxonomy (NCBI): domain Eukaryota; kingdom Metazoa; phylum Echinodermata; class Asteroidea; order Valvatida; family Acanthasteridae; genus Acanthaster; species Acanthaster planci. The sequence goes on along the minus strand of NC_141781.1, from coordinate 20,523,292 downwards.
TGTACGCCATACGTATAGAGGCATCATTTCCACAAATTTATGGTGTGCGAACAAAACAAAGCAAAAACCTTAAAAAATAAAAAAGAAGAAACAAAAACAGGCCCGGCTCACTTTATTAGCATAATACGAGACTTTCCTTTCCCTTGAGTGATCGCGTCAATGCAATGAGTTTCTACATCTCTATCAATTATTAAGGGGTCGAACCCCGAGCGGCTTAGGTTTTTTTTTTTTCGTTAATTTTGCAGCAAGGCAAACATTGCCCATCCCCCCAGAAAGAGAATTATTTCTGGATTCGTCTTCTTCGCACAAGGCCGTCTTTGAAAGAAGTACTATAGAAAAAAAATGAAGTGTGTGCCGAGCCAACGCCGGTGTCAATTTCAAGCGCCAAAACAACACGTGGCAAATCAAACTCGTTCAATTATTCAGCGGTTTTTTTCCCGCGCCGTTTTGCGTTCCCGCCTTCCTCCCTAGCTCTGATAATGTCATTATCGTCTGCCCCACTTCTATCTGTTCCGGGCATCCAATTATTTTGTTTCCTCTCTTCCCCCCTCCCATCTCGTTGTTTCTTCGTAGCATTTTTTTTGGTTTTGTTATTCAATCGAAAATTGTGTTTGATCTTTTTTTTTTCTATGTGCGATGGCGGTGTGTGGGGAGGGAGGATTCTGACACGACACAGCCAGCGAGCTCGCTCCTCTGTGCTTCGGCCGCATATCGAATTATTACAGTGGGTGTATAATTGTGTCATTTTGTTGACTCAGCGAGCGAGTATGCACACGGCAATCAATTGCTTTCCGTGGAGAGATTGGTTCGGGGTATGAATGTGATAGTCTCCACTTCATGTCGGCCAGATTGAGGCGGGGGGGAAGGGGCCAACTCGACGTAGACAAGACAAACGGATATCCGCCGGATGACTGGCAGCGACGGATCAGTTGGGGAAGACACAGTAAACATCACATTTTGAGATCAGAGTTAAAAACCATTTTTTTCCCTTCACCTCCTTTTCTCTCTTTCTTTTTTATTCTTAAAAGCGGTTCAACATGTAATGTCACACCGTGGCCATCATGTTGGCTGGTTGTCAGGACACGACAACGAGAACGAACCGCTGGCAATTAAATGCGTAAAAATATCCCCCAAATTTGAAACTATACTAGTAGATATATTTTTAATCGATGGAACCCTTTCCCAACAAATCTGTAAAGCGTGACCGCACTTCTGCATAATTTGGTATCATGTTGTGATCCTTGAGCCAGAAAAATCCATCGATTATGAGTTGGAGTATCGAAAAGTCGGGTCCCATGCCAATCGGAAAAAGTCAAAGAACTTGGACGAGTCGACGTTGAGAGATGGCCACCGTCTCCCGATTACAAACAAAGAAGCCGATTTCATACGCCCAGGGTGATGACCCCATGATCACTTGTGCTAGAACCCATCCAACACAAGGCAGCATGGTTGAAATCGGCATGACGACAACATGCGTATGACGAAACAATATGCATGTTGGGGCATCAGCAGTTTGGTTTCAGGATCGGAGATTACAGCGACTGAAGGGGGAGGTGTATATGCCGGCATCACGTTGGTGCATGCACTGGCAACAAAATGTCGTTACACGACAAAGCTGGAGAACCCAATCAGCATAATGTGCAAGTTTTAATTCAGACCAATAACACAATTGACGCCCACTGGCTTTTGAGCCAAGGCTATTTCTATAAGTTCGACAGGACGCAAGGCCCCTATAAGTGTTTGCGCTGACAACATGCTCACTCACCGTGCGGCGTGCATTCAGGGCTGATATATTTAATAATAATTGTCAAGCCGTTCGTAACCAATTGGAGGTGTTGTGGGCAAACGCGGGCAAACGCAGACAGGCGCGACACTAGAAAAGGCATCGTATAGAAAAACACCTTGCCACAGTCTGGAAAGACGACCAGTGTGTGCTGGTCGTAATGCCGAGCTCTTAACCATCGGTTCCTCCTATCGGAACAGTAACCATTAAAAAAAAAAGAATCTAAGAGACATTTTTAATTCTACATGGTGTCATCGCCAAACCAGGGCTACAGTCAAATAAGTTCATCACGAGTAGCATATGCAGCCGGAGGGGGAACTTTCCCCTGCCTTTTTTTTTTTTTTTTACAAAGAATACTTCACAGGTAAGAAAGTAATCGGTATATTTATCAAAGATTAGCACCAAACCCCTAACAAACAGGATGCCGGGACCACGAGAAAGGCTTTGGTAAATTGTTTTCTTCCCCAACACCATCTCGTTAATTATTTGCTCCCCCTGACGCCAAAAGCTGGACACGCCGCTGGTTCATCAGTTCAGTTACAAGACATTTCACGGGTCCAGTCACAGGTCCGGTCGCAAACACAGTCACAACTAACAGGGTATACAGTGACGAAGGAACGATATTGTTATATTATTTCTTTTGAATAGCTTGGAACTTGGCCTCGAGAGGGGGTGACTTAAGGTGGCCTTGTGATGGCCTTGCGGTGGCCTAAGCTTGTGATGGGCTTGTCGCAACCCCGTCCCCGTGGTGACGAGCAGTGCGCCCTACGGCTACCTGCTCTCACCCTGGGATTGGAATTATTTGCATATCTAAAAAAAATTGAATAGGCCTACGTATGTTAATGAGGAACAGTCTGGTGCTTGGTTGTGCTTTCAATCATTGTTAGTTGCAGTAAGTGAAGTCTGAAGTTTAAAGACCGTCAATTCTTCGCGGTGTGTAATATCGGGAGTGCATTTTTTTTTTTTCAAAGATGAAAAGTAAATAAACGCCTCCAAGCAATATGCAGTATCACATTTTCTGATACATGGACATGTTTTTGTTATCAACACAGAGAAGAGCAGCTTGTTTGGGAGGGAAAGTGAATGAAATAATTCAGAGCCTACACGAAAACATGTAATACACGCTGAAATTATAAACACGAAATACATGAGATTAACTGATTCCTTGCCGCTCCTGCATCGGAGTTAATATCGGAAGCCAAACTAGACATAAAGTGACCGCCAGGGACGAGATCGGACTTGAAGGGACTTGAGATGGATGCATAATCCCTGACCGGCCAACTGCCAAAGATCCAGCGTCTTACCTTGTTGGCGTTCTGCTCCGCCATCTGCTTCATCAGCTGGTTCCTTTTCTTGTCCTTGCAGCGCTTGTTCTGGAACCAGACCCGGATGACCCGCGGGCTGAGCGACGTCATCTCCACCAGCTGTTCCTTCATGAGGGCGTCGGGCCGCGGGTTGGCCGCGTAGCAGGTTCGCAAGGTGTGCAGCTGCTTCTCGTTCAGCACGGTGCGCACCCGCGTGGGCTTTTCGGGCTTGTGGGCGTGCGAGCGTACGGTCCGGTTGGGCATGGGCTCCGAGTGGGTCTGCCTCCCCGTTGGGGACGGTATGAGCAGGTCGTCGTCTGTGCCGAGATAGAAGAGAGAGAGAGAGACAACGATGAAATGGGCGTTAATATGCGTTCAACAGTCCCACTCACAGGGGATCGTGGCAAGCATCCTATCTTCTTTCGTGACCGAAAAGAAAACAATTATTATAAGATTAGTATACAAGTGCTTTGGACTGCGTTCTGCCTTCTGACCTGTAGTGCCCTCTACTGGTCAAATTGGTACAGGTTAGGTAAAGGGGGTGAGTTTGAAAAATGCACGTTTTTAAAGCAGCAATAAGACGGGGACCAGCGTCATCAGTGCGTCTGTCTGGCAAAAGGTGGCACTCTGTCTAATGTCAAAGGTCACATTAGCAACATGACCGATTCTGTCGATAATTGGCCATCATGAAGACAAATCTGTCCCTCACTGACATGAACTACCCGTTAATCCGCAGTCAGGCGAGTTGATTATTAAATTCGAATTGATTCGCGCCTTCATACAGCGGTCGGCAAGACATGAAGTATCGTATCACCTTTGGCGACTATTAAATCTGCCCGAGTGGCGTCTACACGTTTTGTTTCATGGCTATGACTACAGCCACCACCCCTCCCCCCTTCTGCACAGAGGAGGTCTCGTTTGTTTTCCCCGACTCTTCCCCTTCGGTCTCTCTTCCGCGGTCGTTCTTTAAGTCCGCGGGGACTCGTTCTACCGTGCGCTTGACGGAGCCAATCAGGGGGAAAATGTTGGCTCAGCCTCGCCAACGCAAGCGCGGGCCAAACGATGCGTGACGGACACCGAGCCCCCCACGAACTCGCCGAGATCGAGGCGAGACGATCGTGTCTCACAAACCCCGCACATCGCCAGCACTCTTCCCAAACCACAATGAATTATAAATGTTCTTCCGTTGGCTAGTGGCCTGCTTTTTATACTTACTCCTTCGCTAACCCCCTCCCCCAGCCTGGTCGAGTGGAACAGGTCTTTTATATTTCAGAAGACAATGGAAGCGACAGCACAAACAACCGTCTCGGGTGAATTCTTGATGAAGCCGATGATGACACGATGCGTTCATCACGTCCTGCGAGAGGATGATGAGGCCTCCCAGAAATTCTAAAAAAAAAAATCGGCTCCAATACAAACTGACCCGATTCTGAAGGTAAATTGGGATTTGATTCAGCAAGTTGAGCTCATTAACTTTTGCAGTTGCCGTGACGACGTGTTTACCGTGTACCGCGCCGTGACACGCGGATATTTAACCGCAACGATTGCATGGTAGGAACAAAAAAGCCGAAGGTACCCAAGCAAGCTCATTGCTTGAAGTTTACAATGCAGTTCGAAAGAGAGGACAGCCTCAATATTACAGTGACACACCGGTTGCATTTTACAAACTCTGCAACCTCATCATTACACCTTCCTGAGCACGACTTTGAATGCAAGATGAAAAACAATAAATAAAGGAGAGCATTAAAGGGTTTCTTTACACAGGAATACAGTAGACGATGAATGCAGTTGTAGAAGAACTTGAGAACAAAGCATATCTACATTTAATTAGATGTGCGGTTTGCTTATCTCAGCGTTTAAGTTAATTCGTGGCGATTGTAACGTCCAGGGTCGGTCGGCGGCCTTCGTAGTTTTTTGATTAGCATCCAACGATCGAGTGAATTGTGTTTCCAATGTCGTGACACACGAACCCAGACACGCCGGCGAGGCGCAGCGCGTCAAGAACCAATCGAGAACGGCCTAATTGGGAATAAAGTCCACCGCCCAACGGCTCACGATCGCCAATTAGGCCCCCCTCGGTGTCAGTTGTCCACTGAAGGATGATGCTATAATAATAACAGCCACTCCAGGATGAGGCCTCCTCAGCCTCCCTACCCCCGACCGGAGAATATGTGATGAAGGGGGCATCCCCCGATTGGGGTCGAGTGGAAACCCCCAATCGAAGGCGGGAAGATGATTATGTAAGCAGCAAACGGGGTACGTGTTTTACAGTACCAATGAGTAAATTACAGATATCCTCGAGTCCTAAGTATCGAATATCCCCACTGGGTGGTACGGATCGTGTATAATAGCAACCTACAATGAACAATCTCCGTAGCAAACATTGAGAATTCATTTCGTGTTTTACTTCAAACGTTACATGCTTGAAGGACACATGGGTCAAATCTGTGCATGAAAAAGGGCAATGTCGCTGACATGTACTTTCCATACTACCTATTCAAATTTGCAGTAACGTGCACAAGGCACACGGCAGTGAGAGGGACAAACACTGGATTGGCGGTCGATGACCATCCAACGCCGTCCAAGGGTGTACGTCCCCCTGGTTCAAACAGCTTTGCCCTGCGTCATCATCCCCGCAAGCCGCGCGAGCACCACGCGCGGCGAAGAGGCCGTGGGAAACGACCTGCCGTATACCGAACGAGCCCCCCCCCCCGGGGGGGCGCGAGAGAGAGGGTGGTGTCTAGACCGCTCGTCGTGGTTAAAGGCGCGTTTCGACCTACATCCTCCAAGCAGGACCGAACGAGTAAACAGATGCCAGGGAGGTCCTCCAACAAGCCTCCAAATACTCGGGGTTTGAAAGCTCAAGTCTCCGCTAGTATACGGTGTCTCCCCACCGCTGTTGTCTGCTCGGAGTCATGAAGTGGTCCCGCGTCTCTGCACTCGAGAGCGATGTGAACTTTCTCATTTGCAGATCGTCCGATACAAAAGTACAAGAATACTTGTATAATCTGGCAAGGCAAGGCGCGTAGAGGCCTGTACTTTACATCATGCGATGGGCCGTGTCGCTCGATTCGATTTGGGAGCAGACGACATGCGCACAAAACAGCGCACCAAGTGCGCAACGAGATTCACTTGCACGTGGTTCCTTTGTTTGCCTTTGTCCTAAATTACTTTCTTACCTCCCAGGGAGGGAAAGTCGCAGCTGATTTATAACTAGCCTTTATCCGGTCCGTTTCAAACACCCTACCAACTCATGTTGTTCAAACGGCATACATGTACTGTACATGCACCAGAAACGCGGCCGTGCTCACTCTATGTTGCATCAAGCTTTAATGAAAGTCTTTTTTCTTCACCTTCTGACACAAACAAGAGGCTTTACACCATGCAAGGCCTCAGCTACCCAAATAATGACTTCAACGCTTACAACACGGGCGTTTAACAATAGTGCGCCTCCAAGAGTTTGCAACGCGTTGACCGATCACATGCGCGTTGGAACTGTCGACAGATTTTGCGCTCTGTGATTGGTCAACGCGTTGCAAACTCGTGAAGGCGCACTCTTGTGAATCTCCCGTATTAATTTATTTCAGCAACAATGACGAGAAGAAAAACCACTGCACTTTAGAAGATCAAAACATGAAATTTCATTCAAACTCAAAATACGTGGAAATGGCGGAATGGCGGATGTCAAAAAATAAAGCTCGTTAGATGAAGGCTTCCAGGAATTCATAATTATGCCGGACGAAATACTCGTAATTTTCTCGCTCGTATTTATATTGTTTTGTTGATGTGTACACGCGAACATGGCTGTAGATATTATACATACGATTATGCGAGCGATCATCAAGCGGTATTGGTTTGATGCGATTAAACCGACATCGGTGACTGATAATTGGCCGTCTATCTCCCAAGGGATGTCAGGCCTGCCAGAGCGTCATTGTGCAAGCCCCCCCCCATATGCTGCATGGACCCACCGACGTGATTGAGTTCCCCCCGTTCATCCCCGTCCTGAACGGGCAAGGCCAAGCGCTCCACACGCACAAAAAACTCCTCACAAAACGGCGCAATGGAGAAGGGGAAAAAAAATTGGTCGGTGGGATGTAAATAATGTGTACTGGAGTTTCGACGGGGGGGGGCGATTGCTGGCGTGCGGTGCGGTAAAGATTATGCGACATATTGGCCGCGGTCTCCCTACTCCGCAATTGACAATCTCACGGATAGCCCAAGTTCTTTTGAGTGGGTCACGCTACGGGCTAAATCGGGCCTCAGGTGGCCCGGGCAAGGCAGCCGTTCCATCGGCGAAGATGACGGAGGAAAAAAAAAACACCGAACGAACGAATACAGAGGACGGGGGGAACCCGCTCGCATGCGGAATTGGAAATTGTAGATGACCGTGCCCGTGTGTGTTTGATGATGGAATAATGGTGACATTTTTGATTGCTTTGATTATAGGCACGGACAAAGGGCTCGATAACGAACGGCTTTGGTCCCTATGAACAATCGCTGGACCACATACACATCTGCAGGGCTAACAGATTCCCTTCTCCCTACTCCCCAAAGAGGGTAATATAAGGTACTCCCGAGAAAATCAAAATGACTGATTAAAACCAATCACAGTTGAACAGATGCTGGGAGAAAACAAAGGCAAACATCACTTAATTGACGGCCTCGCGGACGGCTAACATCGCTAACGGTCTAAGGACGCTTAATAAATCTGTACAGATTCTTGTAACCGTGCGAAAATCCACAAGGAAGTTATTTATCATCTGGGGACAATCCTATTTTCACACTTTCAGAGTAAAGAAAGGCGAAATTGCGTTCAACAGCAAATCTAACTTAAAAAAGCAAGTTCTTGTACCAAGATACATAAGAATCGATTTTAATCAAACCGAATACATGTCCGCTGATTTCCGACCACATCCATTTCTGTGGCATCAGCGGTTAAGCTCAGTCGCACTGGTTGTTGACTTTGTGCAGACTGCCGACACAAGGTCAGCTTGTTAATAAGTATCGATTTTTTTTTCAATCGTTGCTGCGAGTTTGCTGAATTATGGACATGGTTCAGCAGATGATTACAATAATTCTAAACCCCTTACATAAACTCGTTGAGTTCGTATGCTCCATCATTTCTTCGTTTGACATCCAAATTTTTGTTAAAGCGTACACGGCCCACTATGCATCTGGTGCGACTGCTCGAAAGCGCCCGCAACGTTGATGCGACGCGAACATCACTATCACCGGCCATTCGTCGCTCATAAAATATTCATGAAAGACGGTCCTCCCTCCCGACAGAACATCTCCAATCGGCACTGACATGTTGACTTTGGCAAGTCGAAACCCCGTTTCAAATTGTACACGGAGGCTCCAGGGTAAACGATCTTTTGCAGTGTGAACATTTCTCTAGGGTTGCTGAACCATTTGGCGCATTCACTTGTTTTTGTTTTGTTTTTTCAAAGAACAATTTTACAATACTTTACCCACTAATTTTCTTACGGAGGTAAGAGTGTGAAATAGGTATTTTAATTATCGTGAAAGAAATTAAACGTAGTCCGTTTTCAACTCTTGCATTCCTCTGTGCAGTGTGTTTATTTCATGTTTTTCGAAATGATATCAAGATAAAAAAAAACTAAAATGTCTCGACAATAGTTTAAAAAAAAATGTTGATTGCAAGCACATTATAGACGAGTAATGACGTTTCCACGAAAACAAAAAAATGTTCATGACGGTACCTGTCCATCGGTAGCACGTACGACGTCACGTTTCAATGGTGTTTACAAAATACACCCTTCATTCCTAGCCAGTTGCCAACATGATTGATTCGCACGCTAAGTCTGGTATTGTTTGCGGTATCGCCGAACTGATCTTTCCTGCACCAGATGTGGAGCGACATCGCAAACGCAGGCCAACGCCAAAAACTGGTATACCCGTCATTATTTCTTGTGGAAAATAGGTGGTTTTTCGCCGCCTTAAACGCCTACACAATGGGCAATTACACAACATTCTTCGTACGTTTAACACCATGGCAACAGCATAACGTGCGGTTTGGGCAGCCAGCGCACCAGACAATGACTCATGATATTTCCTCTACTCGTGTGCATACACAAGGCAATTTCATCTCCATCTGACGAGCTCCAACTTTCCCGCTCTCTGCACTTCGAAAAAAAAAACACCACCACACACAAAAAGAAAATGTGCCTACCGTTCATGTAGTTTCGATGGTTTCCATTGTTGTTGTTGTTAGGTGGGCCGTTGCTGCTTACCACGACGGTGCCGTCCCCCGCGCCGCCACACCCGCTGCGCTCCAGCATCTCGTGGTCCGCTTTGCAGAACAGGCCGTCCTCCCGGAGCGCGAACTCGTCCCCCGGGATGAGCTGCCGGCTGCAGGCCACGCAGCGAAAGCACTCGATGTGGTAGATCTTGTTCCGGGCCCGCATGACGAAGTCGTTCTTGTCGAAGCTCTGGCCACACTTGGCACATTTGGTTCCGAACAGCCTGTTTGTGTACACATACAGACAGCATTGATAAAGTTTGCTGATTAGGCACCAAGTCTAACTTTAAATGCACAACGAACTCGCGCTCTTTCGGTATCACAACAAATCACACACCTCGTCTACCATAACGACAGTATCTTTGCTGAAGCCATCACGAACTTCAAGCTTGTCAGTTGCACGCACGCAAAGTTTGCCTTTCCTCTAAACTAGTCCTTAGACAAAGGTGATCCCCCGGTCCTAACAAAGCGTGGTCGCTTTCTGCAAAAAAAAATATATTTCCAGAGTTTTTCGAACAAACGGCTGTGAAATGAAAAGTGCACATCCTACAAAATCCACACGGATTCGGTTTCGAAGCCTGTACGCAAAGACTTAACCCCGAGGGCACGCAGGTACATGGACCGTTTACACGCTGAACAGGTTGATCCAAAGAAAAAAAGACGTTTGAAAATGGACCATCGACACGGCTAGGATTGAACCCAATATTCACGTGTGCCTCCAGCACACCGGCCACGCAAGCTGGGCTCTACATGTACTGTCAAAAAATACATTAAACGATGGCCAAAGGCAAAACCCGAGAGTTGAGAAAGCATCAATAAATTTTAACAAAACTTGCTGCGTTTGCCGCTGCCCAGTAAGTCCTTTGCTGAAGACAAAGTTGTCTTATATGCACACGGCGAAGAGAAAAACAAATCAAATTCGATTGCTAAACAACCTACATTTAGCTTACGGAATCGTACACGAAACGGGGCAAAGTCGGCTCATTATAATAGGCCAGAATATTACATTTCAGTAACTCTATATAGTACTTGTATTTTTCATTCAAGGTGATTAAGTTTTTCAGCTGCAGGACGTGAAGGCTTCAATGAAATTGTTCAGTATACGACACCGATATCCCGGAGAAGAACGCAATGAGAACAAAGTCAAACGAAAACATCGATTCTGTGTCATTTTTTTTCAAAGATGCACTGTCGGTCCAGCACGAAGCATGTCCCAATTTGAGCGCATCATCGTTCATAATTTGGGGGGCCCGCTGAGGAGGGATCCCTCATGTAATAGAACCTCGCCGTGGATTGCGGGACTGGCGGATGGATTGCTAATTAATCGCAGGGATAGCTCGTCACGTCTACAGGCGCGAAGTGGCTAAGCGCGTCTTTTTCACGCAACTCGACCGCCAGCCCAGCGTCCCCCCCCCCACCTCTCCCTCCTTCGCTTCTCCCGGTGAGGCACCAGACGGCAGCACTTCGACAGATGTGATTAACATGCCCAGGCGATGGGATGCTTTTCCCCTCCAGTTTTCTTTCTCTTTTTTTTGGGGGGGGGGAGGAGTAAATGGCCGCATCGTGTGGAGCCGGCAGTTTCTCCAGTGAGCAGCGCGTGATCATGATTACATCTACGGTGCCATGAGCCAACTCGATTTCGGTTAAAACCACCGGACCCCTTGGAACAACAAACCATTTTCTACAACGATCTGACACAAATATCGACATGTATACAGCTTGTCTTCTCTTTGTCAATTATTAAAGATGCATGTCCGGTTCAGTTCTGATAGACTGTGTTCAGAATCTTTGCCAATGGTTGTTTTGGCACAGTGGTTCACGAAAGCCCACAGAGGAAAGCTGAAATGGTTGATGCATATGAACGCAGACAATGGCATTTTATTTGAATACATAAGATTTGCAAGCAGTTCAGCCGTAATGCCCGTAACAACGACGGGTCTACCACGCTTCAGTGACCAGTCCGCAAAAAAGCTGGTTGAAATCAGAAAATTTAATCCTTTCTCATTCGACCAAAGCGCGCCAAAATTACCACGGTCGCGCCATGGAAGTTTCCTAATTGGTTCCCTTTAGGCTGGGTGTCTCAACCTCTTGTTTTATTTATTGTTTCGGAGCCCTGGTGTTTCACTGGCAATGGCAGACTTTCATCATTGCTGAAAGCTTGGCCAAAACTGGGATTTGTACTTCTCCTCCCGGTGTTTTCATCCGTGGGGCAGCTTCAACCCACACCGATCACTCATCACGCTACCACACTTCACGGCACGCTGCCGCCCGGCACACAATTTAATCAACGTGTAAATTTGACGGGGGCCCATCTAATAAAAACATGTCTAAATATTTATGACTGATCATTGTACACAAAAACACATCTTCGATAATCGCACATGCGTCTTCCTTAAAAAGGGTACAGTTGAAAAAAGAAAAAGGAGAAAACAACCGGATTCGTCTTCGTAACTGTTTTCATAAGTGCCTCAACGTCAAATAGACTACTTACAAAAAAGCCCCGTAAAACTGTATTGTCATAATATGAACTTTCCATAATCCTCATGACATTATCTTTCACCACGAATAAAAATTCTCAGGCCGCGTACATGTAGGGATTGAGTGTCGGCCGTTTTGAAACAAGTGTCTCCGTTCCGAACTTTTTTCACCCAACGGTTCAAGGACACAGACAGCCGACGCTATTACGGATGGAAGTGATGAAGTATTCCCAACAACCAACAATGGGCGCAACAACCGCGACCGCATTTAGCACTAGCTCCTTTTTTTTTACCGAGCAAATCCTGAATTGGAGCTTACTGGAAGCCGTTTATTGTGTTGTAGCCGAGGACGACTCTCGGCATTCCTGACCCAGACTACTGGGGGTAGGGGGAGCACACGGGGAAACCGATTCGCGAGCCCTGCCGAGCCGAGCGTGACTTGCCTACAGCTGCATCCCCAATTTTTTGCCCTCAGCCCCCACTTCAGACTTCAGTACCTGTCGGGTTACGATGAAGCGATCACGAAACAAAGACACGAGACTATCTACACGCACTTCACACACACAACTTTCGCTATAACCAAAGTGTTTTCACAAGAGGCTCGTTATGGCATCGAACAGAACAAAAATTGTTCTTTACGTCATCATTTGACTTAAGTTTGTCCACAGGGTTACGACCGCAGTTTAAAACCAACAATGCTGAAAAGAAATTGCTGGCAGAAAACCGCACAACAATACCATCAGTGCGGAAAAGAAGTTCAAAACTGGCATCGGCCCCCAAAAACTGCATTACCCCTGTGGTAATTTGATTGCAGGAAAAAATGCAATAAGTGAACTGTTCCCGTCCTGTCGTCCGCAGCGTAAACAGCTGTCGATGTTTAACTTGTTTTCCCGTTACACTTCTGAACGGCGGATAGGTTGGAGTTTCCTGTGTCCCGAGCGGGCTCCCCCTCGTTAAGAGAAGGCAATAAAACCTTGTGACGGATACACGCCGAAAATTGAGGCTTGCCCGCTTGTCGTAACGATGCCCCCGTGCGGGGTGGGTGCACAATATTGTAAAATTTTATGGCAAAAACCCCGGCCTCAGTCAGTGCTGTTTTGGCCGTGGCGGAGAGGTCTTCTCCCACTTAATTCAGCAGAATTCAAACAGGATCAGGCGTGGATGACTGCCACCCAACCCCCACAGAAGCCTCCAAACTGAGATGGAACTGGTTGTTTCCATGATAAAACGCCGAATCACAAAATTTCACCAATTCAGCCTCGCCGGGGTGGCCAATTTTTCCAAAGTGTTAAGAAAAAAGGATCCTGAAGCCACTACAAAGTGGATCATCACACAAACTACTCTGAGACTCATGGCGCTATCATCAAAATCACTTCCACAATGCCCTCAAGAGATGTTTTCAGAGTTCCTATCTATGTAAAAAATATGTAAATTGTTTCCCACTGGACAGTTACTCCTTGAAACAAGAATTCGAAATTGAGAAAACTTTCAACATTTCGCATCCGCAAATTTCTCCGACTAACCCAGCTTATTGTTTTTGTCACCGGCAACCGTCCCCGCATCGAAATAAAAATTATGTCTGTGGATATAAAACTGGAATGTATCCCCCAATTGACGTAAATAAATTAAACCTCTTTAGACCGGGAGGCAAAGAACTTTCCCCCATCCGCTAATTTTGCAGAACAGGACGTGTACAGACACAATGAGCGCCCGGCACGGGCGAACTATGCAAGAGAAAAGGACGCCAACCCCGACGGCAGAGCGACTGTGGCCTAATTCGGTTTGCTATCGAAATTCGACAAAGAAACATCATCAAAACCCTGGGCGACTTCCCCGGGGAGAGCATATAACACACACACTAACACTCACACAAAACAAAATGTTTTCCTCAACTACAAACTTGGTTCCCATTGGCTCAATCAGGAAAAATTGAATCAAGCGAACACTGTCCATTGGAGCAACTGAATTTGGCCTTTAAGCAGAGGGGAGTTTTGATGCAGTTGGTGGAACTTTTGTCTATTCTCCGGGTAAAGTCTGCAAGAGAACATGTAAATCATACATGTACAGTTTTCCCCCACAGCAGGAAAGAATCACCGCCTTACAACAAGCACCGTGCCAGGGGCGCCGCGCTTCCACACGCATCTTCTTTTTTTTTTTATTTGCTGCACGCAGACCCGCTAATTACAAGCCCCACTCAAACTGTCAATCGGCCCAACGGCTGAATGGGCGACTCTCAAAATCAGAAGACAAAAGAGAACAAGGGAGTCACTTCGGATCAGGGACCGTCTTCGAAAAGAGAAGGGTCCCGCATTTTACAACGAGCGGTGGAGATGAAAAGCCAGACGGGGGGGGGGGGCTGGAGTTAGCGCCTAAGAAATCCCCAGTATTGTTGGGCGTTCATGGTGTCAACCGACTGGCTTTCAAAATATTTATATAATCAGCCAATTAGGGATGCCCAACAAGCCACAACAATCCGACCAGAACTTCAGAAGTTCCACAAAATTGCATACACGATCTGCCGCTGTTAGCGCTTATTTTATCTTGCTTTTGTCGATGACACCCACCAATACCTCCTGTCAGCCTGTAAAACGTACAATAAAACCAGGTGTAATCTGGTTATTTTAGAAACGTGCCTCCGTTATTAAAAACCCGAACGGCACAGTTACGGGTTTGTCTTACTCCTTACCATGCCCCTAACGGGAACGTTTTGGAAGGGGTAACACGCACCGATTTTTGTCAAATTTCTGGCCGGCTGTTACTCTTCCTCAAAGAGCTACGTCCCAACTTGCGCCTTGAGAAAATTATTTTGAGTTAATATTTGTTTTCTTTGCTGCACAGAGAGGAATTTTTTTGGTGGTTGGATAATGTTTGACCGAGGATTAACAAGTTTCGGAAGCTAGTAAAGGAAGTCGTGATGTGCATGCAGTACTGCTCTCGAAATCACAACAAAACATTTTCGTTCCCAAGACAATTTTTTTTTCAAGAAAACAGCCTTTCACAACATTGGCGTTGCGTGCGTCTTTATACGCCAATTGTCCACAGTGTGAGAATGATAAAACTAGTAAATGATAACATTTCGTATGAGACACAGTGCCAAATGCACCGCCAAACCGATAAAGGACTCGAGCATTCCCCACAAAAAAACCCGATTTTGGGAGTAAAATACCAGACTTTTTTCAGTAGGTAAAGTGTATCGTCGCCGACCAGAGGTTTTGATTTCTGATCCCGTTTATGTCGGAAAAAAAATTCTTCCTTGTCTTCCAAAGGCAACCCCAAAATACCTCGAGCATAAGTGTCAAGAAGTCGTGACTCACAGTGCATCAAACTGGGAATTGAAAAAGAGATTGTGAGATACACCGTGGCAAGCATAAACAACGTAAACTATGAAATGTTGAAGGGTTGCGCCAACATGGTTGAACACAATATTTCAAAAAGATCATCCAGTTTATTTAAAAGGTCTAGACATATGTTGGACACTGGTGTACAAGCACAGAATTAAATCGCTCCGTACGTATGGTTACTCCGGGTGAATCTGACCAGCCATGGAAAAGCTTCTTCACCAAAGTTAGGTTAATTGTGAAGTCAACGCGCGGTATCATTTTGTTACGTAATTAGATAAGTTTGCATGCAAATGTTCGGTGTATTCGCTTGATGTCTTTACGTTAAAAAGAAAAAAAAAAGAGTTGGTTAGTGAATGAGCTTTAGTTTTTAAATGACGGGAAGGCTTCACCTTCCCCGAGACTTACAAGAGGAGGTTGTGGGGGCTGCACCCCTCAACGAACTCATGGCCTTACCTGAGGTAGTCGCGCTTGCAGTAGGGTTTGCCGTCCCGTACAAAACACGTGCAGGTCTCGTCCAGGTAGGCCTCACAGTCCCCGCACTTGAGACAGGCGGCGTGCCACTCCAAGTCCGGGGCCACGCGGAGTATATACTGGTCCTGTATCTGTCCCCCGCATCCTACACAGCACGACACCCGGCGCTTCTCCGGGGCCTGGTCGTTCGGGTAGACCGAGAGGGTGATCGCCGACATGATCATCCGAAGAGTCTGTAGATTTGCCGCCTCTCTTTCCACCAAACACACACCACACCAGCACCTATTTCCCCGGGAAAAGAGGTGGAGGCACCCACTGGAGTACTCGGCGACCACGCTTGGGTCCTTGAGTAGTTACACGCCTCGCTGTATTATATCCGTGTGTATGACAGTCCGAAACAACTAAAACCTGGATGAAAGACAGGGACAGCGATAGTGTTAACTCCGTGCACAAAATGAGTTCACCATCGAACCTGCATTACCGTCAGTTCGGTACTAGAAGTGGAGAATAATGTTCTTGTCTTTGCCAGCTGGCGTGGAGAACTGACAGCCGTTTAAAAATACAACTGAATGTTGCGCCCGGCCGACTGCTGCTGCAGATGGGACAAATCTGGTCGGTGCACGGTACAAAAGAAAGGATCCCACTCCAGGCTTTCTGTTACGACTCGGACAGTGGAACTTCCATGCTCTCTGAGAGCACAGCGCTTTAAGGATCCGGTGGCGTGGACCGTACTGCGAGGGATCGCAGTGTCATGGGGACCAGACGGGGAGACAGTTTCTGAAATACACCTTGGCTGTCAACCCAGTGGATTGTGTTATGTGCGCTCCGGATGGGTGGTCTCGCTGTTGTATCGTCGCCACAGTTTGGTGAGCGCACGTACCCGTGCGGAGAGCGTTCATTCGAGTGAAGGACATCGATACAACACACGCACAGCTTCGAAAGGTCCACAGGCGAGCAGCGGGTTGACGCTGATTGGACAGCCGCGCTAATGAAGCCACCACGTGACCGGGCTCCTGCGGAAACAAGGACTGCCCATTGGTGGTTTGTTTGCGTTGGGATGAGCGGCTGGACAGAGACTGCCGCTCCTCTCAGCAAGCTCACCGTGCAGCTATCGCCCTCGGATGACTACAGCAGACTGCGCTCTGGAGAGAAAAATATCAAAATTACTTGGCCACAGTTGTGCCTTGCGCCGTGTACCCTGACAAACCTGACCGCAGCGCGGTCGGCGATCACTGACGGAAGTGAAGCCCCGCTGAGCGGTACGCGTCGAGTCGTGCTGCCGCGCTCGTGGTCGTGGACTCCGGTGCTCACACTCGCTTACGCCGTATGTCCCATTTCATGGCCACAAACTGAGCAGATCTGATGATATAATTGTACTATGATATAATAAAAAGTGTTGGTGTGCCTGCAACAAACAGTACTTTTTTGGCAATCCTTTTCTCGATTGTTGACCTGTGTAGTCGGGACACTCAACAACGTCTACACGCCCTTGGTCCCTCTACAGGGGGTCTGGGTTCCAGCCGCATGTCTTTGGGAATCCTCTGCTATCTTGGATTTTATTATTAAGGTGTTTTTCATTTACTTCTTGTGTCTGTTATACTTTTCGAAATCCTGAAGAAATCAAAACATGAATACAAAATTAACTCTTTTAATATCGATTTCAAGGGTGTTATTTTAACACTAATTCAACACCGGAGTTTTGTAGCGTACACAGACTGTGATTGTCATGACAGAATTCGATTATCGAGACACAATCAGTTAAGTTCAATCTGACAAACCATTTTATAGATTACTCTAGAGTAGAAAAGTCTGCAACTTTGTCGACATAACTTGGATGATTTGGCACTCGGGACCGTGGCTAAGTTCAGACGGTATTGGCAGTTGGTTTGATCAGTGCGCTGAGCCGGTTTGTTTTGTGTGTTTAACCAATAACCAATGAAGTCACCAACTCGGACATCATTCCAGCCCGTGTGACCTTAAAACTTCCGCTACTTTCATGTCTGATGGATTTTCCTTGCCCAGTGGAACTCTCAATGAAGTTTGTCCCCTTTCATCCCCCAACATTTCGACGCAGGAGATCATAATCGGGGCGCGCGCAATCGGATCATTATCTGGGCATTCTCATTTTACATCGAGACAACACCGATTCTCGCTTGTCACCCTTTTAAAAGAAAACAAACCTACCATGGGGATCTCATCTTCTTCTTCCTTTTTTTTTTTTTGGAGGGGGGGCCATATCGCCGTGTCAGTGTTTCTGCAGGCCGTGATGTTGACTCGGCCGCGAGGTGCCTCGCCATACCTGCCCGCGATGGCCGGCAGATAAGCACCAGCGTTGTGGCTAAACGCCGCCGCTTTGTTTGCGCTGGATTATTATTTTGTCGTTGTGTTTTCCCCCCTCTCGCGATTACACAAGCCGATATCTTCCTCTCAAGTTTTGCCAAGAATTGCAGTTGAGCACACAGTCAGTATGTACACACGGGGCCCTTACCTCGGCAACCGTGCAAGAAACAGATTTACATGAGCGGGCATGATAGCCGGACCACTTCGGAACTTCAAACAAAATCTCAAGCGTTATTACTTTCGAACTATGTTGATACTTTGGCGGATAGCTCGAACGCGCCTATACATTATATCTACCGTACACTGGCTGATTACAATCAGCCAGGGTTAAGAAGAGAATGGTGAGTTTCCATCTTGAAAATGCGAATCTAATAGAGGCCTCGTTTGAAACTGCGTATTTGTCATCGTCTGCGTGACTCACGGACTGTATCGTAACGCGAACAACGGCCTGTTTTGTGGTCGAACACGAGCCCGCCCTCAACCTGTGGCTCATGATTAGTTTTCTCAGGATGCCGAATTTTTACAACTCTTTTTGAGCTCGTAAAACAAATACTGTATACCTAGATTGAGGTGGGGAAAGACGAATCAATTATGAGAACTCGACAGAAACAGAACAGAAAAAGAATTTAAAAGAAAGAAACGGACAATGGTAAAGCAAACCAATAAAATCAACAGACCAACCACATTCATCATTTCGTTCCGGTTCTTCAATTGAAAAAACAAAAAGGAGCCCAGCTCCATTTTTACCCATGAAAAGAATATCGTCAGTGGATAAATGGCCGAATCTTACCTCCGGCCATTGGCTGCAGCCATCGATCTTACACCCATAATATTAAAACCCAAACAAAAGAGACAAAAGCACGGGGTACAATAAAAAAAAAGACAGCCATGGAATACCGGGGCCCCTGCCTTATTGGCTGTAATAATGCTGACTGTTGTTTCTAGCGTTTAGCGCGGGCAGAATAAAAGAATGGAACGAAATGAAAGTGTTACCAACCAGGACGCTCGACAGTGCCCCCCCCCCACCGTGGGGCTATTTTTCTCCGTTTTTCTTTTGGGGTTGATTTAGTTCCTTGCGACCCGCCGGTTATTCTGGCGGATCGGTTTGTACATGATTTTACGCCGCATCACTGGTAATTGGCTGCATGATAGACTCATTACAAGTCGCACGGGGTCAACTGCAGACATTGAAAAGCGCAGTATAGAGGCTGAGCAGGAAGCCAACAGTTTACTGTAGTGGCGTTTGGGGCTTTCTTTTTTTGGGGGGGTGTATTGTGGTATTGTTTCACGACTTAATGAACGAAATAGTTGCACTCCGATTAAGTCGTCTCCGGGGGTTGCTGGGTAAGTGATTTTTATAGAGTTATTTACTGAATTAAAATGGGCTGGATTTTGTAACGCGCTCTGTGCCGTTCTAACTCATTTTTCGGGGCTTCATTTTAGAACGGGTTTAACGTCGACTTCATTGATATTTTCTACGATTAACCATTATACGAACACAGGCAAATTAATATCAGAGCCTTTACCGAATCGTTTGGTTTCACCGTTTCCAGAAGGCCGACCGAGGAACTGAACAGTGCCACTTGTACCCCTCCCCCCTCCTGCGCTGTCACTATAGGGCGAGCGGAAAACGGACCAGACGGCGTACAACAACCCCGGGCACACCCCAGAGCAGACCAGGGGAACAAGAGCATCCATTTCCCGTGCCAGGCCAGACCTCCCGATCCACTGGCACCCCAGGGGGTAGGGGATCCTTTGTCATCGTTGAACTTGTGGGCGATCAGTGGCGAGCGAAGGCTTTGTCTGTCGGGGAAGGGATAATAATAAACAGCCGTAGGGTGGTTATTTCTGAGCGCGGTTTTTGTGTGTACGTGTATTATACTGTACAACTTTCCCGCTCTCTTCTGAAGATTAAAATCCGTGGCCCTTTTTGTGTATGCCGGGACATCCTGGGGGGCTCCAATGAGCCCTGTCACATAGCTGTTTCATCAGCCCCTCTCCTTTTTTTTGGGGGGGGGGACCGGGTTCTCGAGGACTGGGATAGCAGAACAAAGAGCGGTCCGTCAAGACTTGCCAACGGGGAAAAAAGAAACCTTCAGACGCGGAGAATTATGACTGGCTTGATCCTGAAAAAAAAAATCCGGGTGGTGGCTCGACTGTGGACGGAGAAAATGTCACCACAATATTTGGCACATATGAAGACATGTTTTCCCTATTTTACATCATCTGATAATATCTGACACACGATCATGTGCATCTCCGTATCAGACGAGAAGTCACCACCCTCAATCTGGAATGCTTTCTCATCTGCCTGGCAGGGCATTGCAGACTCATTTCAATAAAAATCTACATTTTCATTACTCATAAGCAACATACGAGGGAATCACTGATCCGGCTATATTTATTGTGTAAAGCTGCCAGGTAGAGGCTCTGCATGTCTATGTCGGCAGCGTGCAAAGAACGAATACCCCAGCACAGTTTCCCTCTTTCGTGATTTCAGGTCAACGATGGATTTTATTACCCTTTTAACAGAAGAGGAAGTGCCATACACGTAATGTGTATCTTGCCGAAGGGTGTAATGCACATTTGGCCTCGTCTCCATCCCGAATGTGGAAATGTGCATGGCATTACGCTGCTTGACCAGGTGGAACACCAAAACGTCCGGTCTGCTGAATCATAAAGCAACCACCTCCGAGGGAAATGATGTGCCCTGGTGAACCCACTGGAAGCCAACAACGCCGAGAAGGTTGACGCCCGATGGATCCAAGACAGTCTTACAGGAACGAACGTGCGGTCCGGTGGATCCCATAACAAAACCTAACAGGAACATACTGTACATGTGCATGTACATGCGGCCTGTGTGCGGCAAGTTGGATCCTACCAATTCGTGTAAGAATAAAATGCACAGTGTGCATGCTCGAGAGCCGGTATGGAGTTTGCTGGTGTCTCAGACGCTGTTATTTGCTATTTTTAAAATATCTTTACGGTGAATGCAGAAAGAATTTACTCGAGCGTATCGGAGAGGAAGAGAGAAGTACTCTCTAACGTGACGTCGCAGGCATAAGGTCCATTCTCTGACGAGAACACGCCTTGCGACCTGATAAATTCAACAAAATCCACCAGTGCACCCTGTGGGTGGGTGGTGGATCCAGCAAAGAGCCCACCTCGCGCACCCTGGTGGGCTGAGCAAAATCTCACAGAATAGGCTGTTGTGATGTGATCTGCAGGATACGACATGTTATGCCAGAAGAAAGTGCATAGCGCAGGCTCTGGCAGGATCCAACAAAATCTAACATCAAAACCAGAGGCCTGTTGAAAGTTTCAAAAAACTATCATAGGGGGCCAGGGACGCCATGTTGCCTTTACATCACGATATCAACAGGCGCCTTTTTTAGGGGGGAGGGGGGGGAAGGCCGGTGGTCGGACGCCGTTTTACGACATTCTTCTCAAACATTCTTTTGAAAGTGAGATAAAACGGTCATTATGAACCGCCGGGTCTGCCTTCTTTTACAACCTCCGTGGGGCCAACGGCTCTCCGTGCGCCCTTATCGGCGGGAGGCCAGCCGAACCCTTTTTTCCCGAAGGATCACGACTTTCGCGTTTTTGCACGCTTCTGTTTCTTTCGGACCTGGTTAGTGTCAGGGCATTGTGAATTCTTTGTGGGCTTCCAGCAGACACCGTCAGATACCGTCAGAGGCTAGGACCTTACGGTAGACGTGACAGCGCCATGATTCAGACCATATCTCTGCCAATGAGGACCCGTTGAGGCTGATGACCCCGGAAAACGCAGTTCATGCGGGATATTCCCAATGGCAGCAGATGAATCCCGGTAGTATCCAAAATAGAATTGGAATTCCATAAACGGAATACAGCCGCATTTCATTTTCATTTTGGTACGTGGGGTAATTTTTCAAATTTAAAGTCGATCATTGTTCCTTCCCCTTCAGGTGGATTGAGTTTCAGATCACGGGGATGGACAGTTATGACGGTGGTTTTACTTGAATTCAACAACTGAATTCTTCAATGTCCTCCCCCGTCAGAGTTTTTTTTTTTCAGCAGAAGCCGGATTCGAGCGTCTTGTAGAGGGATTTCACATTAGCGCCGTCTGCGCAAATCCGCCTTGAAACCGAGGCTCTCTGTGTTGAACTTGGTTGATCGTATTAAGAATTGAAACTGACACATACAACCTCGTTTTCAAACGCGGAAGTGTGCAGATCGACGCTAAAAGCGTCGTATTGGGATCCCTATATACCTACTCTTCTTAACACAAAATAAGCGAAAACAAAACTTGTTGCCCGAAAGTCAAGTTTTTCAATTAAAAGTACACGCATTATCAGTCCCCTTTCGATTGACAAAAAAAAAAGAAAAGCACTTGACTTTTCTTGAACTGTGCCCATGTGATGGTGCCGAGCGACCAACAGTGCTCTGGTTGAGGACTCTATTGTTTCTGAATATTCTCATATGTTCTCACAGTAGAACTGACCGCAGTGGCTACTTGTAAAGACCCACCGAACCTTATACAACAAAAATGGCGTGAGAAAAAGCGAACGCGCACTGGCGGCTGGACAGATAAGAAACAACGGACATGACGGACTTCATGACAAAGCAAGTCGTTAGCTTGCTGCCAAACGTCCGTAGCCTCGCGACTCCAGCAGTCCTGTTTGCACCGATAACCTGATAAGAACAATACACAAATATGACCACAGTTGACCGCTTGCACCGTCTTGTAAGGGCTTTCGAGTCAGGTTTGCTCAAAGATAAACGAAGGCAAGATAAGAGAGCATATAAATTATGCGTAAACAAATAAGGACACAACCGCTCGGCAAGGGAAGATTGTATAGGTCACTGACCCTTTCAAAGCAATCAAGATTTTCATTCCGTGATGCATTAACATCACCACATTTGACAGTATGTGCGCATTCAAGGAGTGTGAATAAAACAGAGGTTCGTCTAGTTTTCACGAACTGCGTCAGTTTCTTTTTCTGTTTTCAAGAAAAGGAGGTCGTGCTCTTCAGTTAATTTAAAAGCGCATTATTGGGCCTTATGAACCAATACGGGCGATTCACAATAGTGCACCTTTAAGAGTTTGCAACGCGTTGACCAATCACAGAGCGCGAAATCTGTCGACCCTTTCCACACGCGCGTTGGGTCGACAGATTTCGCGCTTTGTGGTGGCCAATGCGTTGCACACTCTTGGGGGCGCACGTTTGTGAACTGTACGTTAACCTTGTCGTTGTTGGATTTCTTTCATTTCGGTCACTTTGTCTTATTCAACTCTAAATTCATAAGACGACCCCCCCCCTTTTAGGTTTTCGCTTCTTTGTGTTGGTTTCTGGCATTCAACCACTACTTAACCAAGTCCTTTTACTGTTCACTTTTTACTGTTGGCTATTTTTTTAAGTGTTTGATGATTTCCTGTAATGTGATGTTTTGTAAACTTACGTTTAATTATTCAGACGTAAATATCTTTTTTTTTATTGTAATGTGCACACGGGAAAGCAAATTTATGTTTCCAACGTGACGTTTAAACTTTATTGAAGGAAAGATTTTGAAATCGAAATCATCCGTAGATATAAGAAAAAAATGAAAGAGTTCTCTTTTAACTTTTGTGAATGGTTTACATTACATTGCTGCAATTTTTCCCAGTTACTTTGTTCGTTTAATAGAACATGTGCCGAGTACTTTCTGAATCAGTAGAACTGAAACGTTTTCCAAACTCGACTTTTGCTTAAACCTCCCTCTATGCAACAGACTTAAACTTCTTTGCGTCTCTCGTTTTCAGTCATTGTGTGGCCCGTGAACGTGCTGCAAAGTCGAGGATTCACGTATCAGAAGTTTACTTTTGCCTGTAGTCGCTGTGGTAGCGCCTTTGTCCTCGTGTACGATGTAGATCAGCCTAGTTTCTTGTACGGGCTTTTGTTCGGTTGTTGGTTTTTGCGTATGCACCATAATTAAAACGCTACCTGTAAATTTTGTGACAGGCCGAGGGAATTTGTAAATTTAAGTTGTGTTTATTCCTTGACAGAAATATACAACGAAGTGATGTGACACGAAATTTATAGAACGTACTAAGCAATGTTGTATATCTATCGGGCGACACATAGTCATTAGCTACGCAACTCTGTTTTTTTTCTCCTGGTGTGGAATGTCAGCGTATCTTTTCAGTTTAACACGCCGTCATCATCAGCCGAAAGCCCGAGCGGGTGTTAGGATAACAAGTCGTTCCACGCTGCGAAGTTACGTGAAATATTATGCCCCCGTCACATTAGTGAAATGATGATAACACGACACTTTGCACTACTTGTGAAAAGACCATGATTTTTTTTTTTTTAACTTCTTGTTGGTTTTTAAGGGGGAGGGTTATTTTTGGCCGCGGCGCGCGGCCCGGCGTGCGCGCCGTCGTGCGTGCACCATCTCCCGATATCTGACAGATGTCACGGCCTTCCGCCATCGCGCGCCCGGCTACCGAAACCCAGCAGATGGCCCGCGGGTCGCCCTCTCGGTCGGCCCCCGTCTAGCTGGGGCCGACGGGGCCCCTTTCGGTCCAGGCCAGGCGTGCTAGAAGGAAAGCCGGGACCCGGGGCCTCTCACTCCTTGATGGTTACCAGCCCTGTATCCGGGTAAGAAGCCGGGGCATGTTGGGGCTTTAAAAAAAAAAAAAAAAAAGAGGGACGGCCCGGTTGATGGGGAAGATGGATCGCGGTGCCAACTTGGGATTTGTTATTCCAAACTCGTGTGCCGAAAACGGCGGGGGGGGGGGTGGCAGAAAAAATATCATCGGAGCACCGACTGTGACAAACTTGAGAAGTGTCACTATTACCTCTTGCTCTAGATTCAATCATTGCGTCATTATTTGGAGCAGCTCAACTTTTTGTGTGTCTTCACTCCGCCTACCTCGGCTTCGTTCTTGCACCCTGCGCGCGCGGCTAACATCAACAACCTTATTCGCTGAGCTCCGAACTTTAGCTATAGGCCTACAGAGTTGATTTTTTTCCCTTGCAATGAACGTATTTATCAATTGTTTTCCAGAGAAAGGTTGAAAACATGTTTGGGGTCAAGAGACTTTTTTCTTTTAACTGGAAAAACAAAATAGGCCTACGCGTTATTCAACTTTAATGAAGACCAAGGCTAATGATGCCTCACCTCCGCTCGGTTGGAAGGAGCGAAATACTCGATACATTCCTGAAATATCAATGAAGTTGCCAGAAATCGGTGCAAAGTTTCCCCTGTAGGCCTGGAAGTCGGGGCGTGCTTTGGGTCGACACCGGGGGCTGTAAACCTTTTCAACCCTCCACACTGGATTGGAGCAAGGCGCGACTTGTTATCACTTTACAATGCTTTGCGTTGCTTTGCTTTGCTATGCAAAAGTAATTGAAATAAGTGCTGTTGAAATAAGTACCAATTGAGTGTTAATATCTATACCAGCATATTGTAAACACAAGGACGTCGTTTTCTCATTACTGACTCAATAAATGCGTGAGGTTAATTCATAACCCTCAACAATTTGGTTTAATTACAAAGGGTCTATCCTGAAAGGCTAGGAGTTGCTACAATGAAGTTGGGATTGAACCTACCAGTAAATTGTTCAAGTAACTTTTTGTATAGCTTTCATGACCATTAATGATAACACCATATTCCCCCGACCAACTGCGATGGGTGTTATTAAACATAACTAAGAGAGTATATCTCACTGCGTTTGTCACCGGATGATGTAAATTAACGGACCGAATCGGCTGGGCACAAAGCGAGGCACATTCCTCTTGAATTTTTGTTTTCGATCAAAGGAAAGTCAAATGCGGTATATTTTACGCGGTACCTTCAAAATTGTTTCGCTTTCTTAGTTCCTGGTCTGCCTAAACGCGGACGGCAGATCGGTGGATGAATTCATTTTCCAATATGTCACAACTCAGTACAATGATAATGCAACGACTAAAAACAGATGGTGGCAGACGGGGGGGGGGTTGCCTGGAGAAGCTCACCTGATCGTGTTTGTGAAACGTAAACACATATGAGTGGACTAGAGACTACTTATAAATTGAAATAATTTTCAGCAAGTACGAGCAAAAGGTTTGAACGTACTGGATTCAGGCCAGAATTCTGGCAAATGCATACATGGAAATCGTGATGTGTCTTGTCATGCTTCCAAGCCAACCCACCCGTGTGATTTTTGGCCAATGCCCATACTGACCCATTATGGAAACGGTTTGGGTTCAATGCTCGTATCCTCTCCGTTTTCACGAAGAGCCACACACGGTAGATTTTAAACAAAATGGGTTTCGAGAAATCGCCCAAGAAGCTTCTCCTCTTTCAAAACCTCAAATGACTCTTTGAGAGATAAACTTTTGCCTGTAGGCCAACCAAAGTAATTAAAATGAACACAGTGAAACCAAGAAAAGAAAACGTACAAGTAGTCAATTTATATTAGTTGATTAAACAGCAAGGAGATTTCTTGATTTCATGTAACATGCAAGAGAAACTAGAATAAGGGCCCTGAGTGAAAAAAAAATGAAACAAAAATAAACACAGTGGGTAATTGGCCGAAATCAATTAGATGCGTGTCTGTTTTCCTACTTCTTGGCCCTCCCTTGCAATGTATTTTTCCATACGGAAGGGGCACACGTGTTCACGTTTAATTGTTACAAAGATGTGTGGCTCTCCGAAAACGAAAATCTTACTTGACCTACTTTTCGGCCTCTTCATTTTCGGGTCAATACGTTTTGTACGAGTACGAGGGGCAGTAGGGTTTGTGTCTCTTCGCGAAAACGCAACATGCACTTATCGAGATTTTGGCCCCTAACAACAAGAATGTAATCGAAATCGACAAAATGCCAGGGGCCTGCGCCTACTGTCGACATGTGTGGCTCTTCGTGAAAACGGCGACGGTATGCGGCCTGGTGTCGCTTTGGTCTTGCTGTTTTTTCTTGTTAAGTGGCCAACACCGGACAGCGAAGATCCAGCTACATGTGTAGGCTTTTAAACCTGAAGTGAAAATCCGCGGGTGTGTTGGGCGGGCCCATCGGCAGTATGGGCCTGTATGAACCGGCCGCCTTCGCGGTGTCGTTTTGGACAAGAGAGACCTATCCGCGGCTGAGTGCTGAAAGGTGCGCGACACCCCAAAAGCACAGCTCGTAATGCTCGCTGGAAATGTTGACGTGCGTTGTCACTGCCAGTACATATTATGCCTCTCTGATCTCGGCTCTTCAGAGGCAAGAAACAAGTAGCTTGTAGACAATTTTTCACGCGACTGCGCAGCACCCACACGTTGAGGTCTTTGACTCTTCTTGTCTGAGTCCTCGTTACTATCTTTTGAACACTAAAACTTGAGGCTTATGTCTTTTAAACATTAAACCAACAAAGAAAAGAGAAAGATAGACGCAAGAACAAATCTCTTTGCCCATGTCCTGGTTGCGGGGCTCACGACGAAGTAAGCTCATACTCTTTAAGTACACCGTGGGTCCCGTCCCAACCAGGGAACTTTATGTTTGCGTGTTCGAGACAGACACCTCTCTATACTTAATCAACTGCCTTTTAAAACTCGGGGAAAAGGCCTTTCGCCGGAGAGTGCATGCAGCTTCCAGCGTCAAGTTAACGGTAGAGAAAGACCGCAATACGCAACGACCCTCAAACTTGTCTTTCGGTGTCGAGCCAAAGAAAGTCGCCCCTCCCTTCCCCAATTTTAGGCACTGGTGAGGTTCTGGAAGTCTTTTTTGACATGCGTTGTTTGTGGCTGATAGAAATAAAAATATCAACTAGAAAACGATACTATGGTACCTCAGTGCATTTTGAAATCGCTTCCCCACGTACGTGTCTTTCACAAACTCCTGCCGCACACTGTACCCATAGAATTCAAGAGTTGTTTTACTTGTTTATGGGAAGGTTTCAAGTGAAAGGTTCATTGCACCGAATGGCTGAAATAATGTCTCGGATCTGCTCCCACTGTTGTGTGTTCTTATGCAGCTTGCAACATTATACGGGTGTCAACTTCGTAGCGTTTTGCGGATTTGGCCCTTTATTAACCGGAGTACGCTGTTACGGGCACGTAAGAAGAGTCACGCTTGCTATGTCGCGATTGAAGGTCAGTTCAACTTCAGATGAGCGAGTGTTTGGGAAATCTTGAGAACCGACCCGCACAACTTTCCAGAATTCAGGAGCTCCCCCATGCATGTGCCCAGCAGGATTCTCCGGGGCGAGTAACCAGTGCAACCGCCCCCACGGAAGTCGGAAATGATTTTTCCAGCTCGCAGTTTGCTGAAAAGTTCCAGAAGGACAAACGACAAAGAATGTTCCTCCCCGCCGTTCAGCTACTGTTTCGCCGTGCCATTGTCCTGCTCCGAAAAATCCACCAAACTCATTACTCGCTTCTATAACCCCCCCCCTTGGAGCGGACGGCTTGATTGACAACTCCGCAAAATCAACCGAGCAAATCCTTCCCCCTCTTCAAATTTTTGTGAGGGCGGTCGAAAGAAAAACTTCTGGTGAGAAGTCAATAAAGTCTCCGCGCAGAACCTGCGCCGGTCTTTTGTCCCCGTAATTTGCAGGGCAAACTCGCCGGACTCTCGCCCGACGCGACCGAGGCTTGATTGGCGGGGAATTGAAGATTGTGACCGGGGGTTCGCGAACGGCGTCTTTTAACGGGTACTGATCCTGGCCGCGTTTTTTTGTGTGTGCGAAATGTCCAACTTTTTTGTAGTTGTTGTTTGCGCTCTGAGGAGAACATCGCACGACGCGGACCCGGGAGTGGTGTGTATAGGCCTATCTCGCACCTTATTCACACCCTGCAGCACAACGCATGGGATTTGCTGACGGTGGGGAGTCAGCCTGACTCGCAAGTGCCTATCACCGGGAATGTGCGGGTAT
Organism: Acanthaster planci; assembly: GCF_054643075.1. Lineage (NCBI taxonomy): Eukaryota > Metazoa > Echinodermata > Asteroidea > Valvatida > Acanthasteridae > Acanthaster > Acanthaster planci. The sequence continues at coordinate 20,494,454 of NC_141781.1, read as the reverse complement.
GATCTATCCATGACGATTTCGTTATGAATAATAATGCAACCAAGGGATGCAACTCCACATAATGAAGCTCTCACGGCTAATAAGGGTAAATTTGAAGCAAGCCAATTTATCTTCATCTCATTCTTAAAGCTCAACACCTCAACTTTTTTCCTCAACTGTGAAAAGCGTTGTAGCTGTCCCCCCCGAATGAGACTAGTCTATTCCTTTTTGCTTCTGGTCCTAGTTAGGTAGTCAACTTCTTTTCAGACGACTGATCTCGAGAATCATTTCCGTTCCGAGTTTCAGCAACAAATGACTCGAATATGTTTGGATCTTTTCGATGAAAATACATCAGCAGCAGGAATTGATATCCTTTTGCATTAGGGTTCTTGTTAAAAAGGACGCGTGGGTAAAGAGAAAGTCAGAAACTGAAGATAACAGGGAAAAATATACCATGCATAGAAGGATCCATAGTTTCCTTCACCTTATTAATAAGCAGAGAAGCGTCAAAAAAAATTTCTTCGCCGCTGAAGTTTTCTTCGTTTCCGTTTTCGGACCGGGCACAAGAGAAACTTTGCCCAATGTCGCCAGCGTGTCTGGCCCCGGCGGATTATCGCGTGTGGCCGCGAATCCGCCAATCCCCAACAAACAGAAGTCGTGGCCCGGGTTTGAACAGGGGTGTTGTGTTTTTTGGTTTGTTTGTTTGTAGGAAAGCAGGGGAGGGAGGTACAGAAGAGAGAGAGAGAGACAGAGACGGGGGGACGATACCGTGGGGTTTGTTTGGAGAGTTCGATACCCACCAAAGGTGTTGCTTGCTCAACGTGGACAGTAAATTTCAACGGCAATCAATAACTGTGTTGTTGGTATGACCACATCAAAAATCGCCACTGGAAATGAAACACCTTTTCTTTCACTAGAGTAGCTAGATATTTCTGATGATTTACAGTACTCATTTGTACAGTTTAAACGTATAAGTCTTCTTAGAGTTTTATTGCATGTCCACGTCATTTTCCGTCTCCACAGCGTTACTTGTAATGTTGTATACTTTTTGCGTAGCAGCGGTGACAATTTTTTCCCCCCGAGTGTTTGGGACGAGTACCGGTAACACATCACGGCATTATGTCATGTGGGTACGCAGTGGCGTAGCGAAGGCATGGGAGGTGGCAGAGTCAATTTGCTGACTTGTAACTTGTTCGCCAACCTCGTGTCGTTTCAAATTCACAAAGTGATCCGTGGTACACGCTACATTTCATGCTTCAGGGGAAATGCCGCCGGCCAACATATCGTTTATGAAACAAGTTTGGATTTATTTGCCGACCGAAGCTCTATTTGCCGCCTAGAATTTACTGGGGGGTACCACACCCCTATACCCTCCCCCTGGCTACGGGGGGGAGGCGTGACGGAGGAATAGCCAACGCTACTGAGGTAAAAGACCCGCTTTGGGTGCGATCAAACAACGTTCTTGAGTGGCACGCAAGATGGGTAAAAAAAGAGCAACGCCCATGGGGTTGAAAAAATCACATTGACGTCGGACACGTGTAAAAATGATCAAGACATAGGCCTAATGTGGGACTGTCTTTGATGTCCACCACTCGATGGGACAGGAGAGAGGGGGCCTGAAAAATCGCTGCCTGTGACGGGTATTTTTAACCTTAACAGGTATTTTTAATTTTTATTTATTTTTTTCTTTGGCCTGCATGGGTCATTCTATAAAGTTTGGGTCCCATGTGTGACATCTTTCTGTCCCCGTTACATGTCCTAATCTGTGTAATGTGACAAGGGGTGTATCATGAAGTTGACTTCAAACCATCTTTATTTGTTTGGCAGGTAAACTGCATTTATACTTAATCACATGTGTTTCAATACTTACAAAATCAAATGCCAGATGTTATAGGGACAGGAAAACAATAGGCCCAAATTATAGAATGACGCATGTCGTCGAACAAGACGGGCGCATCCCGCCCAGATCTCGCCCAGTGAACGTTGGACTGACCGAAACTCAGGGAAACACATGCCTGTGAATGCATACGTAGTAATGAAGTTTCAGCTCAGAGCAAGAGGAGCTGTTGACATTTAGTGATGGCCACTCGGCACCTTCCGATTTCAACCTCGAATAAGGTTGAATGATCTTTTCAGATGTCACCCACCCTCTGTATGGAAAATAGAAATACAAGAAGCAGTCGCCTCTTACAGCGGAGATTTCGAACCACGATATTCTCCAAAACATTCGTCCCTTCGGCCGTCCAGAATTTTTTTGAGCTGTGTGAACGATGACTGATATACATGAAAATGATATACTATACTTATAATAGCGACTTCATTTTTTATTGTAGCTTTGACCAACAATCGAATGGTTTTTTATACGTGTGTGATATTACTCCTGAAGTTATTTTATGCCGTTTGTTTTTGGTATTTTTGTTTGTGATTTTCGACAGAAATATTAAATTAATTATTTTTTTATATCAGTGGAGTGATTTTTAATTATGATATGTATCTTAATGTGAAAGGCCAAATGGAATTTTCTCGTCAGGGATAATGAAGTTGACTTGAATTGAATTGCTCCCATGAGCAGTCAAAGAAAACAGCGTCAACGTAAATTGACAATTCGCGGGCGGGTTACATCTGTACATCGCGGCAATGGCTCGAGTGCGAGCCTCAGAATCGGAGGGGGGGGGGAAATAAGGAAAGAGAGGAATCGCAGCAGCGGAACGAATGAACGCCCAAACATGCTCGAGCGCCGTGTGCAGGTGGAAGAGGGCGCTCTTCACTTTAATAAAGGCGACACTGCGCAATGTTACAACTGGCTGGGGGCGGGACCGCTGATTAATCACATACAGTAAATACCGCAGAATGTAATTGCGTGCGACGGGCACGGCAGACCGGTGTAACGACAGGAGGAAGGATTTAAAATACAGTACACAAAAAAATGATAGTATGGAGACTCCATGTGCATGTACCTGCTGTGGAACTGGCCACAATTTTGCGCACCAAATCTTCCATGACGGCAGGGAATCTGGTTTGTTTTGTTGCCTTCGTGCGATTTGGAACATTTTTTATATATAAGTTTTTTCGCGACGGGTTTATTGCCGAGGTTTACCTGTCCCACTCAGAGCTTCTTAATGGTACCTCAAATCACGCTCAAATAAAACAACGAAAGGACCGGTGACCTCTTTGCCCGGCAAACGGAACTAAAATCTCTTTCGTATCTCGTCGACATCACTACTGAATTAACATGGCTCATGGAACCAAAGATGCCCGTAAGCCGACACCGGGGGACCAGTTTCGCGCAAGGAGGCAATCATTTGATTTGCTTGTGTTACCATTCCTGTGGCAGCGACTGACACAAAGCGGTGACCCACCACGGACCATCGGCAACGGGAAGAGAAACAATTCCACAACGGTGGCATCGCGTTCGGGGGGGGGCAGGGTGACGCACGGCACGCGCGTTTTGGAAGAAAAAAAAAGTCCTCATCGATCGACGAGGTGTTGTGGCTTGCCAAAATGCGCGCGAATTCAAGTTTAAGATTGCGCACGCGAGTGTGTGCGCGACTAGATTATGATTAATACTTCGACAGAGGCACAGCGTTTTTTAAAATGATAATTTCTGTCTCTGTCTCATTGTATAATTGCTGTACTCTCCAGCATACCTGTAGAGGGGAGTAGTGGGCATCAAACATCTTGGCCAATTGATTTCGCCGACAAGAGTGTGGATACGGGAGAGAGAAAGCATATAATGTAGCTCATTGCAACTCCTCTGATAAGAAAGGGTTCACTGTGAACAACAGCTAATCATTTTGTGTTCAAAATGACTAAAATACAGGTAAAGTCGGGTCTCGTTGACTTATTAAATCATTCATTCATGACTATTTAGTCAACAGCGACTGACTTTGGTCAATTTGACCAATATTTGACTTATATTTGACAAATTAATGTTAGTCATGGGCCTGTCTGACTAATTCAAATTAGTCATTGGCCTGTCTGACTAATTTAAATATGTAAGTTTAGACATAGAGCTGACTATCTTTTATTAGTCAAAATGAAAAAAAAACCAGTGTTTTCTGATACCGTGCTGAGAAATGTTGGGCTAAAATATTAAGTCTTAATAAAAACGAATGTTTGTTTAAGAGGTTTTCTTCATGTGGTTGAGTTTTGTTGTTGTTATTGGTAGTGCATTGAACCTTGAGTCTAAAGAGAACGCACGTTGCCCGCGAGTTGTAATGATAAATTGGGTCATGCCGTCCGTTAGAAACACTCCTCGTTATTTCCTGAGTGTTCTTCAGTCAAGTGATCCCACGCCCCCTGTAGAGCCATGGCCCGTGTATGTTACAGTGGCACGCGCGCCGCTAGCAACATTCGGAAGAAAAGTCGGACAAGGCGATTACGACCGTGCTGATATGGCGCGGTGCATGCGGCGCAGCGGGGAAGCTATTACACTGTACTGGATAGTGTCTGACCAAACTCGCTGAACAAGCAATCAATTTGGGCCCTGGCGGGGAGCTCCCCAACCACCGAGAAACTTTCGGATGCCGCCCGGCCACAGCCAAGTTTCGTGTTTAGATTGTGACTGTATAGGCCTGGCTTGTCTAGATCATGGAAATGACACGGCAAAAGAGGAATGGAAGCCCACGCACAGAGGGTTGCCTTCCATGACAGTTAGGATAACATAGTTGATGGAAATCGCACCAGACTTGAAATCAGTCTACAATTCTTGTGGCTATCCGCGTAGCGCCCTCTGTTGTCACAAATGAGAGAGTGTCGGGCAGAAAGTCATGTAAAACGGTAAAAGACGCGCGAGAGAACTTCCAACTTGTGATGTGCCCTCAATGAGTAAGTGACAATTTATAAAACACTTTTACCTTTCAAGGCGCACGCTTTATGGTAGCACTGGTTCGGGGGAAATCAATGTAGGGAGAATTTTCAGCTGTGAAGTTTTCACAAAAGAAGTCAGCCGTATCATGCCCGTTTAGAGACCAAATAGGCGCCCGAGAAGCACAACAAGCTTTTCAGTGATCTCTCCCATTCGGAAAGACACGGCCTCATAAACATGGGCCTTGCTTTATCAGCAAAGTATCCTGTAATTGAGTTATGACCTAGATCTGCACCATAGACAGTGTTACTGAACACGGAACCCCGTAAACTTGCCATTGTGATCAAATTACCTGAACCAACGAGATTTCATTCATCATACTGAAAAAAAATTGTCTAGCTTTCTACCTCATAGAATAGGGCAGAATATGCCACTGCGTTGTCAACGCATGGTCAGAATCACCAAGGACTGTCTTGTTAGCATGACGAGGTTTTTTTTTGGGGGGGGAACTACGAAAACATGTCAAACGTCATCTACGCGTAGTTTACCTTGACAAGGTGCCAAAATGTGCTATCGTAGCGTTATATGGGCTTGGGCGTCTTTATTATGTAGTGGAACACATGAAGTGCCGGATATGAGTTTGTCTCGTGTTAAACTCCAAGGCTCGATCCATACTCGATCACCAGACTACAGACTTTTTTTTCAGTCACGTGATTCAGTCAGCGTTCAATTTACACAGATGTTCGCGGAAACAGGCGCGCCAAGTCTCTCAGTATTCTGGCCGGTACATGAAATTGCCAACGTGCAAGACGCATATTCGAAAAAAGCACCAGCCGCCGGAGACTTGAAACGTTCCCTGAACTGCCTTTGCCCGTCAAGTGACGTCACGTGAAAAACCTCTGTAGACACAAATATGGGACTTTAATCAACTTGTATTACATAAAACAAAGACAAACTAAACACGAAAGGCAAAGTGCTGTAAAAGCTTGAAGCATACAAACCCATGCCATACTTTGGCAAAAAACTTAAAGTTGTCCGTCCAAACTTAAAGAAGTTGGGAGGAAACAAATGTGGCGACCCAAATGAACAATGTCAACATTTCTCTGCACTTTCGGAACAAGATATGGGTCACATTAGAGCTGGCCAGGGGCAGATGACCGCCCTTAAACCCAGTCTAAATCAGCAGTCGGATCGCCTTCCCCCGGTGATTGGTCGCTTCGCGCATTAGGTGTCGAGACCTGCAAATTCAGACCTCATCATCCCTAAATCCCGCGTCAACACATCGCAGCCGCGCTGCCTAAAGAATAAAATAACAACTGGCCGGGACAGCCAGGCAGCGGGGTAAATTACCGGAGTCGCCGTGGAAATTATACGGGACTTACAGAGTGAGGAAGGGGGGGGGTACAGTCGTCCCCGTTCACAATGGAGTCAGAGGCGCAGGTGGGGGGGGGTCGGTATTAAGCATTGCACAGGGCGACCCGAGGTGCGAACTGCTCTGTCGTCGAGCTGGTCTAGTTTTTGACCCACGCGTCGCGGAGGAGTGACGAGGCGAGACCGAGGGGGTTAACCCGGGGAATGCAGACAAGCAACAACCGCAGGGACTTCGTTCACTCGCCCCCCTCCCCACAACCGACGAGTATAGGTGTGAAAGGGTGGAGGGGCGACGAAATGACTCTGATCTGTATTTGTTTGGAAAACTCCAGTAAAGTGTGCTGGTGGGGGTATAAAGGATTTTTCCATCTTCAAGATCTACCCAGGATGGCCGATGAGCCTAGAGGTCTTGATGTGTCGGCGTATTTATTTTGTGTTTCCTCCCACAGAAAGGCTGGGCCCATGCTCTGCTTCTCGCAGTGCATCAACTAACGCCACCGATGGCAGATTTCATGAAAAAAATTTGATGCAGAGGTCAACCGTGTTTGGCGCTCGACTTTCTGTGCTTGTTTGTCTTACTTAAAACCCCTCAAACACTCACCAGACTTTGGAAGTCGGGGTTACAAAGCTGATGTTATCAGCTACATGTCAAACCGTCGCCAAGTTAATCGTCCTCCCCTTATACCAGATACCCCTAACTTCAACCGCACAATTTTTCACTCCGGCAAATTCCCAACCTTGCACTCAAAAGGACATCAGTTATGGCCATTAGGAGAGAACCTAGCCGTGATGTTGACTTTCCGAACGCATCTAAGTCGGCCAGGGTTTAGCGGGGGAAAAAACTCTTTCCGAAGCATACGGTAATCGGGCGGTTTGATGTGCATCCGATCCATCTCTGCGGCCGTCATTAACGTCAGGCGATGTGTGCTTAAGACAATGGCCGTTGGCCACTGGATGAGAGAGAGAGAGGGGGGAGGGGAGAGAAAACAAAGAGAAACACTTGAAGAGGGTGATTGGTGCTTTTATCTCCCCGTTGTGAGTGATGGTCCTTGACAGGGGAAACGGTTCCAGCCCTCTTCAGCGACCATCAAAAGAAAAAAAAAGCACCCCACCGACGTCCAAATCAAGCCCTCGTTTATACCCCTGACAGATCGGTGTTCCTCGCTCGAAGTGAGCGACTTATTTATCCGTATAGGCTGCGTTGTGTACCCGGTGACGAGCGGGCGGGAATTTCGATAAACAATTAGGAGAGGGGGAGCCTGTGTTTTAGCGAGTGTTTGCCGTCGATTTGTGACGGGCTGGTGAAGCCGAGTGGAGGGGAGGGGGGGCGGCTAATCAGGTATTAATTTAGGGAAGGAAATGGCCCGGCTCTTCTCTCGTCAAACTTGCACCGCTCGGCTCTCGTTCTTTTCCCCTGCAGAAGAGTCGCGCATTAGATTCGCTTCATGTTGTTAGGTTCGAATCGAGTGTATGTGTGTTCTTATACTCGCGGGAGTGAGGGCGGGGCTTGGCTCAGCTCTGTGGGAAGCCGAACATCTTTTTTTCCCCTTTTCTCCGCCAATACAGCCCTATAGACTTTTGATTTCCCATTTTGTTTCGACCTCGAACATGGCTCAGAGATCTTTATATTAATCGGCTGTTTCACAATAGGGAGGAATTGGTTTTTTTGGGGGGGTGCAGGGAAAATTCTTAGGAAACCGATTCCGGATCTTTTTTACCTGTCTCATGCTGTGTGTCTTTACACTTAAATATACCCCACTCTTTCCAAGTGCTTTGTATAAATTATAGTCGGGCTGACTCGTCTCTGTGCCTCCTTCATCAGGCTGTGTGAACTATTTTGTGCATTTTGGAAATCGAGGCATGTAATTTTTGCACACAGTTTGGATGGGTCTCATAGGAAATCAGGCACACGGAATTTGTTTTTCTTTCCTGCGATAGAAAAAAAAATGGCGGAACTTTGAGCTCACAAGCCCGGTGTGGTATGGTATGCTGGGGGAAATGGTGGAGCTGCAGCGCTGCGAGTCGGTCTCCTTGCGATATGCAATCGACTTCTTCTCAGCGCTGTGACGCTGGTCCACTTTGACGATTGAACAAGTTCAACTACGGTATTCAGACCGACCGAGAAGTTGACACCGACCGCCAGATCTCGAACGCCCCACCCACAGGCTTAGTTAACTTTCCGATTGGCCTCTTTTCAGGTACGGCGAGCAAAGCATGAGGGCGCTGTTTGGCTTGAGTAAAATCTTTTATGTTTACGCCAGAATTTCAAATAGGGCCCTCCTATTGTGTTGGCCATGCTTCAAAACGGCTGATGACGTCTACTCTAGAGTCCTGCATAATTATTACCGAGTAAGATTTGTTTTTGTCACCAACTTGGCCGATTCAGTCGATTGCAAGTTACTACACAATGGGCCTTTACTGGGCGCTATGAATATGTCGCGACATCTCGCTGAGGGTGTGCGGGTGCTGCTGGATACAGTAGTGGAAAACCCACGACGTCTCATCAGCACACGCTTATCTCAGCAGGAACTTGGCAGCAGACACGCACATACTAGAAGAAGCCATCGAAGAATAACAAGGTGGAAACCGCAGAAGACATACCATTTGGACGGCACCACTCAGCTCCGTGCGCTTCTTGTCGACCGGCTGTACGGCGCGCTGGACATACCCCCCCCCGACCACCACCTCTTACTGCGTGACACGCACTTCAGAAGATACCTATTTTTCCGTTTGCAGCAATCTCTAGCAATTTTAACCTCGTGACAAAGGGCGCTCCTCCACGTATTAATTCAATTTCTCTGCGTTTACGAGCGTTTGGCCTTGAATCAGGAGGGAATCAGACAAGGGGAATCCATTAAGACGGGAGAAATCGCCTTGGCGTTACCGGGGCAACCAAGTGCCGCAGAGTGTGCGCGAATGACTGCGACTGTGCGAGCGATTGTCGGCAGATTTTTTTCTATTATGTTTTTCCGCGGCGTGAGGCGGGCATGCATTCCCAGCTTGACATCTTAGGGTACAATGCAACGATGCGACTTTGTTGCAAAGAAGAGCAAATTTGATTTGATTTTCCACGAGAGGAAAAAGACAAAAGGATAAAGAGACACAGATAAGAAACGCAGGATTTGAAGAGGGGAATGTTCGTAGTTGAGGCAGTTGTCAGATGAGAGACGTCAAGCTGAATGCATGAGCTGGAAAGGTGCTGGATGCCTGAACAAAAGAACAGACTCGACGACCAAAGCAAGTACAAATAATTTCCCAGTTCACCAAACAGCAAACCAACCATCAGATCGACCGACAACTCTAAGCTGACTAGCAAAACACCCAGGTGACCAACGAACAAAACAAGCTCATGATGGAAAACAAGAAAAAAGTGCATCAAGTTGATGTCATTAATACTGGCCTATAATTATCTTTCTTGTCAAATCCCCAAAACAATATTAAGAAGAGAATGTAGGCCTCCGATCACACTTGAATTCTGGAAGAAGGAACCTTCAACACAGTGAGCAGATACACGTATACAGACATTGTATAGAACCGCACATTCATGACACACACAACACCAAATATCCCTCACTTATTTGTCGCTTGCTGATTCCTTTGAAGACAGAAACCGGGACACCCAAATTTCCCTCAGTCACAGTTTCACCCGGCTTCACTTTCCGAGGTGAATGAAATCAATCCACTTCGAAATTTAATTCCTGTCGGTGAGAGAATAGGGTGGGGTTTAGGAATTAGATTACTGTGGCATCTTGCGGGAACCTATCAATCTGGCGTGCATGTACAGAGCACAGAGCGGGAGGTGGAGTGGAAGGGGCCGGCACCAGTCTGTGAGGCCAAAGGAGAGCGACTGTGGAACTGTGCCTAAATCTCGCTAACCGGGTCCAACATGAACCGATCATCTATTTCTACCTCCATGAATCGATACAGCGTAGAAGGCTGTACCGTCATGAAGCCGCCGGACCTTGAAGTCCGAGATCGAAGGAAAAGCAATGTTTAGGGGAAAAAGTGGAGAAAAATTGATCTACTTTCTGAAGAGACGTGGGCCAGTTTAGATGTGGATATCGATCAGTGATCCTATCGCTGGTTTGCTCCGTCCATTAGGCGGGATTTGGTGTCAGTGACCCAACGACAGACCACTGATCGCAATCCGGATCCGCGCGAAAGAAATTGGCCCAGTAAACAGGCTGACTCGCCACGCGCAGTTACTGGACGGAAACCATTGCACGCACCGAGGTGGTGCAATATTCGCGCACGCCCGAGGATTTGGAACGCGGTAGTGGCTTCTGCCTCGGTTCATGTAGTCGATTGCTTTTGACGAGGTCTATTAGGAATTCAGAAGTCGTTTGCGATGGACAAAGATAATCGCAGGAACGTTTATGTCGAAAAGTGGAAAGAGATAAACCAAAGTCGATAGTTTACAAAACTGCTTCGAGAAATTTCCAAGCATTTTTAAGGTGGTATTTCGAACGAAGGAAGACGGGGAATAAAAATGATTTCCCTCCCCAACAAAGGCCGGTTGTTACTGTAACGACTTCATTGCAATGCAAGCTAACATGGGGGCGGTAAATGCAAGAAAGACTAAGAATAGTGCGTACCACATGTATCTCAGTATTTAAAGGGTAGCTGGGATGGAATTTTTCAAATACCAACCTCAAAATGCACCGATGTGTCAAAGAAATAAAAACAATTGCAGCTACACTTTAAGGATCTTAGTCATTGACGGAAAACAAACGAATCCTCCAAGTCACAATTATAATGTTGCCGTTGCTATAGAAACACACCTCTTCCCTGTGGATAGGCCTATGTATTTTACGAGCGAGGTCGGCTATTAATAGAAACAGTTATTGCCGAGATTTCCAAAGATCTCTGCTTGTTACTTAACGGATTTTGTCGGCTTGGTATCTTCAGAATGACAAATCTAATGATTGTAATACTCCATGCAATGAATCATTTAGACTTTATCGAGGTACGGTGCTTTCTGGAGTTTTATTGCAAAATGTGCCTTTTTGTGTAAATCAATTTGTACTAAAGTGAGTAACTTTCCTTAATGTTAATGAAAAGGTTGTCGGCCAGTGAGGACTGAAATAGCATATAGGCGTTCCAAAAGGCGAGTCACATTTACGCAGCTGCTCAGAAACAATTTCCGAAACAAAATGGGTCATACCAAAACCTCCAATTAACATGCTTAATATCTGAACTTCATTGAATAAAAAAAAAATCCCTTTTTGGGGGGGTGCCTCGGTTGCCCCCCCCCCCGGATCCGCCCTTGCGCGGTTTAAACAAGATTTGCATGCTTCTCCCTGCTAAGGAGGCATTTTGTGGTCCCTCAAAACCAGAGGGGTTTGCAAAACTAAAGGCGAAAGCCATCAACATGACCGCTAGTTGTGAGTAAAAGTTGGACAAAATGGGGCCCTCCGAATGGTTCTATCGTGCAGTCGAATCGTGGAATCGAGCGTAGGCATCGGTTAAAAAAAACAAACTGTGGATTGTTCATGGGGATCACCTTTGGATGGATTTTTCCCCAGCAATACGGCCAATTCACGTGCGAAATCTGTCGACCATTTTCAAACGCGCATTGGATCGACTGATTTTGCGCATTGTGATTGGCCAACGCGTTGCAAACTCTTGGAGGCGCACTATTATGAATCGCCCGTATTCGTGTGATGTCATCCAGGGAAGACATAGTTCAGTGCATAGGGTTTTCTGTTTAAATATTGAAAAACATTTATGAGAAAGGGATTTATGCTTAATACAGAGCCTGAAAGTTGACCCCTGATGGCGCGCTTCCGGAACCCTTGGATAGGAAAAATAACTTGCAAAGATTTTAGAATTTGTAATATTTTTTGTTCAGTTACTTCTTTAAAAAATCCAACTTGGAAAAAGGGCTTTGGAAAATATTTGCTTGTACATCAATTTATAGAAACTGAAAAATTACCTGACCTAAAATAGAAATATCCCGCCAACAATTGACCCCTCACTCCCGAAAATCTAAAATACACGAAGGACAGTGCAATGAGACAGTCTCGTACGCAGATGAACATTTACCGGTACGGCTTGACATTTTATGGCAGTCTGTCGGTAAAAGCCGAAATAAAAACAGGCCAAAATATTTTGACTTTTTTATTTATAAGGTAAAAAAGTTAAAGTAATAATCCACTTTACAAAAGATTCTAATATTTTGTCTAACCTTTGCTGACAACAACTGCGTGATGTCAACTCAACGGAATGTGGAACCCAGCGACTGCAGGTTGGCAAATCTTTGCAACGACAATTGTACAATCTCATTTCACGTAAGCACGGGCAGTAAAAACAAACGTGCATGAACTTAGGATACCTAGGTACGCTATCGCCGGACATGAAAGGTCGTTAATGAAATTGGTTTGTACCCATCTCCAGGTGACTTTTCCTAAATATTAGTTGAGGAAGACAAAGGTAAAATTCCAACATGATTGTTTCATGGGGTGGTTCCAGTTAGAAATTATTCTTTCAAAATTATCGAACATGATAGGACGGCCCAATGTAAAATCCCCATAGGAGGACCGCGCGAGGGTTCCGGAAGCTTGCTGCGTGACCTTTTACTTTCAGGCTTTATTGCTATGCATATGAAATGTAGTCCAGCAAAACTACAAAAATGCAGGAATTTTTGTGCACAAACCAATGTAACAATGAAGCTTTCTCCCTGGATGACATCACAGTTTTGCTAATATGAATATGGAAATTTATTAGCATAAAAACCAAAAGGGCAGAAAAATAAGGTTAACCGTGACACAAATGTGCATTTTGAAGGTTTGTATATAATAAAACGAATGCAGTACCCTTTAAGAGCATAATGTGGGTGGGAAAAAATGAATGGAAAAAAATACACGTTGGAAAGTCTTTATTTCTGGTTTGTGCTTTCGTCGGTGAAGGTATGGCTCTGGGCATTTTGACGACAGAAAGCCCAGCCCGAGTCGTGTTTACAATACACGAAGATGATTCGGCGCACGATCGCGGGACTCTCACATCCGTTTCACATTTTGCACAGCAGTCGGAGACCGAAAGTGTCCAGGATGTGGATTTGTTGCCGTCGAACATTATACACCTAGTGATGGTAGGAAGGAGAAAAAGAAGAAGAAGAAAAAAAAAAACTAGACAGGGAAAGGAGAGATTGATGACGCTTTTATCCCATTTCGGGCTTGGATTCCCACCAATTATTTCGGATACATCTTCGCTCGGTCCTAGTGACAGGAGCGGAGATGGAGTCAGAAAAGGGGGTCTTGGAGGAAGATGAATGACACTGCATGGATGTCCAACAGCAACATGGGGGGAAGGGAAGGGAAAGATGATACGGAGCGGTCGGCCGAGCACGAGTCCTCACCAGCCACAGAAGACGAGCACTTCTGTTTTAATCCCTCCCTCATGTGAGCCCCATCAAAAAAAAAAAGCGGGAAATCCAAGAAAACAACATTTCATCAGCCCTCGTTAGCTCCATAAATCAATCACAAGAGGGCACTGTGCACATCGGGGAAGCTAAAGAGAGAATGAAAAAGCCAGGATTTTTTTAGCGGGAAAAGAGATATGGCATAATACCGCGACTCGACACGTCCATTTCCACGTAATCATAAGTTATCTGCCCGCTGATGCGCTCGGACAGCCGGCCATTTGCGCGGTCTAGAGTTCCGCGTCACGTGATGCGGAAACCCAACCACCTAGGGAGGATTACTGGCGCAAATTCGCAGCTTCGGAGTAAAATTTAGTCTGACGCCTTCCCTCTATGAAACTGTTATGTCATCCTTTTTGCGGTGGGCTTAAAGTAGAACGACAGAGAAAAAGAAAAAAAGTGCCTCAGAAGCATAACACTTAGCGGAAACGGTTTTGAAAGCTTTTCCCCTTTGCTTGTTCTCAAGAGTTTTCTCGACCGCCTCTGACTTGGGACGGTTATTGTCCCCCCGTGTTCCGCGGGTATCAATTTTGACGGCTTGCTGGCCGGGGTAATGGACTCGGTGACAGGGGGCTCTGCAAACGGTTGTAAACTGTAGAGGGCTGATTTTTTCCCCCTTTCCTTCTCCCTTCCTTTCTCTCTCTGCCGATGTTTCGGCGAAGTGTAAGTGATTCGAAAATCGCTCGTCGCGCAGGAAAAGAAGCGGAGGGAGGGGTCGGGATGAAGAGGGACAGTGGGATGTTGCAGAGAGCGTGTAGGAAGCCGTCAGCACTGGGAAAAAACGGGGGAGCATGACGAAGGACATGTCTTACAGAAGAGCAGGTCGCCGTTGAGTTTGTATTGGAAGCGAAGGGGGAGCGGAGAGCTCCGGTCGTCATCGTCACGATGATGTGGGTGGTGTCCCTCTGAAGATTCGGCCGAGTTGACGCAGCCAGTCAAGAAGCAATGAGACGTGGGCAGGAATCAGACCGAAGGACGAAGGCAACCATAAGAAAGCTACAAATAGTGTGAAGCGAGTCTCCTTTCCTCGGTGAATTCACAACAATACCGGTAGTAGATTCGAGCCTCCACACACATGAGGGAAAAGAGGGAAATCACGTTCGTTACCAAATAAAGGTTTTAACCGAGAACAGATTTCCATCAATGATATCCTGCGTCTAGAATGGGAAAATATGTGGTAGCAGTGAAAATAAACATATACAGTAAATTCTGTACATGTTTAACTTTAACTTTACTGCAAGTGCAACTTCTGTGATACAATGGTAAAAGTGTTCGATAAAACGAAGTCTGCTTCAACAACTTCACATTATTTGGGCATGTATGTCAGGTATATAATGATATTGATTTGAACCTCAAGAGTGACACAAAGGCAAAGACTGTTACTCTTGTCCCATCACTTAGTCCAGATAATTGCGTAAGCGGAACAGTCATGGGGTCAGTTGGACACACACAAGAACAAGGAAATAATTTCTAAATAATTGTTGCGTTGATGATAAGAACCATTACTTCTTTTTTTCTTTACAATCATATTACATTTTTCTTCTGACCGATGGTAAAACAATTAAAACAAAGGCGTGTCTGTTCGTTTTTACATCATTTCTTACTTTAAAATGCATCAGATTTTGACCCACAAAAGTATGGTTATGATTTTTTTGACAAAATTCTTTTGACTTCGGCTGCGACCGGTGACTGAGAATTGGGGGCGGGGAGATGCAAAGAAGTTAAGCACCGTGGTAAATTTTAGAGGAGAAATCGAATCACTGGCGAATGATTACAATTTTAAAAAATGGACAAAGGAGCAAATGACCACGGACGAAACAAACTAACCATCCGCAAACAATCGACCAACCAATGGAATAATATTTATTCCGTTCAATATCTGAGTAACATTCGCTGTTACTTCTTCACAAAGGTCTGCCCTGGGGTATGGGTGGTGTTTGCGGATTTTTCTTTCCCGAGCTTGACACCTGTCCCATAGGAGCGCAGCGAGCTCAAGAGGTAGCCACTTGAACGTGCTCGCTGCCCGAGGCTGGCGTCGTGCTGCGAGGCTGCTATGCCAAGACACGCGGAATTAATAACGCGTGCGCAAGCGCCGATGGACGTTGACGTGTTCGAGGAGGATTTTGCACGGAATCGTTGTGTAAGGATACAGCAAGACGTCGCGGGTAATTTTGTCCAATCAGAGAAAAGAGGGAAAGATTATCTCTCTCCTCAGGAAGGTAAATTCTCGAGAAAAAAAAGAGGGAGGAAAACACAAAATAAAAGTAAACACAACAACCAACACTCAATGAGCGACGCTTTTGAAAAGTTTCAATGCATGATGCGTTGAATTGGTAACAGCAAGCTGCAGCGCTTATATACGAGATTGGACCTCAGGGTCGGGAATAGGACTCGAGTCCGTCCGACAGACAATGCATGTTTATGTTTTACATGTCTCGAGCCGAATCAGCAAAGGATTCAGACTCACTGATAAATGCAAGTCACTTATTTCACCACCAAAACAATATTTTTGAAATCTAAATGCTACTTTCTTATTATTTCCCTGCGAGTGACAAATATCTACAGCCATGCACAATGGTGACGACACCGCAACGCCCCTTGCACGCGTTCTGTATGGAGCGTTACAAAGATCACCTGCCGGCCAGACGCGGGCTATGCTTCTCCAGCAGTCTCGATACAATTTTTTATGTTAGTAACTTGAACAACTGAAGCCAGAGCTAAGCGTTCTGTACACGTTTCACGTGCTGTGTCCAGTCTAGATGCCCACTTCTGACCATGAGCGCATTAAAGACAGGGAAACGCCGAGGTCTGGTATCATGTGTGCTTTTATGCGCACGAGCAGTGGTGGTAAATGTTCGTAAGAGATGCACTCATGAGTGAGCTCATGATCGTCCCAGGGACTCATGCACTCACGAGTCCCAGGGACTCGTACGCTCATTAGCCCCGGGACGATCGTTCTGTCTGGTTGAACTTTCAAAGAACGAGGTTTGTGAAAAAAAACATCTTTCTTCTCCTAATAGTGCATCGAGCACAAATTTGATAGGCCTACGATGTAGAACCTCGCAAGGGCTATAAAAAAGAGCGACCTTTACTGTGAGCAATCGTGAACACGAAAAGAAGCCGCAGTGTGAATTTCGGGTTACAGCAGTGAACGGACAAGAAATAACTCGAGACCCAAACTTGGACTCGAGGCAAGAGGCACGGGGCTAGGTTCGTGGCAAATGAACCGGGACTCGGAATCGACGCTGGGGACTCGACTTTACAGGTTACAGATCGTGCACACTTTATGCAGTTGCCCAACTTAAAATTAAGCATATCCAGCAAACACCGTCGATTTGCCGTCTTCATGAAAAGCTGAAGCAGAAAGCGGTCACAGTCTGTGAAGCTGCAGATGTTCCATATTGTCATTAGTTTTCAGTTTGATTTAAAACTAGCTATCGTCTGGTCAATTTTTCCTGATTAACCCTACAAAAGAAGGGATTTTTTTCCTAAGAGCTGGGGGCTGGAGGACAGAATCCGTCATCCATGATTTCGGCTTTCCCGTGTTCAGTCATTATGAAACTAGGCATGTATGTAAAGCTAATCCTTATGGGTACATCTGTGAAGTTTCAGTTCAAATAGTTTTGCTTTGGCTATTTAAGCAGGTAACGCCCTCAAGCGTGTCGAACAGTGTGCATCAAGCAGTTCGGTATTTCATAAAGGCAAGGCCTTTCGGGAATAAAGCACACTCGTGAGTCGGCGTATGGCTGCGCTGACAGGACAGACTATGACTCCGAATGGACTGAGAGAGGGCGCAATTTTCCTAGCAACGGAGGCTTTTTCGGTCGGACCTGCACTTCGCTGGTTCACGAACGACTATGAAATGAACGCATTACAGTCGCGTCGCTACCAGAAAGATGAATGGCACACTCCCGATCAACCTGGCTCTGTTCAACCGATGAGGAAGCACTTCTGCTAAAGGCGGATATCGCGCTTACGTACCAGTACTGTCAGTACTGGGCCGTTTTCCAATACTCAACTTCGTCTCCGTCTCAGCCTTTCCCAAAACCGATCCCCGATTGTGGGCCTGAAGTGTTTGAATTAAATTGCATTTCTGTATTTTTTGGCTCTCTTGCATCTTATTTGATATTTTGTGGCACTATGACACTAATTACTGCGCTTACAGCTTCAAAGGCAGCTGGTTAAAAACAGTTGAAGCCTGGGACGGAGCCGAAGTTGAGTATTGGAAAACGGCCCTGCTGTTCTCGAATAGTCTCAGATGCGCTTCAGTTTGGGCATGCGCTGTTGGAATACCGAACAGGCTCATTCGGATAAGCACCGCCTCGGGAGAATGGGTACCACCATGTCACGAAAACGTCAGGTCTGATCTTCACACAATTGGTGTCAAGATGATCGCAAGACATTACTAAAAAAATTCTCGACGCTGCAGTGGGCGCGAAATACAATGCACTGTGGATATTCCGTCCTCTGGCAATGGCTTTTTTGAGGCTTTAACATAGCGTGAGCATCCTTAAACGGACATTACAAACCGACGGTATGGAGTCAAAAGTCAGCCACGCCCAGTGCCTAGCACTGAGCTCTTCGCTGGTAAAGCTCAACGGTGGAGCCAAACAAAAATAGTGGTAATTCCTTCCACTTATTGCCTCAATGAAATCGCCGATACAACAAGACTCGCAACAATGGACTTTTGTTCCCCCCTCGTTTCAATACACCCAGAAGGGCCCACAGAGTGGGCCCAGGCGGAAAGCTATTATATTTTCCGACCTACTTTTTTATGGCTTTGTTGTCCCTGGCGACGGCAAATTAAATCAAAATGCTTTTAGTGTTCTGTCGGAAGAATTAAAGAGAGGGAAAAGGTAGGGGGATGGGAAACTCGGGAAAACACCGACGTTTAGGCATTGACGGCCCGAGCATCCTGGCGGACCTGGGTGGCCTTCGGTAGTGTTTGCCTGGCTCCCGAGCCATGCTTCCTGGGAAGTGGGGGAGACACTCCCTGAAAGGTTTGTCTTTTCGATAATTCAATTTTGAAATTAATTACGATTTTCTTCTTCTTCCCGACCTCTCGTGTGCTGTTCGGTGCTGGGTGGGGTCAGAGACTCCAGCGGTGCGGCAGCCGCGTGGCACACAGGGATTCTGCGATGGGGCAGGTCCAGACTTTACCTTTTTTTTTAATGAGAAGGAGCCCCACAGATAACATTAGCCCATGGGTGCATTGAAAAATTTAGGAGTTTGCCGTGAAACGTTCAAACGCACTTTAGATACTGTATAGCCAACAATGTGGCTGTCACTTTGAAAACGTAATGTTTGCACCAAATGTTTCACCAGTAATTCATAAACGTCAAGGAAGGCTCATTTGAAAGCATTCTGGATATCAACTAGCAATGGGTCTACGCTTCCCTGCATTTCTTTATGAATTAAAAGGCGTTTATCTCATTTCGTATCAAAGTTAAACGTAAAAGAGCCAGCACCTCTCACAGTCTTCTAACGGTCAGATGGAATTTAGGATTAAATAACTTGAGCAAAAATGGAGAAATCTTCTATTCCTTTTGTGGAAAAATGTCCGAAGACCAAAGATACCTTTCAAATCACGGCATTTTCTATCTCTGTTTCGAACAAAGCATTAACGATGAAATATACAAATTTGTTTTAAAGTAACATTATTCTATCTCCACTTTCGAGGGAATCAATTGATTGGGCCTCGCGTAATGATTTATGGGCTTGATTGAACTGTTTTAAGTGCTCAAACAATTTCAAAAGAACCCACCTCAACAGAAAGGTAATCTCGTTATTACGCAACATCGCCACAAGTGAGGATAAACAAATCTCGTAAAAAGGGACCCCCATTAATTCAGCGGATCTAATGAGCGCAAATTGAAAGCAAGGGTGGATGACGTAAAAAACGGGAGACTTCAGATTATCGATCGTTTCACCAAAGCGCGGGACTTTTCCTCTTGTTCCACTTCGCTTCACAGCCGTCTTCGGGATGGGGGGGGTGGGAACAAGACAGCGGACTCAATATTTTCCAGCGCAGTGCGGGAGGAAATTAAGCGGTGTTTACACGCCGTATTTAAAACGGATGACTAGAGAATTTTAATGGACTGCTAACTCATAAACCGCGAAGAAATGTATGTACACAGCGAATTTTCCTTCCCCCTCTCTCTATCAGAAATTTAAAAAAATCCAGAGAGTGATAAAAGAAGGGGGTAAGGCAAAAGCCATCAATAAAGACATGTTGATCTTTCAATTTTCTCTGTTTGTCGAAAGGTGAGGGGAGCGGTGATTTTTGTTTCTGTTCTTTTTGGAGAAAGCGGGGAGGGCGGAAAAAGATGAAAGGGCGGCAAGTGAAAGTGGTAGTTGACATCTTAATTTCCAAATAAACATTGGGAGGCTTTTACAATTGTCATGATTTCAAGGCAACCGCCATCTGGCCGACAGTGTCGTCAGGGACAGTACAGAGCAGAGAAAGAGAGAGAGTAGAAAATAATACGATTTAAAGTTGTGCTGTTTTTAACAAGTCCAAAATTGGAGTGTTGTCCAAAGCACCACAAAGTAAGGGCGAAAACATCTGCCGCGTTTATAGGAAAACGCCATCCTACAAGTAATTTCTGGCTGCCAGACAGTCTAGACCTAGAACCGACAACGATGACAACGACAATCCCGACAACGACATCACCACCGACCAAAACCAACAAAAAATCCAAGAATTTGTACTCCCTTTGCTGTTCGTCATATTGTTTCCCTGTAAGTAGGTCTACTGGCCCCACTCGATCGACGTATAGCAGGCGTGCGAGTCAACCTTTCCGCCCATTTTTCCTTTCACACACAGGCTGCGCCTTTCAGTGAGGACCAGCGGATGTTGACGCGCAATCGCTGCATATCATAATGTAATTCAATTTTGTCGGTGTGATTTAATGTCCATTGTTACACTTGCATTCTCCGTAGCTTCTTTGTGCCAACATTGTATTCCTTACACTTCTGTGACACAATAGTAAGACGCTGGTGGCTTCCTTTTCGTTTCTTTTATTTGAAAACAGACCTGACCAAAAGAACCTTTTCATAATTCTCCCAGATTTTTTTTTTTAGGCTGGGGCTTCGGTTGTTATTACACCTACTCCCACATATTTGTGTGTGCCGTTCTTCAGGTATGATTATCCTTTAGCGCATGTTTTAATCAAACTTTGAAGTGGAATGCGAAACTTAGAATCCCAAACTTGCTTTTTTTGTCAATGTTTGAGCTTCAGACCACGACTGCCGTTATGTGACCATTTCAAAAGCCTCCAATAGAGTCAGTTAAACTGCTGTAGTTTTGCGTCAGGAGCATGATAAACAGACTGTTAATGGAAGAACAGTAGAAGAACAGTCGGCGTCAAGTCCCCCCCACCCGCTGGAAAAAAAGGTTATCAAGTACCAATGTCACACCTCCGCGGTGTGTGTCTTTGCCGACTGCAACGCTCATTGTTTGTCAGTCTTTGTGATGCCATAGAAATACCTTAATGAAGCAGGTTCCTGATCATTACAGCAAGGCGCCCTCTAGTGCTCACGGGAGACCAGTATATCCATGCACTGCATACTTAAACCAGGCCGTAATGTACGAATTGAAATTCCACACAAGTCTATGAGAGTGGTTGCAGCCGCTGTCAATAGACTCAGGCAGGTGTACTTTGAAGCCACAGCCGTGCGATTTGGACACGGCTGGTGTTTTCTGGAGAAATAAGCAATCCCATACTCTATCATAGCGCAGCGTAAATCGAGATTTGTCGGTTTTGACTTTGGAAAAATGCAAAAGATTAAAATGCAAGCAAATTTGTTGCAAAATCGGTGACGAAATTTGCAACTTTTTTCATAAACAAAGCAAAAGGATAAACAGTTTGCGCCATTTTCGCTGGTGCCCTGTATGGTATCGCTTGCCATGTGCCTAACCTCACGACCTAAAACTGGAAGTGGCTCATTCAGAACTGACACGGCCAGTGTGGAAAGCGCCATTTACGTATCTCGCATACGACTTCATTAACTTCCAAAGCGTCTGGCTATCGAGAACCTCTCACCGCTAATCGAACCAATCTCGGCGAGACACGAAGCGCAATTTTCTTCCCGTCATTTGGCGGCTGCACACCGCACAGAGTGGGTATATATTTTCCCGCTGTACTGTGCAAGGCACAAGCAGGTTGGCCGCACGTCGTCAAGGATGATTCAAAATTGGCGGGCAAATTGTTACCGGTGAGCAGACAAATCTAACGTCGTCTACGGTCCGTGAGACAACAAGGGGCCAGTAAATTTAATTTCTCGAGCCGTCTGGCGCGACATTGTTTTGGCTAATGACAGAAATGACCTGTAGTTGTGTCTGCGTTTTTTCTTTTAAGTTTATAATTTTATTTAATTTTCTCTTATCCACCCAGTTTTCAATGTTTTCGTGGCCGCTTGCACTCACAACAGCTTGGATACAAGGGCCTCAGCTGTATTATTACACATGTGCTTCAGTGCTCATTTTCCTTAAACCTTTATCGTGGACTACTGAGTTACGTCGTCAAAAACAGGATTTTTAAATGAATTTGTGGAATAAGATTTGGATTTGCAATATAAAAAGGCAAATTGTACGACAGAGTAGGGGCTTGACAATTGTCTTAAGCTCTATTGAGATTACAAATTGAAACTGCATTTCTCCGTATCCAAAGGTCCGCCAGAAGCGTCGTCTAGCACAAACAGACGCATGCAGCAGCCTGACAACAAGAGGATCTTGTTAACTAAAAAAACAAAATGCTGACGTGTATATTGTGCGAACACCTATGGTTCGCCTGGTGCACTGGACAAATCCACTAGCCAAGAAACAATTGGAAAGTCTACCCAAGGCGGTAGACAGTCAGTAGAGTGCGGTGTCAGTTTTTGTTCGATTGCTTGTTTGTTCATCATGTGTCGCGCCATCCAGCCAGCATTAAATCTTCTGAACTGTCTCTTGAGTCGTCTTTTCCCGAGTGTAGCTCAAGATTTCGACCTGTACTGGTGCCTCCTTCCGTACAAGAATGGACGTTCAAAGGAGATGGTTAATCTGGCAAATTACTTCATTATCAGTCTGAAAGCAACCATATACTTTCTCTACTCGCGTTCATCTACTGCTGACCCTCTTATTGTATGGAAACTTCGAATGAAGAGTAAAATTCTGATTGATTACCACTTTTTCTCTGCAAAACACAACGTTGGCCTATTTTTGAGCAAATGGGACCACAACAACACTTTGTTCACATTTGTGGACAATAAGCTTTTCTGGCTGATATGAAGACTGATCTTTTTTTCATGGTTGTCATTGTCTATCCCTAATGAGAAGTCTCAGGGTTTTGGATGACTATAAGTGTGGTTCCAATCTTCATGTTATAATTAGCAAATTAATTCTTTTTATCTTTTTACTGAGAATCCTTTCGTTTTTCTGTTAAGTTTATTGTATGTCAGTATTTACTTATTCCACTTGAACCTTGTTTTATTTTAAGAATCGTTGTTTTGTAGATATTTTCTGTCATGAATTAAAGGTTCATTTGGAAAAGTGAAAAAAAAGTGTTTGTCTGCTTGTTTTGCTGTGCTTTGTTTTTCTGTGGTTTCGATGTGGATGTAACTGTGAACAGTCCGTATACATGTATTCATATTATGTGATCTTAAGGAATTAAGTATTATGATATTCTGCACCGGTGTGTAAAAGTAAAAGTAAAGTATTTAAACCCAAAGGGGGAAGAGAATTATGTCATTAAATAGGGGTCTCGAACAAACTGAGGTCTGAGAACTTGGTTGAGGGCATCATTCAACCAAGTTAAGCATTGCTGATGACGGCCGAAACGGCTGAGTATGAGTCTATCTGGGCTCTCAACAACAAGGCCAGACAAAGAACATGTTCAGACGTGTTTGTCGTCACTGTTTACGTTCTTTTGCGCGGTCGGGACGGCTTGGTCATGGCATCTAACGCCTGTTCCAAGTGGTTCACATAGCCTGACATGGCCTGCACCATTTCATTTGGACGGTGCAGCGTAGAAGACGGCTCTATGATTACGTACCCTGTTCTGTGAGAAAACTTATTTAGAAATGCGAAGCGCTGATCCATGAGCACGGGAGCAAGCGCTTGGTTGATTTTTCTTTTTGGTTCAGAATTTTAATCAAAAACAGACACACTGTGGTCCACCGACACCACTTTGTTCCTACACTTTCGCATAGACGATGGCGAGGTCTTAAGCAGTAACACGACCGTCTACAGTTAGACTGACCTCTTTAACTCCAAATATCATCATGTATCAACCGACACTGGAACAGAAATATGTATTCCTGTACACGTTTCCGTTACCTTCCCGGCGGAGCACCATCTTCCCTTTTCGGTGTCGAGTTCCACACCCCCAACAAAAACATTTCCTTCAACTTTTTTTTTCTTGTCTATTTCTGCGTCTCTCCCCTCTCTGACACAAAATGCCGGGAGGTGGAGAGGCGGTGTCCGTGTCGCCAAAGCGTGAACGAAATTTAAGCAACTGTTTTTTATCAGCGCTAATTTTGTTTTAGCTGCAAAACTGCCGTCCTCCTCTCCCTGCCGCTGAAACCGGACACATATCATGGGTGCATTTCTTCTAATTCAATCCCCTCTGCCTGGCGATCGTGCCCAAGTTTCCGATGTCTCCAATTAAGTCTCTCACTCTCTTTTTCCATGGGACCCCTCCGTCTTTTTTCCCCTCCATTCTCTTGCTCTCAGCGCATGGGTAGATAGACACCGAGGCTCATCTCATCTCTTGTTTCTCATCCCCGGTCAGAAAAGTAATCGAGATAATCTAATCGCGGTGGGCTTCGGACCGAACCGCGATTGGTTTTCCCTTCCCCCCGGGGGGGTTCAGCGGGGCTATATCCCCCTACGGGTCGCCCCAACCGCGCCGGTGATACACCGCCGCGAATTAAACTGCTCATTCCCCGGATAGGCAGGCGCTGATGAAACGGTAATCGATAGCAGACTTTGGGATCATGAGTTTGATTACTTTTGTGTGGGGGCCACATTAATTTGTGGCCAAACTCAAATTAATATCCCGGTGCCTCGGCAGCGGTGCGCGTGCCCCCGACCCCGCGGTGAGCGGCGCTGCGCGCGCGCCGGCGGGAGGCGGCCCAGGCGAAAGCGGCACATACGGCTCCCTGCTGAGGGACTCGGCTGGGATCCGTATAATTCGCGTCCGCACCGAGCGAGCCGCGCCACTCAATGAGGTAATGAAAGACAGCGCAGTAATACCCCCACGGTCCGCCGGAACCATTGCCCGCCGTGAAATTGGCTCAAGTTCAATGCACGGGGCTCGGGCTCCCCTTCTCTCTCTCTCTCCCTCTACCCCCTTTTTTTCTCCTGATACCTCGCTCCCCAATATTATTTCTTGATTGCCTGATATTTGGCAAACATGTTTTTCAATTATGGTTGCGGTTGTGGGGGGAAAATAATGACGGCGATGACAAGGGGGATTGGTGCACTGATCTGGCTGCACTAGTACGGTGATGAGTGCAGAGTAGACCGATGTGGGCCCCCGTGTGGCAATACACCGAACGCAAGCACATGCACTTCAATTGCCCCCTTGTATCTTCAGTATATTTATCACCATCGGAAGGGAATGGCACACGTACATGAGAATTTCACTCAGGTATCCATTATGACACTCGGGACTGCTCTGCAAGACAAAAAGTGGAGTCAATTTGACACCAGTGGTCCTGTACACGACTGGGATATGAGCAATGGTCCAACAAAAGTATCAAAGGTGCTAAACTTTACACCGCAGACTGTGCACTACTGTAATGTGATCAAGGAGGAAGGTTCAAGTTTATCCTATGGGTATGTGACCATTGTCGTCTTTAGAACGCCAGCCCGGTAGGCCTACAGCTGGAAGACCGAGACCACTCTCACTATACTCATCGCGTAGGCCTATCAATGAACTTTTCTATTCTATCAAATCCATCGAAACTCCACCGCCAGAATTATGCACAACCCGAAACGAATATCTTGACGCAGGCTATATTTTAAAACGTATACATCCAAATCGCATGTGATCAACTCTCTGAATCGGAGAGAGTGAAATTAGGGACAAGACGTTTTAGAGTGAAAATCACTCTAAATTTAGATTGAACAAAAATAGAAATAGCCCCTTCCATTGGAAGCTCGGGAGAAATTTCAGTCTTTTGGAGTGAAGAAATTTCACCCCATTCGTCTGCCACTTAATTTCAATTGGAGGGACTGAATTTTCACTCGAATAGAGTGAATTTTTACTCTTTGGAATTTAGAAAGAAGGGTCCTTCGACCAGAGCCGTCGGTCAGAAGGCGACACAGAGGCTGTTCCTTGGCCAATAGACAGCTGACGCCTGACGGATTGATGACAACTTTAAGGGCATGGGGCTCATACCGTGCAGAATCAACCCCGATCCCGATTGGCCGGGAAAATTACTTTGGAACCTGGAGGATTCAGGAGTGTGTGAGAGGGGTAGGATGGTAGCCACCTTAAACCCGCGCGTGTAATCGCAGACGTTTACTGTGCGAACGTCTATTCCGCGCAGATGAAATCAAATGCATATATTTTTTTCAGCGCGGATTCACGTCTGGTCTAGAAGCGAACCTGCCCCAACCATTAAGAACTACACTCGCACCTCCGATTTCCAGCATGTTTTTTTCCTGTCTCAGACTCAAACCCGGACTTGCTCACAACACAGTCACCGTCACCACAACCTGCTGAGTACCCCGCAACAATTACGGTCACCGCACCTGCGGTATACATGTACGGTAACTCATGAACAAGGTTATCAGGAAATGGCATTCAAACCGAAACTGCACCCAATGCGAACAGGAAAAAAAAAGAGAACGTGTGTGGCAGCACACAAAATGGAACACAAATGATAGTTTAAAACTGCAAAGAAAATGGAAGGATTTAATCTTGGACAAGGTTAACACCTTATAGTAGCGAAAACAAGAGAGAATACCCTTCGTCGTACGAAGATGCAAGAATTGATATTTAGCAGGCACGTCCAACATGACTAGAATTACAATACCGTGGGTGGTGATCTACGATACACAGCCTGGAAAAAAGGAGATCGCATTCATGTAAAACAAAGAAAAAAAAATGATGCAATCTAAGGAGAAGTGGAAAGAAATGCACAGGCACGAAACGGTATTGATATCAAGGCGACATATTGCAACACTTACAATAGGCGTAGTAAGAAGAACAAACACGGAAAGGGTAGCGCAAAACACCACCGCGAGGTGTGGGTTAATTAAAAACCAAACAGTATGCTCCGACGCTAAAAAAGATATTACAATCTGAAAGCAATACCCGCGCAATCACAGGCTTGTTCGTTACCCTGAGGGGCCCCCTAGCCCCCGCAGTCAAGAGTTCGCGTGAGCTTGCAATCATTTCTGCTCGGATTCGGTTAACAACTGCCGCTCGACCCCTTCTTCTCGCCCGCTTCCCCCCCCCCCGCTCCAAATAGTTCGATCGGCCCGTCCGTTCTGCGACACCGTTTCAGTCGCGCCGCCATATTGATTACGCTTCCTCCTCCCCAGGGCAAAGAGCGGACGAGGAATCGAATAGCCGGTACATGGTGTACTAGGAGCCAGGTTTCGGCGAATCGTCAAACCTATCCCTTAACGCTGAGTTAAAACGACCGCTCAGTTAATGTTGCTGAAATTGCTACATTTGACATCGAGTTACTTAATAGCTTGGTTTCTCGTCAGCAATTTCCTTCTCCTCCCAGGTTTTACAGTTTTGTTAAGTTAAAAGACTATTTTATTTCGTTATTTCTTTCTTCAAATATTCTCCTGTGACAAGTGCAGAGATTTCCATGGGAAAATAAAAATAGAACTTCAAAGGAAAGTAAATGCACGTTTCAGTGTAGAATTGAGTTCACTTACCCTGAGAGTTCACGCCCTTCTATCCACAGGACAGCTCTTTTGTGAACGGTTGCCACTAAAGCGTCCTTCTTCACTTGTGGTGTTACAGTGCCACAGTAGGTGATCCGATCTATCAAGAAAATAATGTGCAATAATGTTCGAAGTATTACACCCCTAAGGTAAACTGGCTAAAGTCTTAAGTAAAGGAGACCGTGGACAAGGCTCCAGAAAACATGCATTGTCTCCCACGGTAATAAAGAAATCAATGAGCTGGTTACCGAATCAGAAACAATGTGGGCAAACAAATGAATTCACCAGGAATGTAGTCAGTGACTGTTGATCACGTGAAACTATATTCATTCAATGTCATATGTACATAGTGCATGTACACTACTGACGTTGTCTGTGGGGTTATAATCAAGAAGGGTTTTGTTTTGGTGCCTTTGTTTCTCGTGGGAGGTGGGAGGGTGTCTCCAGGTCCAAACAAAGGAGCCAAGACAGCAAACTCCTCTGAATTATAAATGGGAAGGAAAGCGCTACACGAACTTTCCTCTTATGAATTGCTAAGCCTTTTTTTCATACAACACGTCACTCATGACGTCAGTTGAAAAAAAAGTAGTTCGCGTCTCGCAGTGGGAAATTTACGTGACGTATACTGCGTCAGTTTCTCGCTTAAGAAGGATTTGAGCAGACGATGGCTTGCTGAAAAGACGAAGTGTAAGCCCCCCCCCGGCCACCGATTTTTGTGTTTATTTCTTTTCAGGTATCTGCGTTATAGGCCGCGCCGAGGTATCACGTTCGCCGGCTGAGCGGCCCCTAATAAGCGTGAAATCCCCCCGCATTGCAAGCGGCTTTCTGGCAATTCCTCTCGGCCCGTGCTGCTCGTCCCGGGCCCGCTCCGAGTAGCTCTGTAATCCTCCAAGCGCTTTCCTTCAGGGGCTTTGTTATTAGGCTTACGTCAGCCAAACAGTTCCTTCTTTTTCTCCCCAACCCCACCCCCGGTGACATTTTTTTCCCTTCATTCTAGCTGTACCGTCTCCGCTGGGGATATGTGCCACATTTTCACCGTCTTTCCTTCGGTTTCTTGTACTTACCTCGTGATGAGAAAGACTGGCAGCGCGGTGCTATTCCCTGTGGAGTATAGGGGGTGTTTAATGCAGTGTGCATAAAGATTTCGTCCGCAATGCGCTTATTTTGCATTACGTGTGGAATCTGAGCGAGAGATTTTGAGCACTGCAACTGGAAATGATAAACATGAACTGATGAAAATTATTTTGAGGTGGACACAATGTAAACCACTGCATTGATCACGGCGACGACGGTGACAGCGGCTGGTGAACGACAGCGGTAACGGTGCTGACTATCGACGGGAATCCGCATTCCATCCTGTGAGGACTTCGGAAAACGTCAACAACGTAAACACATTCACCAAAAAATAAGGAAATAAACGTCTAGACTATGCTGCTCCAAACGATATGCCCCAAGACCATCGTACATCGTGACCCCATTACCGGTAACAGATACCAACAAACGCCATTGCGTGCAGTCGCTGTGTCCGTGGCATTTAGATCATGCAGCTTTGACTGTTTCAGAGTTATCGTGACTCCACGGTCATAGAATGCACAACTTCTGCACACGTCCTGAGGGTACGTGCGTGTCAATAATGATATATGAAAGAACGAAGCACAGAAATGCACGCTGGAATGGCTCACCCACACCATCACTGGCTTCCCATTTTTTAAACAACAGTTACGGTTCTAGCTATGTATTTTTTTCTAACAAAAAGAGTAGCTTACTGGTATCAAATAAAGTCATTTGTTATGAAACATATCAATATGGACCCGTGAACAACAACACGCCCCCCCCCCCGGGGGAGTCTTAGGATTATGACGATCTCCTCGAAGACAAAATCTAGGTGTAATAATCCGTGAGGAGATCCTCCAATACTGCTCAGACATAACGCCATGTAATTATCCACGATTTAAATCACACCCTCTTTTTGATCGACGAACAAGGTTCTTATTCATTCTTGTAGATTCTGTGGTTAATGAACTCTTGGTGGCAGCACACACCTTTTGTTGCATTGTTTGCGCAGCTCATAAAATATGGCCAGGTTGATTTCATTTCCCGAGGACGTTTAGTGCCGTGCATGCACTAACATGCCATGCAGGTAATACAGTCATGCTTCTTAAAAAAGTTACCAATGAATGTAATATTTTCACTCACTTTGCATTACAAGACACGAAAATTCAAACATGATATTTTACAAAATCGCATGAAGAGGAATGCAAATGCACAGCCACAATATTCGTTGAAACGTGGTTAAAAATACTACAAAGCAACCTCAACGTGGTGTATTTATATAGTTAAATAAATTATATGCAATGCCAGATCATCTCTTGTTGTAATAGGCATGTAAAAATATTTTTCAACAGGCGGGCTTCAGTGCACGTTCGTCATCTCGGCCGGTCAGCCGGCTGGCCCGGCACGAGACCGGCCAAACTTTTGCACAAAACCCAGCCGAGCGCGACAACTTTCTTCCGCCTGTTTTCCCCCATTGTAGCAGACTCCCGGTTACCATGTTGACACTGACGGTGGGCGAACGATCGCTAAGGATACGGGGGCCGCGGTGGCCATCTGGCGGTTGAGAGCGTTCCTTCTCGGGAGGCGGGGCGATCGACTTTTCGATGGGGGAGGGAAATGGAATGCTCATACGTCCCCGTTGCCAAGAAGCATGCCCACGGAATTGTAAAAAAAACTGACAGAGAGGACAACATGAAGCGACAGTGGAAGCCATCATCAACGAAGTATCGCAACAGTGTCTTTAGTCTGGGGAATTAAAATAGTTACGTTTCTACGCAATTGGATAACACAGTGTACCAGATTTTATTCAAATTGAACTCGCAAGTGGATTATTCAGCAGTGCCGAATTCCTTCAAACACAAAAAGCAAAGATCGGCTTACTCAGCGAAACCGTGCAGCATTTAGATACAAGACAAGGCTATAATATGTCTGCATTATGCGTGTGGACTTGCTGCTTGTAGGCCTACCCTAATTTACCTTAGGCTCCCCTACCAAGACTATCATCAGACGCAATGGGTACCACACAAAGGTCGGGGTGCACTAAGTTGCTCGTGGACAGAGAGTCAGTAAGCCACGGACATAGCTTTAACATAGGCCTACACCTTTTGCTCGTGTCAATAAGCTGTTTCTTTTTCGCCTGCCCAAACTCCTGTTTTTAATCACGCACATTAAATGGGAAACGGGTAATCTTGTTGGCATCTTCCGTGGGAAACCCAGCTCACACCAGTTATTATACGAAGATTAGTTCTTCAAACGGGGGACTTGAGACAAGCCTGAGGGTTTTTGTAGATGTTTCAGCCGATAGGGTAAGAAATCGAATCCTGGATGTCCGATCGTTTATGCCTGAGTCGTGGTCGACTTTAATAGTCAGGAGCCTGGCGTACGCGGTAAACCGTGTAGATGTAGATATTCAGAGGTGACTGTATAAAGCGTTGTTTCGCCATGAATCCAGCGAGAAGAGGCGCAGAGGAGGGAACTTCCGCTTTCAGATTTGGGGAGACAGAAAGCGACGCGGGTTTGGCCTCGATAGGTCGAGAGAGCCCAAGTCATAGACAAGAAGGGAGAGGGGTGGTCGCGACACCGGTGAGATCGGCCAAACGGGGAAGCATTGTGTATGCGTAATTACATATTCAATCATACAGCTACACTCAGGGACTGCGGTTTGTTGAAATCAAAGCGAGAGCCGTATGCGGCTTTGAGCTCACCCGCAGGAAGGCATTACATATTCCCTAACCATAACGGAATATACACTGCCTATAAATCGTATAGTTCAGACAAAAATGACAAAGGGTTTCTCCCAGACTCAAGCTTTTCCCAAGACGATCGATCCCTGATTTTTTTTTTTTAAATCTATTTTCATTTTTGAAAAAAAATTAAGAGGATCAACAGCTTAGAGATTTATGCAAACTGTAAGTGGTTACTGGGCTCCCCGGCGCTCCCGGTGGTTCTGCAGTCTCCTGAAGACGAACAGAGCTCACTTTCCGAAAAAAGGACTTGAAAGCGTTTGTCGAAGAGCGACGCAGTATTAGTCAAACATTACTGATGCATCAGGACTGGACACTTCGTAACAAACATCGTGATCATTACAGGACGAACATTACAAACGCAGTAACTGCGGTTTGTTGATGATCAAAGAGAAACATCAACCACGTCTGAAAGGGATAATTATATAAATCTCTGGAAGTGTGGGCGCCTCTCAATAAGGGAGGAAAAAGTATTTCGAAGCACGACAAATTTGTGAGGAGCGAGACGTGGTTTACGTTTATTTGCTAATATGCCTATATACATGCACGGACACGACGAACATGAGGGAAATCAGCAAAAGTGGGCTCAGCTTGTCACACCACTAAACACAAAAATGGGGGACAAAGCGCCCCCAAGATTTGCTCTTCGGATAACCGACTATTTTGCCGACAGCAATTCAGCGTCGTGGCGAAATAGCGTACCCCGGATGTAAATCAATAACGCGTGCGCTCTCTCTCTCTCTTTACCTCCTCGTCCAATTCTTATTTTATGTTGAGGAAATCTTTAGTGGGCTCTTAAAACAATAATGAGGCCGTGTGTGAACACACCGCGCCCCGGGTTAGTGACTTGCCTGCCCGAAGACCGCGGCCTCGTTTGGGCCTCCTCTGAATTGTTTGCCCTGGCTTAGTGAGTGTTTGAGAGAGTGGAGCGCTCGCACCGACCGCGATTATGGCTCGGTAATCGACGTGCTTTTCCGTTCGCCAACACCGCATCGTGGGTCAATATGGGTTGTAATTGACGAGAGCTATTGTTGTCTCTCCAGCACCGCGCTTCGGCGTGAGGGGCGCACGGGCCTCGGATGCTAATTTCCCCCTCGGATCTGATCGCCCGGCGCTTGCGCCCGGCACTGTCGTCTACGTCTATACATTCTACCAGGTATCTGTATCTCCACAGCGCTTCATACCCCCCCCCCCATTTCATGTCCTTTAGAACACGTCCTCAAACACATCTGCCCTTTGTTGGTCGGAAGTGTAATCCCAATTTAATTGAAATAGTATTGGTCCGTGATTGAGTGGCAAGAAGATGGGGGCAAAGAGTGTCGTGATCTCGGCGAGAAAGACCGTGGTGTGGCATGCAATAGGCCAATGTATAATAGGCCGATGTATGACATGCAATAGGCCCATGTATAACATGCAATAGGCTAATGTATAACATACAATAGGCCGATGTATGACATGCAATAGGCCGATGTAAGTATGACATGAAATATCTTGGATCTCGACTGATACGGCGATATCGACTAAAGCATGTGTGGGCTAGGACAGTTTCACCGCGGTACAACATCATAGTCTGCAAAAACTCCCCAAAATTCTTCCCTTGGGGGAGCTCTCCCATTAATCCTGTCTTCCATGAGTTATGCCAAATAAGACTTGTAGCCCTACCGAAAACGAAAATCTTACTTGGCCTATTTTCAGCTCTTCAAGTCAATCCATTTGCACGTGTACGAGGGGCAGTAGGATTGATGTTTCTTTGTGAAAACATAAAATGCACTTATCGACATTTTGGCCCCGAACAACATGAATATAATCGAAATTGAAAAAAAATGCTACTTTCGTCAAGTGTGGCTCTTCGTGAAAACGGTGAAGAAATACGGTACAAGGCCTACAATTATAAGACCTTAGCCCATGTCATCCACCAACACATTTTAATTTTTTTAAGACGCCACAAAGCTCCATGTGTATCCCGAGTGTGGTTATAACGGCCGACCACGCAGAATAAGAATTTGTTTTATTCCGCTTCCAATATACTTTTAAAAAAAACTGTGCGATCAAAATCCATAAACAATTTTGATTGGATTTCGTCCCACCTGCCGCGTGCCCTTTTATGACAGGGGCAGTAGGCCACGCGACCCCTCCGAACCACAAGCGGCTACCGACTTACGCAAACTCCCTTTGTTCCCTTTGTCCAAGTGAATTCCTGGTTGGCGGACACTGTGAAATTGGCGAGGCGCGGCGTGACGCACATGGAATTCTTGACCGGTGCGTGACGCGGCAAGGATTTCAACACGCTCATCATGATTTAACACCCGATCCGACTACCCACCGCTACTTATAAGTGAGGCCTGTGCAGCAAAATAGCCTGCAAGAACTGTGATGCTAATATATTATCGTATGATGCAATTACAGTGCCACACTTATCAGTGAGGCTTGTCAGCATCAAGAAAATTTGCAAGCAGAAGGTTCGAACAAATTTCACTTATAAACTTGCCTACTGTATTGCATCACACCATAATATATATATTAGCATCAAAGTTAGAGCATGGCTATTTTCCTGCACAAGCCTAGCTTATTAGTAGCGGTGGGTAGTCGGGTGCACCTAACGGCTGTTAAGATACTGGACTTTTCCCTTCGGCGGCATTTGGAAGGTTGCAAATTCGAGTCTCGTACAAGAGAAGCGGTGTTTCCCCCACCCTTCCGTCGCATAGCACTTCACCATGTGGATACTACTCGAAAAAAGTTAAGGACCACTTTTTTCTTAACTTGTAATTTTTCTCCAAGCAATGAGTGGGGTCTAGTCCTTTCTTTTTTTTTTGTTTGTCTAGAGGGTGTTCTTATTGGAATAAATTTTTTTTTAATGTTTCAAAACATCAAATGCACATTTTCTAAAAACGGACAGTTTCAGGGAAAAGTCAAACGACAACATAAAAAGTGGTCCTTAACCTTTTTGAGTAGTGTAGTAACTACGCGTCGCGTCGGTGAAGGAAGACGTAATAATCTCATTAAAACTGGGGTTCCACAGGGATCGATATCAGGGCCTCTTCTGTTCATAAAACACATTAATAGCCTCCTTCATGTTTTACTGTAAAAATAATAGCAAAGTGAATAATATTTACCTTAATTATGTTGATGGTTCATGTCCAAGTGAACTTCAGTCCCGCATTGACGGTCTCGATGCCTAGTTAACAAATCACAAGCTCACACTTAATGCAAACAAAACAATTGTTCTGATTTTTTTTTGGCTTAAATGGGAAAAATATTGACAGAGTTGAATCAATAAAGTGCGTTGGTATAACACTTGACAAAAAATTAACGTGGGGTGATCACATACAGTACATTTCTAAAAAGGCTGCACAAAAATTAGGATTTCTAAGAAGATCAGCTAAGCCTGTTCTACCATTTAAATTGCTTAAGGTATATTGGGTTCTACTATGGTTATGCCTCTGCTTGATTATTGTGATGTCGCCTAGTCTTTTGGCACTGGCCTGTTAGACTTATTAAATTACACAACCGTTTAGATTTAAGATAAAGGTTCAGGAACACATATTACTGAATTACATCAAGTGCTTTCATGGAATGATCTGTACACTCGTTGGAACTTCCACATAGGCCTATTGTGTGAGGTTTTCAAATGTTGCAATAACCTAGCACCCGGTTATCTTTGTTGTGAATTTCATACGTTCAACACCCGCAATAAAGCTACTGGTAAATTTTCAATTGAATATATTCCCAACAGTAACAATGGTAAACGTACTCTTCAGTATTTTAAGAACTGTGGGTTGAAACAAGCTCACTCAAGAACAAAGGGAAGCCAAATCCCTCAGTATCTTAAAGTCAAATTTTACTCATTATAATTAATTTCTGTTCCGGGTAACTCTAGATTTACTATAATTATATATGTAAACACATTGTGTACCTTTACCTCTTGTAATCGCTGTAATTAAGTACTCCTCTGGTGTCTACATGCACCGTCTTAGTCCGTTGTAAACCCTTTGTTATGTTTTACAGTTGCATAGTTTGAATTTTAGTTCTTTGAGCATTCACTCAGCAACGTTCTTCATCATCTCGCTTGCATCTGGGTAAGAGGGAGGCGGCAATTCGAATGGACTCTATTCACATGGAGGCCATATTTTTTACCTTATTCCCCAAATCTGTTTAATATATTGCAAACTGTCGGTTAGGATGGCACAGACTGTTTTATACTTTCGTGCGTTCCAGGCCTCCTTTTCAATCATTTTCAGAATCTGGCAATGTACAATTCTATGTGTTCAATCATGAATTTGAAATTATTCATCAGAGTAGACAGGTGCAAATTTGTCATGAAATCTCATTTTATTGCTTCCTTTGTACTCTCAATATTCAAAAATGAAGAGTTAACCTTGCTTTCAAATTCAAGATGGCCGGCCCTGTGAATAAAGTCCATCCTTGGATAAGGCCAACGGTGGTCACGCGCACGCCCCATTTGCGTTTCACTGTTTTATATCATTAACCTGCCGGGAAAAAATGTACACACCTTGTAGTTTGGGGCTTAATCCGATACACGTTTTGTGCATGTGCTTCAAATTGCATTGAAGCGATGCCAGTGACATGATCCGGCCTTCTTTACCGTTAGGAAACAGATACCTTTGTGCGGTGCTATCGCGTGTAGCAGGGAAGCGTGCCAGTGTCCCCCTAAAAATTATTCCAAGAAGACACTGCAGGAGCTCCGTGTTCAAGGCCTCAGTCTATTACAAACACATCGGTACCCTCAGGTAAATGTATCAAGCCTATAATGCCTTATCTTAGTCTAAACGTAGGCTGCAGGGTTGTGCTGACCATCTGATTTCAGGTCGGGGTAAATTCACAAGAGAAATCAACAATAAGCTATTCGTGACGCATATTTCACAGGATTGGAATTCAAAGATTTAACCACCATCAAGCACTAAAGGGATCTTAGAGTAGAGAAAAAAAATTGTTACAATCGTGAATTGAATTGGAAAAGAGAACCCAAAAGATGAGTTTCAAAAGCCCAGGAATATTTCACGCGGTTGTCCTTTTTTTTTTAACAGGCAGTGAGCCTGTCCTTCGAGTTTTTTTGGTAAGAACAATGAGTAAAGCCCCGTGCTTGAGGCAAACATATTGGGTGAATCCCTGGCATATGGGGAGCCGCGGAACTGAGAAATCGCCAAGCGAAAGAAAAAACAGTCCCAGCGTCCGGCCAAACAGACGGTGCGTTCACCGCAGAGTCCTGCCCGGCACGCGCGACCCAATTGTCTCCCATTCCCAAGATCCCCTTTTGCCTCCGGCCTTTCGGGGGGCCCTACGGCACTGCCGAGCGCGCAGGGGGGGGGGGACACTGGCGGGGACCAGGGACGAGGGCCTCCGAAGGGCCAATTCTCCCCTGCACAGCCGCGTTCCACCAACACGGTCCTAGGCATGATCTTGGGACATTATTCACGCTAAATCAACCGTTCCCCCTCCCTCCTCCAGAGCTGTCGTTAGCGTTTTGACAGCGTGCCGTTAGCAGTGGCGCACACACGATATGTATTTTCCTGCCTGCCTTTTCGAGCGGGAAGATATTTGGCCTTGGCGCCTTTTTTTCGTCTGCCATCTGTCAATGTGTATACTACTACTGGTGTGATGTCGGGAAAAAATATCTTAGTCCTCTATACTTCAGGGCCGCAAGTACATACATTGTATCTGAGAAAAGACAGAGAACTTTGATGAACAGAACTCGGACAACTTATTTCCACACTGGCACAATTGCGTATAGATGAAGGTTTTAGTTGACTTTTTTCCTCGTCTCCTTGAAAACTGCGCAACTTCGGACAGGGTTCGGTTCATTGTCGTCAATCAATGTTTCTCAGACGATAAAAAACGTCGGTGCCTCACAAAGCATGCACCTTCATAGTCCCATATATAACGTGCACGGAGCGTCAAAGATGGTGATCCGCTCTGGATCGTCTGCTGAACTTTCCGCGAACAAAAGAAACCGAAGCGTATACAGCCCGCATAACACCGACCGCTGCGATTTGCTGTTAACTTTTGTGAGATGCTGGGTGAGAATCTGGCCCCGAATAATCACAAGTCCTCGCTGGCATTGCGACAAAACTATTTGAATGGTTGCTTCACTTTTTGATAGTCGAACAGCCGATGTATTTAACGATCGACATCAGTACGCCTTCTCTTTGCTTTCCGTTCAATCCTTTCTTGTCCTTCTCTTGTGATTGGTGAGGAAATTAATTTCCGTGCGCCCTGCCCCAGATATTGGCAGCAGCTGCGGGCTGTTTTGTTATTTTTGTTAAACGAACAAGGACCCCGGCCGTTTCTTTGCCTGGCGTGGCAGTCGGTCCGGCGGATGAGCGCGAACTAATTGATTAGCGCGCCAAATGATTGCCCCTCTTGCTTGCTCCCCCTCCACTTCACCCCATCCAGCCAGCACCGCGCCACATGTGCGCGCGTCACCCCAGAGCGAGCAATCCGATAGCCCCGGTTTACGGCCAGCGAGTCCTACGGAAATTTGGTCTTGAGTTTCACGGGGCCGGCCGGGGCTCGCCGAGGACCGAGACACGCTAAAAATACTTGGCGGGTCTCGGGCGGGCGGGCGGGAGGGCAAGCGAGCGTGCCGGCGACTGATAAGGCCGGACAGGGCCGTGTCCCATTTATCGCCGTCCGCACAGTCCATGGCGAAGTTGGACCGAGACTGAGGGGGATCAAGTCTCCCACTCCTCGAGCCGAGCGGGGCGAGACCCCCCGCCAGGCTGTCTCTCAAGTGGCCCCGAGCTCCATGGCATTATGAGCGTTTAATGCATAGTTGATGTGCGACCTACTTCCTCCGGTGTTCAACTCATTCCGTCCCAAGCCCCTACTCATAACTCATGCCATGAAAGCCTGCATCCCCGGCTCCCATGCACAATCCATCACTCTTTTTCTAGAAAGGCCTCTCCTTTCTCCGTTTACTTGGTAAACTCTCCATCGTGTGGAGTAGTTAAGGGCACCGCAACGTTGCCGGGACAACTTGAGCGATGCCCCCATCACCCAGCTCTCGTACCTCTGGCGCCCACATTTGGGCGGGGGAGTGCATTGAATGGCCTGGCCAGTTCTGTTGTGCACATTTTCACAGGTACGGATGCCAGGGTTGGTCTCGAGCACAAGCTCACATTACAACATGGTACGTGCCATGGCACTAGTACGTGTACTCATCATAATGAGTACTTTAATACGAAAGCTAGTACTACTAAACGCCCAGTTTTTGGCATGTGTGGGCCTCCGTAATGGAACACCCATGAGATTACACAAGGTAAGAAAGTATATTAAGTTAAGTTCTCGACCTAACCTCCCCGGCACTGGAGGGTCCGTAGAAAAGGCCGTCGCTTCACTTCAAACGAGCGGGGTGCAGAATACCAGCACAAGGCACAATCTCGCTCATGCTGCAATGCACTTGCCAAAATGAAAGCTGTATTCTCGTGGCTGCGAAGTGTCACAGGAGGGCGCTGGCCGCTTTAAAGGGAGACACCATGTCTGCATATCTAATCCCCAGGAAGGTCAGTTGTTGTTGTTCCCTTTAACAGGGAAACCGGAGGACACCTCTCTCGCGTTTCGATCGGTGACCTGAAGAATACTGCCCTTCCCCGACTTTAACCCACCCTCTTGGACACCTCGCCCGACCGACGGTAGACACCGGCCAGCTCGCAGACAACATTTATTCAATTTGTATCCAGCGCTGAGTCAGGCGGTAACTCGGGGTCGATCGTGTTAAAGTGTAAATTGATACTGTGGCAAAGGCTGGGGGTCAGGCCCCGCGAGTCAAGAGTTAGGGCAGATGGAAACAAACTATCTCAAACCACCTTCGCAAAACCATCCGAGGAAACTGAACAAAAGCCTAAACTGTGTATTAAAAAATATCCACAAGACTTGGAAAAGAAAAACACCCTGACTCATAAACCAACACATACTATGTGCACACTGCCTACTCACCTTTCACGATTCCTCAGCTTTGAAGAGCTCCGAAAACCTGAATGGTGTAAGAAGAATCGCGATCATCAACAATTAACTGCCACTGGGACTCGACAAGTTAAGCACCGGTATGGCCGGCCACGAGCAACAAAAGTCGAAGTATACGGAAAAGATCCGCACGAGAAAAGACAGCACAATGTATAATGTATATAGAGGGTTTGCATGGCTGCCATCTTTCAGGCCAGTGCTCTTGTTCCACAGGGCATTCACAAAGGAAATTTTCCCGTGGAACAAAATAACTGTCCGGGGAGATGGCTACCACGCATTCGAAGCTGTTATACTAACCATTTCTGCATGGCAATCACCAAGTGCAAATCCCAGTGCAAATTTTCGGGGAGAGGAGTTTGGCAATATTTTCAAGATACACTGGTTTGTACACAAGAATATCCTGCATTTTGTTTTTGTTTTGTTTGTTTGTTTGTTTGTTTGTTTGTTTTTGAGGTTTTTATGGGACTGAATCTCCCCTCCTTTCGTGATTCATTGTTTATTTGCATAGTCATAAGCACGCATCAATCCCTTTCCCAGAAATATTTTCAGTGAGTAGATTCTGGGTTCACAATTTTAACAGAAAAACCTATGCACTGAACTTTGTTTTCCCTGGATGACATCACAGTAACAGCGCCCTCAGTTGTCTAGGAAAGCATGCTCAATTGTAAGTGTTACAGAAAGAGCAGTTTTCAATACCTTTAACCAAACAGGAGTGTAAAAGTAATCATTCATTGGAGAAGAGAACAAAGTTGCAGAAAAAATGTGTCTAAGAAAAATGCATAGCCGCTGCACTTTAATACAACACCCACCAAAATTAAGGCCACAAAGACCGTTCACTGCGCTAAAGGAAAAACAAAACTCTCAGAGAATCTTCTGTATAATGGATGAATTCACATTCTCTTGCTTTTCAGCGGAGAGATCTTCCGAACAAACCAAGAGAGAGAGAGAGAGAGAGAGAGAGAATAAAAAAAATGAACCGTGGAGCTCAGTAGCGGGGAATAGCCGCGTGTAATGCGATTTGAGCCGAGTCAGCGCAGCTGGGGCTCCATTGTCAGCGAAGGTCGCCTAATGGGCTCAGTGTGGAGGAGACAAAAACGCTCCGAGTAGGTGGATGACACTGTACAAGAGTCATGACATCGATTAGCGTCAGTGTCTTTCACGGCTGGTTGTCCACAGTCACACTTACAAATTCATCATCATAAAGAGATCACATTTTTCAAGCCCTATAAGTGCAAATACAATGTAGTTAAATCTGCGTTTCTCCGCATATGCTTGTTCTACAGGCGGGGGCATGTGGCGCACGCTATTCAAGAACTGAACTCTCTTAATAGAGTACATAATTATTTGTACATACTGCCGGCCTGTGGCCAAAAATGGGGTACAAGTTTTCATCATGAACGTGAGATTTCTCCCACGAGAACAGAACGGTAAGATATAATTCGAGTCTCCACACGGGGAAGCGGGGGGGGGGTTGATAACATTCCAAAATCCCCCAATTGCCTATTTTTCGAGGAGAAAAAGGGGGGTTAACCCCGGGGGCGTTCCTAATGAAATAATTACTCCATGCTTCTATGCACGTACTAGCCCTATTCAGACAAATCTATGAGGGATTTAACGTGATTTTTTTTTCTGTACTAGGTTAGGTCTTTTCTTGCATTATTCACCCTTCCTTGTCTCCCTTCTCTCTTCCTTTTTTTTTGTGTGGCGGGTTCATGAAGCGGCAGAGTGTTGCCGCGTTGGAATCACTTGGCATCAAGGGCTTCCATCCTTTGATTTTACAGCTCTTGATGACTCATTTAAATGCTTCTGGACTTGAAAACGGTGTCAAAATGATCGTCTCATCAGCACAGCGTCCCAAAATCGAAAACATTCAGAGTCCCGGACCGCACGTCGTTGGCTTCGCCCCAACACCGGTTTTGCTTTAGGTAATAATGTCCCCCCGTTTTTAGAAGTTATCTCTGCCCATGCTCGAAGGCGGCTGGAAATAAGACTAGTGCCCCCACTTCGCGTTACTGTCTGTCGCGGCCAAGCAGCTGTTGCGGTAATCGTGAAGGGCGCCCTCCTCAGTTCAATCACTGTAATTTTATTCGCAAGTCTGATCGTAAGGTGTTGCCATTTTTGCTCACTTGGCTGTTTGCACTTGTAATTATTTTGGTCGACTTGTCGCGTGGTGCGTTTGTCTCTCTATGGGATCTGCTAATGAGCGATGTATAAGATACTATTTGAGGTAGGCGTAACTTTTTTAAGACCACAATTTTCGCGCATGCAGGGTTATCTATTTGCGCTGACAGAACACAAACAATAGATCTAATTTTTCGAAATTATTCGTCTGAACTTAAAACTCATCGAAAACAATACAGCACATTATTTGTGGTTTGGTTATGCTCTGCCATGACCCACACTCGGTTCCTGACAGCTGAGGGCGTTTTGCTGTGACTTCGCCTGAGTTGCTGACAGCCAATACTGTTTCTGAGAGAACAAGGGCCAGTTTGTTTCACGCGGATCCGTATCGTGATCAGTGATCTGTCGTTGGTTCACATACACCAAAACCCGCCTAATGTATCGAACGAATCAGCGATGGAATCACAGATCGAGATCCAGATCCATGTGAAACAAAATGGCCCCAAGTTTGAAGCCCGTGATGCAGCTCACTAAAAGGGCACAAGACTTGTCCGCCAACTAACGGACATGCAATGAGTCATCAACACCGGCAAACCGTCGGGCACTTCTGATGCCGTGACATTAACTGCAAGCTTCCAAGGTGACGTCACTACTTCGCTCAAACATGAAAATTAGCATCATTCACCATAAACAAGTGAAGACCCCAAAACACCACTAACAAAAAGATAGGTGGATTGGCCAAAATGGTGCACGTAAAATGATGGGAATAGGGCAGACTACATTAAACGGTGAACCGAGGATACCAGTCTTGAATTTTACTGGCGGTAAAATGCACTCGAAAACATCAAAGGAACGCTTAAAAAATAACACACAAACACAAGTCACAAAACAAACCACCACCCCAAACCCCGAAGTTAGGACCCCCCAGCCACAATGGAAGAAATTACTGAAAAAAGAGTGACTACATGTATAAATATCCATTAAGTAGGACAATTTCGACTTTTTCAAAGTATTCTACGGGTTTGAAGTAAATGACAGCTTTATTGAGCGAGATAAACCCCAAAACAGGCGGATCACGCGGGTGTGGAATCTTTTTTTCCGATTACGAGAAATTTTATATTATATGTGTAGAAATTCAATGGTGTCTACACAAAATTGGACTAAAACCCAGAACTGTGTGACTGAGATCAAACGAACAGCGAACACCCCGGCAAGATGACCGATGAAGCACGAAAACAGGTTACTTTGCCAAAACCAACCGACCCTTGTGGATTTACCTTTTTCTATCATAGAAAAAAAATCCATAAACGCCACAAATACAACCTCCACGACGACCAGCAAGAAAAACGAACCCTGAAAAGCATGCATGAAGCCAGCAACTGAGAAAATCGAGGCCGTGACCGAATGTTGCGGCTCGGCTACGACCGGAATGAACACTACTAATGTTAACGCAAGACGCTATAGCTAGGGGCTGCTTCCACGCCCCGTAGACCTGCGTTAATGCACCGGTCGTAGCCATTTCATTCGGACACAACTGCGACTCCAGTGCGACAGCAGTGATGGTCTCAAGTGAGCCTGTGTGGTTCTGAGGGTCAATCGGGCAGAAAACTAAAGGATCCCGACGGGAAGTACAATTTGTGAAGGCTGCACCTTGAACAAAATGGAAGACAGAACGCAGGAATGATCGAAGACACTGAAACTCCAACCAAGCCTGAAGTAGGAATTCCAGACCTTTAAACCTCCATGAGTACACTTAGAGGCCGGATTTCATCTGTTCTTTGAACCACACACAAAAATTAAATGGCATGTGTACTACCAACAATAAATTTAAAAAACCCACGAACAACAAACAAAAGATTAACGCCCCCTCTCAAAAAATTCCGAATTCAACATGTTAGGCTAAAATAATCCAATTCTGAACTGTAGAGTAACATGTTAATGATAAAACGAAAAGAAGTTGTCTGGTTAGGTTAAGAATACCTTCTCTGTCCCGAACTTGCAAGAAGAGTCTTGTACACAATCCTACAGCACACATTACAAACAGCAGGGCAGTTTCAATCAATTTATTTTTCAGTAATAAGGCAACACTGCAATAACAATTTCTCACGAGAAATCATTCCAACCTTATAGTTTTTGGAATTGTCACTGTACTGGTATTTTCTTTCTGAAAACAAATCTCAACATTTAAGGGCTGCAAGCTACTCTGAGCACGAGATTTGCACATGCGTCTCGCAACGTCACGAAAAGTAAACCCACATAAACAAGAGCCCCCCCCGAAAAAATGTAAAATGTAATTACGGCAAAGGCTGATGTATTTGTAACAACTTCATCATAGGGGGGGTGCTCGTAAAAACAACGAATAATACGTGGATTGGCGACCTAGACAGGGCATATTGTTCTCCCAACTTAGCCGGCAGATTCGTCTTGTCAGACTAGCAGGTCAAAGTTGGCAGCCATGAGATTGGCATTAAGATGTACATGTAGTCTTGATACAAGACGCTGGAGATCAAAGAAGGATCTACGCGCCCTTTGTTCCACGTGAGCACAACCAGAACATTTTTTGTTCTGGACCACTGATCTCATTGTAAAAATAATAGATATGTGAATAACTCGGTCAGTTCCAAGTTGTTCGAAAGAGTGATGCTGCGCACTGGTTCCCAATCCCGCCACGTGTGTAGGCTAAAGGAACCAGTCTTAACCACTGCTATCATTCAAAAATCATTACAAATCTGTTATTCGTGGACTGAGTGATATTGAGGACAGTGATTTCACTGTTAACGACATATAATACAAAAAACAACAATTTTTCCATAAAGATTAGTGGTTTCAACCGTTCCCCCTGGTACTAGACTGTTACCCTAGACTGCGTTCTAGGGTCGCACCCAACCAAATAGAATTACGATCGACGCAGGTCAACCAATTAAATTTTGGTTTCAGACAGACGAACTTAATACATATATATGCACTGGGTTTGGTCCATGAAAAGAGCGACGTCTGAATCCAAGTTATCTCTGATGTCGTTCCGAGCGCCTTCAAGTTTCGATCTTTCGCCTGCTAGAATGCCTGGTTGCTCCTATATTGTTTCAGACGTCGAAGTTTTGCTGTACTTAATCCAGAATTTACTTCTAATTTGGTTCGACGCGACTCTAGAACGCGTCTGAAACGGGTGTACGATCGCTTGCATCCCTTCCCCCCCACAGCTAGTAACAACACGGGTACTAATAAAAGCAATGTACTTATGGCTTATCCAGCTGTTAGGAATGGCCATGGCTTATTCAGACACAACCTCACATTTTTGAGTTGTCAAAAACCAGTCACAGGAGGGTGCAATACTTCATAAATTAGACAAAAACGTCGACAGTCTATAAAACGTCTTGAACAAAGATTATATGGCTTCATCTGCAGCACACCACAACTTTGGGACAGCATCCACATACAATATAACTTTCAAAACAAACAAAAATGAACATGACTTTTAGTTTGAGATTCAACTGCCAAATAGAACTAGTCA
Source organism: Acanthaster planci (assembly GCF_054643075.1). Taxonomy (NCBI): domain Eukaryota; kingdom Metazoa; phylum Echinodermata; class Asteroidea; order Valvatida; family Acanthasteridae; genus Acanthaster; species Acanthaster planci. The sequence goes on along the minus strand of NC_141781.1, from coordinate 20,449,574 downwards.
ATGGCCGAAGAGAACTAGTCAGTTGCTAAGGTCAATTACACCGGTGTACCACATGCGCACCCCATTGAGTGTGGTGCTATATCAACAAACAGAACAAATACACACCCAACAAACGAAACAAACAACAACACTCCAACAAATATGTACTGTACATACAAAGAAAATATCATCGAAAACCATCGTACATGTACTTGTAATCCTTAAAAAAAAAATTGATCCTAAGGTGGCCTCTTGCGAACACCTCAACCACAGTCAAGCATACATGAGTGGGTCAAGTTCTGACATGGGGCAAAAAAGGAAAGAAAAGGAAAAGAAAAACTCAAAACTTCATAAGGAATATATTTACCACAAAAGTCTCTTCAAGCAAACACACACAAAGTTTACGAACCTTGCTTCTTTTTCTCATTTCGCAACATTATTATTATTGATCAGCCACCTTACGAGTGCACTGTACATTTATGAATTATTCAATCTTTGCTCCTGCGCATTTACAAGTACAATTTGCTTAATCTTGCACACACCTTGTCTAATAACAATAATAATATTTACATTTAGTTTTTTCTATATGCAATAAACCTTTCATTTCCGTAATTATAAAATTCGGCTGAATTAAATACTCCTAGATTGGACATAAATTATTCTGTTTGCATTTCATTTCACAGTGAAGTTTTCATTATAAACAAGCAAATTTATACAAATATTTCACAATAGCTTTACTTATTGTGTAAGAATATACCCCATGAGCAGAACTAACAACTGGGCGCAGCGCAGTCACGGAATCATCGATGGTTTCTAGCAGCTTAACGCCCTCAAAATGGACGAAAACTTCCGAACGACCAAATTACAAAGAATTTAATCATTAACATACTGATAAACTACTACAAATATTGGACAGTCCTACAACGCATCACTATAAAAATGATGCTGTGGAGGCTGGTTCATACTCAGTGCATATTAACGAACATAAACGCGAAACTCTGACGAGAGATTAGCATATTTGTGTTGCAAATTTGCAACAGATGGACACATTTCAACTCCAGCAAAATGTTTCACGCGGTGTTAAAATTCGTTGCTCTTTCGCATTCACCTTAAGTAATGAACCAGCCTTCAGTCATCTGAACTCAGTCCCCCCAAAAGAAAAGCACCACACCAGTACAACCCAAACAAAAACATAGTTACAGATCACTGAATACAATGACACTGAAAACTAAATGTATCGTGAGCTGGAATCCTTTCAATATGCCAAATGATTTCTACCCCCACAACGAGCACTTGGGGGGGTAGAAAGAACATCAGCAACACTTGAAATACAAATCCAATGAATTCAACTTTTGAAGAGCCTGAATTGGAATGAATCATACAATATTTCAATCTAAATTCTCAAAATGCAAGGAAAAACGGATGAATACTTTAAAGTATACTCTCGCACTCGGCCGAGACACAACTGATCGTTTTCGTTTCGGTTACCGTTCTAATGAAGCAATCGCTTCGTTCTCTCTATTGTTTGAGTGCACGTTTTTGCACCAACTAACAAGAGGCCTTCACACATACTCAACTCCCCCCCTATTTCACTTTGCAAATTTCGAGCGGGAGTTTCATGACCTCCCCAAAATGTCACACAAACTCTTTGACGTTCCGAGCTCACATTCTTGTCACACCGACAGCGAACATAATGCGCCACACAGAAGCTGCATGTAACTCCTTGTTAGAAGATACTGTTAACAGTTACTTCATGTTTTAATAGTTTCCATGAAGGGACTTGTCGACTTGTCATAATTGGCAATACCTTCTTTCAGTCCAATTCCAGAAAGCCTTTCCCTTTTGTGACACCAGAAATAATTTCTTCTCTTTCCTGGATGTCCCCCCTTTTTAGGGCCCCTTTCTTTCGTGCTGATCCAGATCACAATCAGAGATCTGACTTTGGTTCACTGATGCCAGAACCTGCCCAATGGATGGTGCGAACCAGCTGTCGGATCGCCGATCGAGATCATGATCTTTGTAAAACGCACAGGCCTTATTCCCACCCTCCCCAATGCGCTTAACAACTTTTTGGCGCATCTTTTAAGTACGCATACGCAGGCAGGGGGATGAGAGAACTGGAATCTCCACTCCACCCACGCCTTCCTCAAGTTTTAAACAAACAGAACGGCTTTAACGGTCCAGGGACGACTGACCAAAACCCAAGCAGCTCACTGTACAAATATCATAGATTATTCTAAGAGGCAAGAACTAGCAGTATTGCATGCTGACTACAACACCAAATTATTCAAACAGCAACCAAAACAAATATACAGGGACAAATAACCAAGCCAACTGAATCCAAACTAACAATGATTTTAAACACAAGGTAACACCATTCAAACTCTACACCAACGGTACATGTAGCAAGAAGACGGTTCCAAAACACTTATCATTTTGCACATTCTTCGGCTGTTATCGCACTTTTTGAGTATTATTTCTGGCTAGTCTTCAGCCACAATTTTAAAAGTAACATAGACTGTCCCTCCACAGAATACACTTAGTCATTGGGCATTACTAGAAATTCCTGTACAAGTACTGTTTAGAGAGAAATTCCTCCGACTGCCTCACAAAAACAAAGCAACATCACCAAAATAACTCGGCAACCTGTACAGCTATTTGAAAGATGTGATTGGTCAAAGCGCTGCAAACTCTTGGTGGCGCACTACTGTGAATCACCTTCATTGACTGTGTCTGAGTTAGGGTAATATCCCTTCAATAATTTTATGAGGTGACAGATGACATGTTCCATTCCACTCAGCTTAGAATCGTGGAATGGAATGTTTCATCTTTCAACTCATGAAAGTATTCTTGCCACTGCACCCATACACGGCCATTATTACTCTTTAATGCTTTTCTAATCAAGGAGAGCAGAGGGAACTTAAAAAAAAAAACTGTGCTGGGCAGGTTTGGAGAAACTGTTGCTCACTGCTCCGCGTGTTCCCGTCAAGGACGTAATCTTTGTTTCTTTAAACAGCACATGTCGTGAGAGAGTGCTCGTCTGGACTGAGCATACTTCGTCAATCCTGATTGGCTAATATTCACAGGAATTCCTGAGGGAGATCATTCCGAGTCATCAGATGGTGCCTTGCATGTGGAACGTGAAACTCGGCGGCCAGAACCTAATCCCTTCCGCAGCCTGTAAATGTTGGCGTGCCACCCCTGCGGAGTTAGGGTTACATGCGGCCCCTGTGGTCTTTCCTTTCCTCAGGAAAACGTGCTGCATGGTCCACGTGCCAAAATGTCAGAGAGGAATCTTTCCCGGTGCAAAGGAGTCCTCTTGGGGTAAGCCTAGAGTGCTGCATACAAGGACAGCAACGGAGGAGGATGTCTGGCGGGGCGGGCTGCACTGGCACTGCACCCCCTTACCGGCGGGTCCGCTGCACCCACTGACATAACATTCGGACAGAATCTTAAAACATTCCAACTCAACAGGAGAACGTGTAACGGGAACACACGTGAGTACTGCTAAAGGCTCGTTCTCACAAAGAGACTCTTGCCGATACTGGCAGCTCTGGTCAAAGTACATGTACATCCGCAGTTTGACAAATACAGCATGTGCCGACTGGTCGGCTGGTACCTTGCACAAGACAATTCAGGCACATACATCAATAACCAAATTGGTTGGTGCTCTTGTTTTTTGTTTAATGAATAAATACCTTTTAACGCATGATCTTTGGTTGGCTAGAGTGACTGTTGTCTTTTGTGTTCTTGATCACAGGGAAGTCGTGGGGATCCCGTCCTGCAAGAAAGGGAAGAAAAGAATGAAAATTGACAACTGCTTATCTAACTGGCATCTACATGTAGTTGTTTGTCTTCGGTATTGTTCAACTGTGTTGATACTTAGTTTGTTTGATGTTGGTTGTTTGTACTCTCACTTGTATCTCATTGCCTCAAATTCATTTCATGAATTTAGCTGTTTTTCTGATCTAATTCTACACTTGAACTGATTGACTGTTTTTGAATTTTCTTAATTGTTGCATGTAAATCAGACAGTGCTCATCTTAAGACTTGTTGTTTGATTGGTTGTGTCTAGTAAACCATATTGAAATGTTCATGGTTGGCACGTTGCCAACAAAATATTCTCTGGAACAAATCCAGGACACATACAGAGCTTCTCGCGAGTGAAATGAGTGGTTCCACCCGCAACTTGTCTGCAACTCGTCCCCCCAAGAGATTGAAGACGGTTCCTTACCACCTCTGTTGTGTTGGACGATGCCAGCTCGTTTCGCAGAGCCTCTTCCGACAGCCGCCTTATCTCGTCCAGCTCGATCCGCAGTTGGGCCTCGCTCTCCCCTTCCGAGTCTGATAAAAAAACGTTAAAGTGTAATTAAAGAAAATTCACTGCTGTGGAAAGACAAACTCCAAGTAACCTACACATGCAGCCCAAAGTGCCATCTTTTCAAAGTTGGGCTTCAAGCCACAGTTATCCCCCAGTTTCCAAGCTTGACCCTGAACAAACTTGAGGTACACACAGCAGCTTCAAAGTCGTCAATTTGTTGTTTATCAATTTGTTGTTGTTGTACGACGTTCTTTTCTCATTTCCCAGTGGAACAAGTAGACAGAGGGAAGAAAAAAAACAGCAGTAAACTCACAAGGAGGTTAACAGAAGCCAGATTAGTTTTCTTCATAAAAACTGTTATTTGAATATATGGGGAAACAAAATGTTTAATTAACAAGATCTGCGCCACCCAGAACTGACAGATGCAGAGAATGGTACACCAAAGCTCTCAGTGTTCCCCAACCAACAGAAGTAGCCTGGTGGCCCATCAGGTTTGGCTTGCCTCCCACCACGTTTAAAGAGCAGCCAGCAAACGTTTAAGTCTGGTCACTCAGTTCAAATTTGGCTGCTGCTCATTAATATTTTGGAAAACGTTATCGTTATCATTACGAAAAAAACGAGGTCCTAAAACTGCTTCCAAGTTTGCCAAGGAAAAAACTGTACTAACTGGAAAATGCCTAGCATAGGGGGGGAGGGCACTGAAGAGGACCCTGAACCCTGTACTGCACCTTCTCATTGAACTGTTTTATCAATCTCTTGTAAGTTCAAAATTTCGAACTTGGAGAATACTGGATTCATTTGTTGAACACTCCACTTTCATTTTAAAAACTAAAGTAAAAGCAAGAAATGAAATGACTCATCGAGACCAACAGCACTTCAGAGATTCGCATCACTTGAGTGGGTGGCACCCAGTGTCTTATGAGAGGAAATGCATGTTCACACATACTTGTCTGGCAGTCATCTCAAAACTTAGACAGCAACACTGAGGATTTCTGATGCCATGAGAATGGCCCAAAAATGCACCTTCAGCAGGCAGAGAATCAAGAAATGGAAGGCAAACACGAGTAGCCTATTTGGAGTATGGCAGACACAACAGGTGGGTGCCACTTTGTTAAGGTAAAACTTTTGGTGTTTACTCGAATCTACCCACTTCAAATAGCACCCCCCTACTGTATCTGCCATGATTGAAAATAGGCAAATTAGTGGCAGCTTCAGCAGTTTCCTTGTGAAATAATTTCCTATGGTAATCAGCAGGGTATGCTGTTTAACCGCCTGAGGTCACCCATGACAAGGAAAGGTTCAAACAATTTAATTTTGCCGCAACAAAGTAACCCTGACGCTTGCTTCTGATACACGGATAAAGCTCTGGCGGCACCAAATGCGCACACACCAAACACATATTGAAGACTACTGATTGTGTGTGCTCTTCAGGCGTGCAATGTCCGACTTTGATAGTGGGACGCTCAATTCATTGATGATACATAGCAGGTAGGGGTGACTCAAGAAAAGGGTTTGTCCAAAGTAAATGAGAACTCCAACTTGACTTCAAATCATGAATTGCTGACGACAGTAACTGAAGCATAATTCTGTCCAAAAGGACCAGACAGTTTAAGGCCCTCACCTGTTTTCTCACTGTTAGCTGGGCTGCACGGTTCAGGAGTGTCCCCCTCGAAAGCCAAATTTGTCGTCCCTCTGTTTTCCTCCCCATCCACCCCCCTCCTCTCTGCCACACCTGCGTTCGAGGACTGGCCTTCTTCGTCGGGAGTGAAGCCGGCATTTGAGAGCCCACCACGCTTTGACGGGGACATTTTCTGCTGCACCTCGGCCACAGCCTCCTGGACGATCTCCCGGGACGTTCGCGAGGCGAAGTCCTCGCTTGTGGGCCCTTCATCTCGGTGGTGTGAGGACACCGAGGGGGCTGGCGAACTGCTCAGGGGCCCGCTGCTCAAGGTCGGGGGCTCACTGTAGATGTTCTGGGAAGAGGAGAGTGACGTGGCGAGCTCCTTGGCAGAAGAGGCAATGCTGTCTAAAGAGGCATCTGCATCCAGTAGAAAAGATCAAAGGCAGTGGAAAGCTGCTCTTTTGCTCTCTTATTACAAATTGACAAAAATGTGTTCCAAATGAACCACGTACAGTACGCAGAAACAACTAAAGCACTATCAGCCTGTTGCATTTGCTTTTGAAGCAACAGAGAGTTAGTACTGGGCTCAGGTCTCCAGCACTACATCTCACCTTTGCTGAGTTTGCCGTTCACTCGGAGCGTGTCGGCCTTCTCATAGTCAATTGCACTTGAGGAAATGGAGGCACTGGTGCGGTAGTTTGGCACGAAGTCCAGCTTCGTCGTGTCGGGGTACAGGTTATTCTGGTGGAGGAAGTCTCTCAGATAGGCAATCTCTTTCTGGAAAGTGGAAAGGCAAACAGATCACAGAGTGACTGAACGGTGACACTTCAAGGCCACGCAACTGTTCTTCTAGGAAGCCAGTTGCTGTTGTTCATTATTCATATAGACTGAACCAACATGGAATGAGCTCGCATCCATGTGCAACTTGTAACGGTCACAGGCATTCCAAGCAAGATGGGAACATGCATTCTGAACGAGATGGAGACAAGAGATGAAACAGCGAAGGCTCCAAACACCAACCCATAATCTGGTTTATTATAACGAAAATCATGGTCAACCCTCCCTCCCCAATCAGGAAATGCATCCCAAGATCCCTGGCCTAATTATCTGACAAGTGAATGATCACCATGCATCTGCCTGGACCTCTACATATATGCTGCAGCGGGTAACTTTCCATCCCCAACTCACCTGCCATCTCACACCCATCCCCAGCAAGTGACTACACCATCTTACCAGCTGCTGGTCGCACTGTGCCTGCAGTACGTCTGCCTGGGCCTCTGCCTGCCGCCGGGCGTACCTCTCCATATCCAACTCGCACGCCGTCTCCTCCCGTACTCTCTTCTTCTCGCCTGCACAAACAATGCGTACATGTACTGTAAATCGTTGTGTTGTGACAGGATGCAGAATGTGAATAGGTGTCTGCACCCCTTGACTTTAAAGTGACCAGAAATGGAATCCTCTGGTATTACTGTGGAGATACCCACACCCAGTGCTGCAGTTGAGTCCGTCACAAGACTGTCCAGAACCCATCCCAAGACTGTGATGCTGCAGGTCAAGTCACAAGCTATTCAAATGGACGAGGACAGGGGCATTCCTACACGACTGGACTTGTGAAAGTGCTAGTGACGGACCTCACTCCGACACTGTGACATGTGCGCATTTGTGGTGTAATCACAGTTAAATGGCTACTTCTCAGATCAGTGTATGTTTTGGGCATTTGGGAATACATGTACATGTATGTTCCCATGCACAGACGTTGAAAGGAAAATTAAGTTTCTGGTACCCAGAATAGTCAGACTTTTGTCTCAGTATATTCACAGGCTGTAACCAAGTGAAACAAATTGAAAACAGGACTTTTATTTTATCTTGAGAGTCATTTCAATAAAACGGTATTCTCTTATCACAATCGGCGGTGTGTCAGTGAATAGATCTAATTTGGGCAAGGGAGCCATATTTGATCATGTTCCCAGAATCTATCCTATGTAAATGTAATCTGTTAAGTGGGGCGGTGCCACATTATTTTGGGTTCTATGCCCTACTGACATTTTGTTAAATGTAGCTTGTATGTATGAGACATTTTAAATGCAATTCATCACAAATGTTAAATTATTTATGAGCATAAATGACATAAACTTTATTTTAATTGCTTTTATTTTCATTTGTGGGTTCCCCTAAAGCAGTTTACCTCACTTCCAATTCAATATGGCTGACTTGTGCAAGCTGTAGAGTTCCTTTAGTAAACATATCATGTGCACAACTATGCATGCATTAGAGAGAAAAACCAACACGCAACCAACCAGCTCATTCTCCATTTGTTCGCACTACACTTCCTGGTTCAGCACTCTCTGCCCTAAGGACTTACCGCGAAGGATGCCCCAGCACCTCCACAGGCGCAGGGCCACCAGGAAGGAGAAGGCTCGGGCAAAGGGGAATGTGTTCGTGCCCTCATCCTGAAGATGGATGACAAAGAAGACCAGGTCCGCGACAAAGGTCACGACGACCACAACGACGTCAAATATCTGCAGGAGGGAAAGGCCAAAACGTGTCCGCTCAAAAAATTTGAGACACGTACATGTACACATACCCCTACTCTGTCTTGTTACATGACATGAACAGAAATACAAGAGCACAGATGTCCCCCTTGCCAACAGCGGTGACAAAAGGCTAGAATGACACTTCAATGCTGTGCTAGTTGCTACTACATGCGTTTATACTCCTTTGTCAACATCCAAAAGGAATTGTGCATGCGTTTTGGGGTGAGGAGAAGGGACCACTAGGAGTGGTGCAAAGTTGCTTCAAGTTGCCAATATCATTGCCAAAAGAGAGAGCGAACCCCCTCACTCAAGATATGCACAGGACCACACGGTTTGATTTCGGAATTTAACGTGTTGCATATATACCTGAAAAAATCCACCCTGCAAAACACAGAAAATGGGCAGACATGATTGAGAAAAAAATTCCAGTCTCCATACCAGCAGTTCTCAATGCACTAAGTCACTGACAGGGGTATTGATACTGCACATCAGCATGACACCTTACAGGAGAATGAGTAAATTTCTGTGCCATAATGGACAGAAAGGGTGGAGGAAGGAAAAAAACAGGACCAATCAGTGTCAAATCATGGGTCCCTGAGCATCAAGAAGGTCTCTGGTGTTGCCCCAAATATCACTGTTTCTGTAAAAAGCTAGGTACACTTTTATGGGTTTGGTTTTGTTGTATTATTCCAATGCAAAAAAGAGAAAATAAGAACTCAAAAGGATACGCAATTACAAATTAACTCCTATCCTAATAAAAAAATGTATACATGCACATGCTGTGAGAATGTTAATTGCAGCAGAAAGGGCTCAGGGAACTGCTTTATTTCTTAGGACGATTCTCTCTCCGTGAACTAGCACACATTTATACTACATATATCAGCCTTGCATGCACGTGTACGTTCCCTTTCTCATTGAAAAGGGGGTGGTCCACGTTTTCAAAATTGACTTTTGTTCATCCAGAGAAATCAACCCAACTTCAAATCAAGCATGCATCCGTGGTGACATTTTTGGTTGTAGGTCAGACAATTGAGCACGTGCCCGTGGACTGTACATGTGTTGTATTAAACAGCCGACTTTATGCATTCAAATCAACTATTCAACCATATGTACATGTACTTGTAACCCCTCAGGTGATGGTTTATATACAATTCCAATTTTTTTCAGCTTTCAGTTCCTCATCTATGAAGTGACTCTTTGTGTCGATATCATTAACATGATCCGCACTAGTGGTTTTATCCTATGCAACAAGAGCCCTCCGTAATTCCTGTACGCCGGAGACCTGGCATAAGCCAGGGACCCCCATTTATCACGATCCCAGCTTAAAGGCTGGCAGGTGCTGCTTTTTCGAGAGCAAAGCTGACGCCCGTGTCCAGTCTGGAAAATCTGCAATTCCAAATATCGTGTCCTCATAACCCTCATTTACATTTAATAGTTCAAAGTGCGTGCCAAGAGAACACAGCCTGGCATGTAAAACGACCCACTCACTGACTTCACTGGTAAAGCAGAAACAGATCATACCAAACCAAACATCCAGCACCATGCAATTATTTTTTAAATACATTCTCTCCGAAATTGTGTCCAGGTTGTCCCCAGACTAGTGTTGGCTTGATTACAGACTAGTGGCTGGCCCGTATTGTCTTTCAAACTTTTCAATTTTGGCAACTCACCTCCATTTTTCTCCTTCTAAAGTGGGCACCCATGCTGAATATTCTGACAACGACCTGCAAGTTCAAAAAGAAAGACCTCTTCAGCTGTTGCATAAATGTACACATTATATATGTATTACACATATGTACACATACATACAGTATTTGTAGTTTGGACATTCTTTTTTTCTCGTGTAGTTAGGAAAACTTGGTGGCATAATACATATAATTCTTAAACTGTGAACACTACATCCTACTACCTTTTTTGGGTATATGTTCCCAATTTTTTGTCCTGACAGTTGACCCAAGAATGCCTATAATCTTGTTTTTCAGAGAGACGAAAACCTCAAGGGTAGACCTGGCGTAGTCCATACAAGGTTCCCATAAACGGCACAGTGTGGACCTCTTTTGTTCATGGGTCCACACCACATGTAGGCATGTAGATAGGAGGAAAACATGTATCCTCCAAATAACCACCAGAAGTTTGGAGGGCCCAGGCCACAGCAGCATCTATGGTATACATTTGTGTTTGACTGGGAGAATCCATCAAAATACCCATTTCTTGTCTTCTAAGTCACAACACCTTAATGATAAACTACAGATTTTCCAGACTTACACAGTAAAAAGAGATCTCTGAGAAACCCTGGAACTAGAAAAATTCTAAGGAAAGAAACCTGAGATCGGGAAAATTCCAAGAAAAAGAATCCTGAGATCAGAATTACATCCTAACAAATCCCACCCCAGGTAAAAGGTTGGCACAGCACGGAGATGCTGCCATATGTACCGATTCATGTATCTTTTGTATTAGTTTGAACAAGACACCATGCACATGAGGCTTTCCACAACGAGTTCATCAGTGCAACATCTGTCCAACATACACACATATGTACTGTAGTATTTTCTCACTAGCACACTATACATTGCCCTTACGCCCAAGGAAAGAGAAGCCACGTTGATGTGACTGACTTTGCATGTGGCAAAAGATGCACAACATTGTAATACCGCTAGAAGTTGCTGCCCGCTGCAACAGGCTTTATGCACAAAATGGCCATTTTCAATCTTGCTCCCTGAATCTACCTCATTTATTGAACACTCTCAAAAGGGAAGGAGCCTGGCTATTTTGTGACGTGTACAATTACAGGGATCGCCTCAGTTCTAAAATCTTCAAGATGACTGACTCAAGAATAAGGCTTGTAGAAAGCAAGCAAGGGTGGATGCTTTGTTACCTAGCAACAATTCCCTGTGCTCAAGCACCATTTGTAGACATGTACATGTACGTCTAAATGCTTCACTGGTAAAACGCACCGTGCTCCTCACTGTACAAACACTGTGTGGGGGGGAGAACAGGCAAACTGCATGTGCCGCTACTCATGGTCCCTTGATTGCCATGTCAATTTCACACAACAAGGGAGGCTGGAACCAGACAGTTGACCCAACCTTTCTGTTTTACTGGTTAAGTTGTGCATTGGGAACAGACTGTACTGAACATGTACAACGTACCGTCAATCACTGCGTGTACATGTATATGCTGGCGCCAGTACATGAACAGTCTGGGCAAAGTTCAATCGGTGACGGTTCATCGACTGATGGCCAATTTGTTTTTCCCCTGTTAATCAATGCATCCAATATAACATGCATGGGTACCCGGCAAAATTTACAAGTCATGGACAAATGGTCCCTGATCTCACTTGGCCATACGTGGTACCTGCATAAATTTATATGTACTGTACAATTATGCACAATTGCACATGTATGCACACTGCACATGTGCAGGGCCATCTCACACGCACTTGCCACTATTGTCCTTACGCAAAATTCTCATCTGCAACTAAATCACAGGTCTCAACTTAATCACGTTTTTCTTCTTTCTTTGTCCTCCGAGACATGCCTATGTGTACATGTACTGCGGCTATTCAGCTCCTTAAAGGGATATATATAATGGCACTATGAGGTGCCACTTCTGTTTGGGGATTAGTAACAGGCTTATTGGCCTTGGCTGGGGCACTGTGGGAAGGAACAGCCCAAATTCCCTGGGTTTACTGGGGTGTGTCTCCCAAACCTCTGCAACAAACTGTCGGCCAGCCCAGACATCAATTTCCTCATAGCAAAGGAGACGAAAGGCACAATGCTTTGTTCAGGGTTTTTTTATCTTTTTTTTTTTTCATTTTGTTCGTCCTTTCTTCTCCGGGTGAATGGGCAGCCGGCATGCCATCCCAAAACAAAACCCTCCCAATTTATCACTCGGTGACAGCCAAAAAGTGTCTCTGTCATCAACACAATAGGAATAAAGACAGTCTGTCACGGATCAAAATTGCCAAGGTGCATTCAAGTTACGAGAGTGCATTGTTAGACCAGTACTTTTATCCCCTGGGATCAAGTACCCCACCAGCTACTGTATTGAGTTCACAAGTTGAAGGTCAACACATGTATTTCGACTGATGCCTCCATCCCATTTATCAACAGTTTCAATCAATGGAAGGGCTGCATTTCTTTCCATACCCTTACGGGTCCAGCAATAAGTCAAAGAAGCAAGAGGGCTGATCCCTTTCAAAAGTAAATCTCTTCACTAACAAATATTGTGTCTCCTTTAATGCATGCAGTTTGCCACATGTGCATGTACATCCAACTGTATTTTTGAACCACATACATGTATGCCCACTTCTGATTTCACCCCACTGTATGTCTACATCTACTGAACGAAAAGCTCTGTGCCAAGAAAGTTTCAGATTTTGGGCTCTCGACATTTGGTCAGTTCTCCTGTACATTCAGAGAGGAAACCTTTATTTCTAATTGTACTTAATGGTTTGTAAGAGAGGAAACAGGCGTTGAATAATTGACACCCTCGATTGATATATCATGTAACCGAAGCAATACTCATGGGACTGGTGTCTACAGTACAACCGAAGGCTGAAGTGTGCAATTTCCCTGTGCACATTCCTGGATTCGTGCGGAACTGTATGCACGTAATGTAGCTGCACTTGGCTCTGTGAAACGAAATAATCCTTCTTTTTGTTTTTCAGCGCTTCGTGCACAAGATAATGCTCCTAAGTTTCATAGGATTTCATGTTGACAAATGATGACGGAAATACAACCGGGAAATTCCAACCTCAACAAGATATTTGACCAGTTTTGTTTACTTAGATTTGTAACAGCACACCTGAGGAAATAAACGACGGCAGTGTTTACTTTCAAATCAATCAGCAGCCACACACGTACATGTATAGCATTGGTTATGTACATTGCCATGGAGGTTGAGGGGGCGGGGAAAATAGGTGGTGGTGGGCAGGAGCGGGAGGGAACGTTTACAGTGGCTTCTGTCTCAGTCCATGATGCCTTTTGGTTGGGAAACTTTTCAGGGTGGAGTGACATTCAAATATTTTTGCTTTTCTCTTATTCGGTGAAAACATTCTCAGGATTTGGGTAATTGGGCTCAAATGATGCCAAAGGGTTGCTCATTTGCCCCAGCCCACTGCGCACTGCAAGCGGCATGGCCGGGCTCATCCAAGTTCAGCCCGGCTCACGCATGAACATCACGCAAGCAACTACATGCACATGTATGCAGTTTCACAGACAAACCTCAAGCAAAAAGAGAGACACGATGGCCAGGCTAGTCGAAGACAGAGCCAACAGCACCATTGTCTTGTCGTCAGCTTGAACTGCAAAAAAGGAAAACAGGAAAATTTTAGTCAAACCAACATGTACTGTACATGTACATGTACATAAAAACTGTACTGTTGCACACACAAGTATATTATTGAAGACATGTTGGCTATAATACAGGCATGTTAAAAAATGACACATGCACTTAACCATACAGTACACACATGTACACGTAGTTGTACATGTACAGTCTACAACTTACGTGACGAATGTAAATTTATCCACATGTGCATGGCTTTTGAGGCCATACATGTACATGTACCTACATGTAATGTTCATGTGCAAATATATGTACTGCCCAGGCCACTAGGCCTTGGGGGGACAATCTGATGTCAAGACTTGAGTTGTGAGGACAAATATCTGTCCCAATAACGTTTTTGATCCATAAAACATCTACATGTGCCCGTACATGTACCCGTACGTTACAACAAGCATGTTGCACCAGTGTGTGCGACTACATGTACAAAACGAGCATGTACATGTATGCACTCGCACAGAAACCTCAAAACTGTCCCATCTTCAAGAAAAGATCAGCCCTTTGGGGCAAAACAACACAGGCACACTTGTAACGGCCAGCTGTACAAGCTAGGTCACCAAACTTCATCTTAAGGAACTTCAAAATGTTTGTTAATTGTACGCGTACGGTACCTGCAGAGTTATGAGGTCACGTTGTACTTCTCAGGGTCCTGCGTATGGAATGCACCAAAAAACTGGCAGGATAGTGTGAACAGTCTACATGGTCCATGATCAGGAAATTGTCATTGAGACTTAAATCAGAACGACTGTTGTTAAATTTTATTGCCCAGCGGGTGGTGCCGCACTGACCTTAATAACTGGCTGTAAATAAAAATCAGGGTTTTGGCCTTGGTTTTAAATCTCCTTTCTTATGTGTACTGTATATTATAACCAATCACAGGGATAAATACCGTAAATATAAAAAACATCTGCGGTTGATGCGGGTGCTTGTACATGCGCTAGTACATAGATACGAACTACATGTACAATAGTTCATCGATGACTAAACATCTGTTTTTCTCAATGACGGTTTTGATTTTGATTTCTGTTTGTATCCCCCCTCGATTTCTGTTTGGCTAGAAGCCTTCTCTTTTCTTTGCCACAAGTCCTTATCTATTAAAATATCAGGCAAGTTTGATCAAGGGCCACTCGTTAACTAGTGGTTGGTTCGCGACGTAAACATGAACAGTGCACGTGTACCGGTAGCGCATGTGCAGTGAAGTTGAAGTGCGAACGACCCTCATCAACCATTGTCACTGTCAGGTCATTTAGGCCGAAGGGGAGAGGAGGTGGCCATAGGAAGGGCAAAATAGCAAAAACAACAGTGCAAATGGTTGTTTACGAGTCACATACCGGCACTGTTTTCCGGCATATTTCCTATTAAAAAGGGTTTTTGGCAACTAACGGCGCGGCAAACCTCGGTAGGCTGGTCGAAAATAATTAACTAGACTAGTCCAACTGTCGTCAACTAACATACATTCAATCAGAGTTGGTCAAACCATGGTTAAACTATGGTCCTTGATCTTGCCCATTGTAACATGAATTACAAATTTGAACATGCAACCACAATGTAAAGGAAACAAACTACATGTAATCGGTGCGTGTACATGTACATGTAGGCCCGGAAACAGGAAGCATGCCAATGGGGGCCCGAGGGGGCCAGACCCCCTTCCTCCTGCAGGAAGCAGGCCCCCCATCAGCAAAATGCATAAGCGTGAAGATATTCTTTGTCCTGTGATGTAGCCCCCCAAGCTGATACTGTGGCCCTCCTCGATGCCTGAAGCCGGAGATGGTGCTGAAGCTGGTACATGTACATGTATATCTACATGTACATGGTAAATGTCACTATTTGGGAGGACTTACTGAATGCAGGTAGCTTTGTTTGTACACGTTTCAGAAGTGTGGCTGCAGGGAATTGGGTCCCGAATAGTTACCAGACTGGCATCTTACCGTTCATGATCATGTTGTAGGAGAAGAGCAGCTCGGACACGACGATGAAGCAGTCTGCCAGGACGAGGATGAGTGCGGAGACGTGGAGGGGAATGCTATTGATGAATTGGTCGAGATGTTGATGGCATCTGCAGGCAAAACAAAAGTCAGGGCCCAAAAATAAGCAAACTGTGTGAATGTACGGTACATATACATGTAGGTCCATCTGTAGTCCACAGCAGGGTGCAACTTAACAGTCACGCATTGGCCATTTTCCGACCACTTTTGGTGTTCGTCCAACGAAAAGCAGACATGGTCTAGCCAAATCCCCCATCCCAGCAAAATCTTGTGGGCGCTACATATTTGTTCGTTTATTATTCAAATCGTAAAATTCATTGAAACAAAGGTAAATCTGGGTAAACCAACGGAACACCTGACGCCAACATGTAATGTATTACATGCACCTGTACCTTGTACATGTACTTCTCAGTGGAAATGTTGTTCTCTGGGAATTCCTGAACATCCCCAAGTTTCTGGTGTTCTTCATCCCTTTCTAAAGTCCGGCATATCTAAATTCTTCAATATTCTACTGCTTTTTTTTTTAAACATTCCCTATTCCATGTACAGTACATGTAAGCATGTATATGGAGGCTGCCCCAAAAAGCTCCTGATGAATTTTTTAAATGCTCAAGCACGTCCAGCCTCCATTTAATTTGAATTATTCATGTCTAAACATGCCCAAAGTATTCAGCTCTTTTGCTGACTCAGGTGCACATATCCAAAATTCATGATCCAATGGCACAATCTGCCTGAAGCCTCCTCGAGCTATGGATGACATTGCTGCAGTGAATGGCTTCGGTACATGCACCCGGTACATCGTTATCTGTGAGGAGGGTGGGTGCCTTGTGGGACACCGGGCCAATGGGAAGTACCCCAACAAGGAACATTTGTTGTACTTGTGGGGGTAATAAAATGGTATCCCACAAGATTTTCACAAAAACTTGATATTTGGAAAGTGTAGTTATCTGTTGCAAATTGAAGTGTTTTATATACATGCACATGTATAAAGGATGTTCGGTCAAAATCTCAGCCAAGGAAAATGATTCAGGGCAAAATGGCAGCAATTAGAAAATCCTGCTTCACGCATAGTTTTGTTTATGACAGGAGAACAAAGGAAATTCCCCACAAAAAATACAGATGTAAGGGTAAACGGTCAAACGTGTGAATTCAACTTGTTCTGTAGTTTCAAGGATGAATACCTTGTCCCCTTAACTTAGGCCCATTTTTCCTGACTAAAAAAAATCCCTCTTCCTTAATGCAACGAAGGCCTCACCTTCTGCGGTCTATGCATGTACATGTATGTGAGTAGTGACAACTACATGTATGTAAACTCTGTGATTAACAGTATGGCATCCTACATGTACTACACGTACATGTACACTATGCACAGTATCACAGGCTGGGGACTGCATGATGGGGTAGGTTAAGTTTTCTTCATTATAGGCAAATCAGGACTGAGTTGAGGGGGCATCTCTCTGTCCCCAAAATGCTGTGGTCCCCACACATCAGTGTAACGACGAGTGCACCCGTACATGTACATACACTGTAAGTCCCCACAACTAACAGAACAAGTACACGTAACGGTACAGTGGTCCCCTACAGTGTACATGCACAGAACATGATGTCCGCATTAACCCTCCTTTTGCTTTAACCATCAAAAACAGTCAAAAATTCCTTCCACGTGATTTTCCCCACTACACAGACACATACATGTATGGGAAATTTGACTGGTTTTGACTGATACGGATAGTCAAGAATGTGTCTTTTTAAACAAGTGAATTTGGCTATGTTCCACGTACATGTACATGTGTGCATGGTACAATGTACAGTGTACATATACATGTATGTACATGTATGTTGGTACATATACAGGCACCTGTGTTCTTGAAATCTAAATGTCCCCTGCATGGTTAATGGACTGACCAGTACATATGTACCTGACAGTGTACATCAGTACCATATTTGCCACTTAATGCACGACTATGAAAGGTAGCAGTTGCCATTCTGGCACATGCACTGGTACAATTAGCTGGTATATTTGCATGTACAAATTATACCGCTATCATAGTGAATGAAAAAATTTCAAACTATGCTGGTACTCTTCAGGCGCACTTGAACATGAATTATAACCAGTTGATTGCAACGTAGAAATACACGGTTGTCACACGTCCAAGCTTTTTTACCCACTGAGAGTTTTACCAGGGTACGTACATGTACTGTGTGCAAACAAAAGTGGCAACTGCAAATGTGTACCATGTACGTATGTGCATTGTAATCGGGGGAAGAAAAGTGTCACTCTGCAGTAACTGTGCTGAGTTGGGGGAAATGTACAATGGATTTTACAAACATGTCACAAACATGCATTTAACGATCTGAACGTACCAGTAGGCCTAAACGTTTCAATATATTTACTGTTCCCTAAGCTGTGCATGGTGTCGGGAATCAAATGGATTGTATGTGAATTTGCATGTACAGTGTACATGTACATGCAAGTCATGGTCAATCAACTGAACAAGGGCAAGGTTTTACCCACATGTTAGACTGACAACGTTGAACGTCCTTTCATTGCAAACGGTTAAAATCGCCTGCCAGTTGGTAATTTTTTTTGGCACTATACGCAAGCCCATCTTTCATTTCCATTGCATCCACTATTTTGTACAGCAAACCCATTCAGACTTCAGTGTACAATGGAGTAAGGGCCCATTCATCAACTGGCTTTGTAAGTATTGTGCAAGACAAATCTGCCTGTCCAAAATGGCAGATTGCCTGTCCTCCAGTTAAGACAGGTGGAACAGGTGGCTGGATGTGATGGTGGGGTGGAGGGTGCAGGGCAGGGGAGTCGCATTTTACACCCATCTGGTGTTAAAACCCAGGTCGCTCTTTTCAGATACTGGCCTTTTCTCCTTCTTTTCTCCATCTTTGCTCCATTTTTTCCCATCTTTTCCCTTCTTTTCTTGCTGTCTGATGCATCTCAAGCACAGAGCTCCACAACTGATTTCAAAAATGTCACATGCACACTGGAAACAATTAAGCTTCTTTCAGAGAGACCAACCATTAACAAATGGTGGAATTTTGTTAAGATGGCGGACTGATTTTGTCACTCATCTGCATCTGCAGCTTCTGACTGGTACTAACAATTTATAAATTATACATGTACCGGTATATTAACCCTCTTTTGGACGTCGGAGTTGTCATGGTTGTCACTTGGTCTTCAGGGATCATGAATGCTATGGACCATAACATTACAAGAGTGCAGAAACGTGCTCATCATACATGTACATGTATAATCGCTTATCCTATCGCTTTGTCATACTGCGCATTACTGGTGTTTTTAAAAAATGAGTCATTACATGTACGTCAGCGTTGGGGACTGGTCTTAATTAGTTCGTGAAATCCTTACTAACAGAATCACCATCTCTTGCCACCTCAGCATAACTTGTCATACTTCTCACAACATACATGTACATTTATGTATACTCTCAGTACATATGTTGTGAGAAATATGATAAGTTACGCTGAGGTGGAATTCATGACAATTTGAGCAGCGAAAAACATGGACCCGGAAATACTATGAACAAAACTTCGCAAATTCCGTCAATGATTTGCTTCTTCAATTAATTCAATCTTGTTTTTTAATAGCTTGTATTTTTGCATTGTGGTTTTACTGTTTTACATGTATGTTATTTTATGTCAACCAAAGTTCTTTGGAGGTGTTTTAAAATAAACCTTTACGGAATAAAATTTTAAGAAATTGAATTGAATACATTCAGATACCATCCAAAGCAGTTTTCACTAAAAGGCTTAAACTGGCATGGCTATTTTGATAAATATAAATAGAAAGTCAAAGAACTTAGAAATTTAACAAACAAAACAAAAACAAGGCAACCAGGAAACAAGAAAGCAGGCAGGGACAGGATTCAACTCAGCCACAAACAAACAACAATGCACTACTCCCAACTTGGGCCAAACATTAACATCTTCATGCTTGCCATCTACTGAACGAAATTTGGACACTGCCCTCCCTATTTCCCCAGAGAAATTCACGGCTGACATAATGTGCACTTGAACTCACATAAGGCAGAGGTCCTACTTGGGCCGGATGACAGATTCATAGCACTATTTGGCATTACTGTGATTGATCTTGGCACTGTCAAATTTCAGTTATGTACAGTACGGGTGCATGTATGTATATTGAAATAGTAAAAAAAAAAATAGATAGTGAGGAAAAATAGCAAAAACCTGGTGTGTAACAAGAACTACATTGGGTATGTACAGTACATGTACTCCAACACTGCTCCTAATCTCTGTTGGTCTGTAGACAGCAGATTTTCACAAAACCTCTGAATGCAGAGTTCAAGTGTCCTTGCACCGACCTGCTCTTGTTCACATGGGAACAGTCCCAGGGCTGAAGAGCCTAACATTCATTCAGGCTCCATCAATGCTAAGCACTGTCTGAAGATCCAGGGCAAATCCACGTGAGAGTGGAAATGTGGTCACTTTGCAAACAACCTCATCGTGGACAGCAGTTTGTTTGGAAAGAGTGACACAAAAATGTTGACCAAATCGCTGAAAATCATAGCACCTGCTTTGACACTGCGACTGAAAAGCTATTTATGAATGGAAATAAATATGCACATCCATGTGTCTGGCCAGTCTTAAACATCAACACCGATAATGTCCCTCGCCTTGGCTTGGGCATAATCAGAGTTCATTCTCTTGAGCCCGTCTTAAACTTAAATGTTCAAGATGGGCCAATTAGCGCACATCCACAATATGATCCCTCATAAGCACAAAAACAGTCCTCGGGTCTTACAGCCAAAAGAGAAAAGATAAAAAGTAATTAAAGGTTACGGTATTAGTACACTTTCTGTCAGCGCTTAGTCAAGACAGTCCTATAAACCTGCAGGACCCTTACAGGTCAATAAGACCATCACAGTTACATGTAAGACAGCAGAAGAAGCCCGAATTCAACACTCCCAACCTTCATATCATCCTTGTGGCATTTCAGCCTGTTGCTTGTGATCAGGACTACAAACTGTCCGGTGAGGGTCTCAACTACAACACTGATTTCAACTCTCTGTACTCACATACATTTCCCACGAACCTCTTAAGCATAATTACTGTATCTACATTACAGTGCATGTACTGTACATGTACCGGTATTTTTATAATGTCTGATGTGACCAACTCTCCACTTTGCCTGGAAGTGCCTGTTATTCTTTATCTTGTTCGAGGATAATTGTTACATCTACATGTACTCATACATGCACAAGTATCAGATATTCTGAATATCGCATTGTAACTGATTGGGCCGACTGAAAAATCCGATACACCGTACATATTTATATACATTGTACATGTACATGTACCAACCCTAGTCTCTCGGCCAGCCACTTATGGGATCTCACACAAGACACTGTTCCATTCTAGACAGCTCACAACTACGGTACATGTACATGTGCATACATATATATCACCGTAACACCTGTCAGCTCATATGGCAAATTTTGATGGATGGCCCGCATGCGGGGGCTTGGCGTGTTAATAATAAGTTAATAATCAGAATGCTCCAAGGGGGGGGACCTGCTCGTAAAATAATGCTCTTGCACTGATCACCCGGTGCATTAACATTACACCTCACTGCAGTGGGCCGTTGTTTGCTCAAGAACAGAGACCGTGTGCACAGTACACATAAATGTACATTATGATGGTACAGTAGATGGTTTCTGTTTTAGAACGTACATGTACATGTACATGTACATTGCATACGTGGTGCCACGTTACATGTATCTTACAGAGTCCCCTGTAAATTATGTCACCTAATTAAATCAATGGAATACACTTAAAAAACACTGAAAAAAGGAAAGTTATTCAAAACCTATAATTGTTTTCAACAAGCTACTGTCTCGTTTTTAAACAAATGTTTGATTTCCAAAATGCAGAGACCCCATCATTTCAATATTGTTGAACAAGGAGAAATGGCAAGTGTTGGCTCCTGTGGCATGCAATGCCAGACAAGTGGACTAAATGCACAGAAGGTACAATGTTCCAAACGCTGCGTGCTGTATTTGTACAAAGCGCTGCCAGTACATGATCTGTGCCCATGTACCAGTACTGATCTTACCTTTTACATGAGCCAACCGGCTCTTGTCGCCCAGATTTTGCCATCTTGCCGCCTCTCAACAGTAAGGCACTCTTACAGGACACAATTCCATGTACCACATCCAATTACATGTACACTGTATCTCGGCGACAGTTACTGGTGAACAGGTCAGACATTGAGGAGTGCTCGGGCAAATGCTGTCCAGCAAACGCGAACCACAAATTACAAGAAACAACAATCCGCCGGACCGAACAAACGAGAGGAGCACTCAATTAAAAATCTGATGGCGTGCTGAAATTAGTCACTGAGCACAGTGTGGACAGAGTGCCATGCAGGCATACCCCGTGCGTACATGGACATGTATGTGTTGACAACGTGCAGCACTCAACGCATTGATACAGCACTCATGAAAAATGCAGAGCAACTTTGACCCCTGAGCACACAGCGAGCAGCGTGGATTTTTATTATTTTTTTTCAAACCTTCAGCTTCCTGGTTTTGCCCGCTCTGCCAGTCACCATACCACCACCCGGTGTTGGCTCAACCCTGCTCTTTATGCATGACTGGACAATGACAACGTGGTACTGTGCTGGGAAAAACATCCTTAATGATGCACCATTTAGTCTTTCCAATGCTACACACAACTAACATGACTAAAGTGCACTGTACATCATGAGGTCGCTACAGAAATTACTCAAGGTAACACGTTCACCCAATATAACGCAAGTGCAATGATTTCACTTGAGGATTTTTGATCTGCAGAGTGATCCACACAAGCTCAACATTAGGCCAGTGTACCAGCTCTGTACCTTATTTGTATATGGTGGTCATCATCTTTTTTTTTAATGCTTTCGACAAAGAAAGTAAACAAAACTGAATGAGACATGTTGGACAAGAAAGGTTGGAGATACTGTACGTGTACATGAACATATTCAAAGTGGTTATGTACATGTACATGATATAAATGTACACATGTATATTTTACCAAGGTACATTTTAGAATTTGTAAAAATGTTTTCCTTCAGTTGCATGTTCTTCTTAAAGACTCAACTTTTGTAAAATATTTGCTAGCATATCAATCTAAGCTGGAAAAATACTCAAAACTGTCCCAAACCGACCCATCACTTCCCAAAATCTAAGTAAAATACATGAAGAAGCTAAGAACAGTGCAATTTGGCAGTCTCGTACACAGATGAACACTTACAGAAATTAACTTTATGCTAGTCTTTCGCTAAAAGCCAAAATAAAACAGATCAACAAATTTTAAGGATTTTGTTATAAGTCTATATTATACCAGGCGCGAAATGGAACAGAGGGATACCCCCCAGCAAGTCCAATCCCTGTACACACTCCAGTCTATTGTTACTTAACACATCCCCCCCCCCGGATGTAGATGTCTGAAACGAATTCCTGAGATACCAGTATAACAATGACCAACACAAAGGCGGGGAGGGGGGTCTTTCTGTCCCTCAGTTTGCATCAAATGAACCTTTAAGGAAATAAACTGAAAAAAATAATCTGCATTTCCGAAAGATTGTAATGTTTAATCTAATCTTTGCTGAGAAGAACTACTGTAGGTCAGGTCAACTCGACTGAATCTAGAACCCATCGACTGCAGGTACATGTACACTAGTACTAGCAGGTAAATCTTTACAATTTTGTCGAATCTGTTTTTTTTTAAAATAAGCTCCGAGAATAAAAACAAACACACAAGAAAAAAGGAGACCTACATGTACTGTACATGTACGTGTACACGTAGGAATGATATTGCCATAAGTGAAAGGTTGTTACTGAAATTAGTTTGGTACCTATCTCCAGGTGACTTTTCTAAAATATCTCCTGAGGAGGACAAAAGGGAAGATTTGGACAAGTGTTTCTTGTGGTGGTTTCTGTAAGAACTCATTGTTCCAAAAATTAGCAATGATAGTACACATGTACCAGCACCTGTACTGTGTCCCAGTACGTTATACCTAAGCAATTTGCAAACGACAAAGTTTACATTTAGTACGCTGTGGTTAAAAAGGACGAGTGGATCCAAAAATGTGCTTTGGCATACATGCATACATGAAGCAGAAACCCTACCTCCAATTTAAAATTTGTCAGCTACATACATGTACATGTACATGTAGAACCATGTCTCAAGTACATGTACATTCATGTATAAACGGTTTTTTTTTTTCCTGTTGGGAGTAGAGTTGACTCTTGCTTTAAAACGAAGTTGCAGTGGGCTAGACAAGTTACTTTGTTTTAACCAGGACATAAAAGGGGTGGAAAAACAAACAAAAACATTAGAATTCAAGAAACCTGGATTCTCAAACTCTGTTCTTTGTAAACATATGTGTATTTTGTTATTGCATTTTTTTTATTCATAAATACTGTCGACTGCATACATGGTGTAGAAAAGCATTCACCAGCAGTGAACTGGTAAAAGTGAAATGGGTCAATTTTGAGGGGTTTTCAAGAAAATTGGTGATCTTCAATCCCTTTCGTCCCAGCTTTTCCATTTCCCTTGCGTTTAATTGTTTGCTTTTTTGGGGTTATATTACTGGGTACATATACCAATGTTACATGTACTTACTTGTAGTGTTCCTTTTTTGGGGGGGAGGGGGGAGGAACGGCCCTTTTGTATTGTCCCCTATCATGTGATGCCCATGATGACCTTTCACCTAAGTGAGCAATCGTACTACTCTCAGTCTCGCACATGGCGGATTTACAAGTACGTCTTCTGTACATTTCACTACTTCAATTACATACATATACAAGCATGTACCCTTTATGAACACCCTCCCCGGGCATGCCAGATGAAATCTAACCACACCAAGAAAGCCTATAAAGGTGAAAATGTATCACGACTACTGCCTCACACAGGGCTCACAGTCCAAACTATCATACTCAATGTACCGCAGCATGTACGTGTAGCTAAACTTTCCAAATCCAGTGACTGACCAAAACAAATGCTGTAAAGTGCAGGTACATGTACACGCACAGGTACATGCCTACATGTATGTAGGCCGTGAGAATGGAAGTCATACATTTGTGTCCCGAATTCCCCAAAACACATGAGGGTATTATTCAATTTGTATTATTCATTATTTTTCATTGACACTTCTTCTATTATTTTTCCCCATGCTCTGCTCCTCTGTGGTTTCTTCAATGTTTGTAAACATTGAAGGTCAAGAAATGAAGTGTCCAAACAGTTTTTCTTCAGGTCTAACGTACATCCTGTCCGTGGAGTTTCTTTGATCACATACAGTGGTATTAGTCAAAACTGTGAAGGAAAAAGGTCGGCCGTCATCGAACACCCACATGGAACGGCTGCTATTCCCCATTGGTCGGTTCCAAGCCAATGCAAACGGAAGGGCCAATCACGTCTTTCAACACAAAAGGTTCATCGGTACACGTACTTGTGCAGTACTGTGTCCAACATCTAACAAAAGAAACACTTACAATGGGCATCCATTGTTAGTGCACCGTACTTCTTTTGTTACGTGTAGATGTACTTAGTGCTTCTACAAGTACACTTTTTAGAGAACTGGATATTTGATCTAATGGCTGGAAATGATTTGTAACTCATGCTGAGTAACAAACATGATAAAGTGCAAAACAAATGGAACAGAAATACAGGCCTCAATAATAAAATGTTCGGGCAACAGCTCTTCGAGGCATTTGGGCTGTGAATGTAACTTCATGACTTTCTTTCTCATGGCTAGACGGCCTAAGGTTTGTCAGTATTTGTTAAACGGGAATTGTATATTTAGGGACCCTGTTCCTAGTAGTAGAATGGAGACCTACATTTTAACTTTTGGATTCCCCTGGGTACATGACTATGATGTCATGCTCAATAGCTGTGGGGTGTATCATACTGATATTGTGAAAAGAGGGCAGACTTTTAAGGGGAAATCTAGTGCTGAGTCAATTCGAATAATTCACTATTCAAATATTCGACCTTCAATTTGATTGAATATCTGAATATTCGGTCGTAGCAACCAGCAGATTGTTGATGAACAAACCGTTATACAAGATCAGTTGCAATAACGCAAATAATTGTATATTATAATCAGAATAATAGCTTTTCCCATCTTGGAGTATCTCCATCCACGATTTAGCAAAAAAAGATAAACAATACTTCTTCTTCCTCCTATTGAAAATTTCTATTCCTTTTAAATTGTTTAATGAATAATTTAGTGTTTGAATTGTTGAACAGTAAGATTCCTGTCACTTTTCATTTGAATCTGCTTGAAACAAGCCTCAATAGCGCAATTTTCTCATTTAAAACAAAAGAAAACTTTCCCTTCCTTTTCATGAATTTTGCATTCAAATATTCAAATTGTAACATTTAAATATTCCATAATCAATCAATTATTCAGTTATTTGGATATTCAGCACAGCCCTAGGGAAATTATGAGGGAAAAGTGTGTTTTAAGACACGACACATGGTGGAGTCAAATTTCCACGGCTGGTTTATCAGTAGGCCTAATTGTAAATTAATTGTAAATACTCAGTCATTTACATAGAAAACCCTTAGGCCTAGGCTTACTTAGAATTTTTCAGAATAGTCATACTAGGGGGCCTACTGGCCCAGGTTGGACAACGTCTTCATAACATTGCGACTAACGTGCAGGGTATGAAAGTCCTCAAACTATGCAGAATTTTTTCCCACATTTTTAAGGGCCTACTAGTTTGTGTACATGGTGTAGGCTATGCATGGGGTGTCAAGTGGCGCCTAGTAATAGTATGGAACTCTTTCCATCACTGCACTGTCTGACTGCTCCATATTACAACTAACGAGGGGCCAGTTCTCTACCCATGCTAATGCAAGGACTGCAGTAAGTCTAGCATCAGAAAGGTGTCCAACTGGCCTGCTGCTGCTAGGTTAGACATCGAAACATGATTGAGGTCAATGTGTAGGGAAAAACCGGTCGTACTAATAAATGTCAACACAACATCCACACGATAGTAACACACAATAGTAACGTCAACACACTCAAATCAAGTTCTAAGTTAACAGAAACGCAATTCGATAGCAATACAATGCCTAAAATGCAATTTGGCTAACAACAGTAGGCGACATTTGGGGGGAAAAAGCTGTTTTATTTCACGGAAATAACACCTTCCGCAAACCACGACAGACAGTAGCCATGTTGCCTGGATCAGAGTGGATTATACCATTACACTACAGGGGGTCACCTTTATACAGTAAACCATGGCACAGTCCAAATGCCGTAAGAAGGCAAGATGGCAGCGAACAGCTGTGCTGCTAAGAGACAATTTTTTCGCGTGAAAAAACTCCCTTGAAATGTAGTAAAATGTAAACTGGATTAAATAGAAATTACTCCTAAGCCATGCGTATACATTACAGTTCGATACGGTCTGTTTTCTGTTTTCAATGCATTTTGTAAGTGTTGGCGGTGTGTTGACGTTACTATCAATGTGCTGACGCTTGTTGACGGTGTGTTAACGCTGATTAGTACGACCCGGGAAAAACTTACGACTTTGCGTTGCTAGGTCCTGTTGTGTCATCCATAGTCAACGGAATTTCTGATTTAAAGCTGCTCAAACTTCGCAGCGGGGACAACTTCTCCGATGACCTAGCACAACCAAAACGGGAAGCACTGATGTAAACATACTATGCTTGATTTATCTGTGTAAAACGGCAGAAGCATACTTTTTGAGAGAGAAACTCATCGGTGGAAAGTGAAACAAATATCGTCGTTCGCTTACCTGTCCGCGGCCATTTTGAAATACCTGCGGTGACGTCACGTATGTCGTACGACCACCTGCGCTTTGGTTCCGTCCATTACTAGCTTAGGTACATTTACAAATCGTGTTACAAATGTAAACATCCTGTGACTTTGCAGAAAATCAAATTCCAAATCAAGTTTGCTCCAATTTTAACATCAAGATTGAATACCCAGCATTTGCTGTTTGTTGTGGCTTTTGTTGTTAAAAATTTGTTGTTGGTTTAAATCTGGTAGGCAAAAGCGCACCCCCACTTTTCTAATGAACGGTCTTGCTACGCTTTTACGGGGCATTCAAAAGAGGGCGTACTTCTACTTTTTCAGGTCGCCAACATTAACAGCAGCGAGCCGCGTAGTAAACACCAAAGATTGTATAGCGCCGCGCAGCGGCGCAAGATGGGAAACTGACCATCCCGCATGTGTTAATTCACGGTCACGATCCGCCATTTTGGTGTGCAAATTGCGAGCTGTTTGTACACGCGACGTATGGCGGCGGGAGGTTCTATCCACGAAAAAGGGGCAGTAAGGTAAATATTTACCCCCAATTAAGATTAAAACTTATATTTATCATAAATACAAATGTGTAACATCATAACTTAATACCGTTGGAGATGAAATCGGAGAATTTTGGTGTGTTCTGTGTGGTTACATTCTCTGGGTTGCGGCCGTCGGATCGTGCAGCAATCTTAAACACAAGAAGTTGTAGCCTAGGCCCTACATACATGTTTCTCGTACGCCTGGGGGCAGATATCCCACGGCACTTTTCATTACAAATTGCACTGGTTATTCTGTGGAAGATTCTGTTCTGAATACCTGTTCACAGAGAGTACAGAAGTCAACAAAGGAATGTGACAGCACCATAAGTGACCCGGAATCTTATTTTGTAGTATCCCATGCTTTGTTGTGTATAAACAGGAGGGATGGATTATGTAAAATTGCTTCGGGTGACAACGAAGCCAATCTGCACTGGTCATACTGAAAAGGAACAACATGACTCTTTAGGCTTGTACAACACTGGTAACCAGCTATGGATGGTATCAAGAACAGGCTGGGTAACAGGTATGTATGTTTAGGGGTCCTGAAGGTGATGATGTCACTTTGTGATGGTGTTGTTGGGGCTCTGTTCTCTATGAAAGAGAGCTCAATGTTAGCATGAATCTATCAGAGCCTGCTAGACACCAAACCTAACCTGGGATGTAGTTGGGTTGTCATGAAACCCACACTTCCGCTTTATTGTTGAAAAAAGATTTTCAACTATATCGTGGTTGAATCTACCTGTTAAAGAAATGGAAACATCAAATAAAATGTAAGCACATAGTAAAATTCATTTTTTTTTTAATAGGGCAACAAGTCTGAATTTACAAACTGTGCAGTTTCTGCGCTTTTGTTGTTTTAACTGTCCATACTGTCTGTGAAATAAAGAAAGCTTGATAAAACTCCTAAAGGAAGGTGGTGTGGTTTTCATCCTTTGTCCAATATGCCAGTAAATATTTGTAGCGTATGCCTAGGTGTTTAGTAGAATGTTAAGCCAATTACAATGTACATGCATTCATGGGTCAGAGGCTCATTACAAATATGAACGTCATTAGTTTAGGGGCTCAATCTAGCTTAAGCTATTGTTGATTTTTGCCGCTATTGTATGCCTATTTTTTGGTAAATTTCACTTTGCACTATTTAAATTACTTCTCGCCTTTCTTTGTTCTTGGGAAAATGTAAGAATGATAGTTCCAAGCTTTTCTTGAACCTGCTTTTGCTGTTGATGCATAGAACTGGAGGAGAAAAAAAAATGGTTGATGGCTGCAACACGTCGACGACATTGTGCTTCGCGATCCATTCGTACACAGAGCGCCACCCAGAAACGTACAGTGTGCATGTACATTTTTTGTACTTCGCGCGCATTATACTGTGGCGCAATATCACACCAAAATGGCGTCCATGGCGATTACGTGTGTCAGTGGAGAGTTGCCCATCTTGCGCCGCTGCGCGGCGCTAGACAATCTTTGGTAAACACTGAATAGAATAGGTGCTACATGTACAGAATCAAAGTTTCAAAATCCTCATTTCCTGTTTTAGTTGGTTGATCGATAAATTTTGAAGACATTTCAATTTTCACTTCGAAGATGATCAGTCCAAAAGCAGTCGTGAAGGCCGTTGAAAACTGACGCATATTATTCAATGCAAAAGATAGCTTTTTAGAGGGCTTAGGGGCGAATCCACAGGGAGGGAGGTCAGTGGGGCCATGCACTCCTTAAAAAAGGCGGTATTCTTTTTTTCTGAGGCTAGTTTCCGCTCCCTTCCTTCAAAAACTGGGTAAAAAGCCCAACATCGTGTCAGCCTAGTTCAGCTGCCCGAGGTTCGGGTTTTAGGCCAGGCGATGCCAGTTTATTGAGCAGGTCGCTTATCAGCCACTGAGGATTTCGTTTCAATTTGTTTTCACGATTTTCCGAGTACGTTTCATGAGACACATGTACATGTATACATTTTTATAGTATGTTTTAAGAATTACACTGTTGGACATTCCTTTTTTATGAAATCAAACTTGGCAATATATTTCTTGAAAATTAGCTCGGAAAAGTTATTTTTGGGTAAACACAAACATGGTCAAAAATGTATCTCGTTAAAAGATTCCTTTTCAAAAACAGAAAATGTTTCTGAAATTTGATCTCACAAGAACGAACTCGAGAATATATATCTTGTGCAAAGGAACTTTGGAAAAATACGAAGGTGAAAAAAATGTACTTCCATAAAAACGAACTTCGAAAAAACGCTTCACTTTTTGAAAATGAATACTTGATGGCACAGCAGGGCTTTTGTACTTCGATCAATACTTTCACTTCCGTTATGCATGGATTTCGTAAATAATAATTATCATTTCAGCATGAATATTGGTCGCAGCGGCCCCATGAAGAAGCGCACAAGGTGGTGGAAAAACAAAGTTCAAGCAAACGGTTTTTCTCTCCGTTGCTGACATAGCTTCACATGTTTATTACAAGGATACTTTTGGAGACAAAAGTCAGTTTTTAAACAGTGTATGTTTCAATTAAGCAATCATGACTTTATGAGACTGATAAATGATTTTATAAAAATAGCTGCAGATTGATTACAAAACATAAGTGTCCATAATTAAACTTTCTGAAATAACTAAAGATACATATTGTCATCAATTACAACTTCCATACACATCACTTTCTTGTCTTAATTGCAAAGTTGTACTTCTTTATCTGCCATGTTTCAAAACTGCATAAATCAGCTTGAAGGAACAACCCGTTTCATTGTTTTAAGCCTAAGCCTTTCTAAAGGTTGGTTCAAGCTGAACTTTGATACCAAAAGATTTTCTGCATCGGTTATCTCGAAAACGTAAAATATAGCCAATTATACATTTTATCTGACAAGAGAAAGCAGTGAGCGCATTTCAAAAATCTAACGAGAATTATCAATACGGGCGTTTCGCAATAGTGCGCCTCCAAGAGTTTGCCACTCGTTGACCAATCACAGTACGTGAAAACAGTCGACCCTTTCCAAAAGCGAATTGGGTCGACAGATATTTCACGTACTTGTGATTGGTCAACGCGCTGCAAATTCTTGGTGGCGTACTATTGTGAAACGCCTGTATTGATTGGCTACTAACGTCAATTGGCTACTTAATTAATTACATTAAAAATTGATAGGCTGTACATAAAACAAGATTAAGGCAATTGCTGCTGTTAATTCCTTTTTGCGATAACATTTCCTGCGGAGAATTTCACTGTACACTTGCACTCCATCTGTAACTTGTTTTCAAAATAGGGTTTGATATGTATCTGCACCATGCTCGTTACCGGATTACACACGTGTTGAGATGTAGAAATGTTGTGAGGGGCCAATAATATGATAGGGACGATAACTATGTTCCCACAACACCGCTCCGACTGGCTGAACAAAAGACATGATTCCGCTAAACACAGGGAGGATCCACCCGTGTTTACAAGCATTTTGAATTCAACCTGGCTATGAGGTTGATTGTGATGGATGGCGGGTATTCTGTAATTGAGCTCTCCTTGGCTCCCGAACATTGAAATAGTAGGCACATTCGAAAGAGTGCTTCAACAAAATTGCATACATTTTGCTTACATTACTAGTAAGCAAACACATCTTGACACTTTTTTTCGGTATTTGAACGTGTTGGTCGGCTGTATTTCATGCAGAAAATCAAAACGTTTTTAAGAAAATGCAAGCTTGTTTCCAAACTGGTTTATTTCTGATGCATAGGCCTATAATTTCTTGTTAAGGGATAGTAATGAAAAAGGTTAGCAATTAACACTCTTAGGCTCAGGTACTATCTATTTTTATTTTTTTATTTGGCGTAAAGGAGGAAGCCAGAGAATGACGTTTCATGATCGGAATCACTGTACGCAGTACCTTTCATGGTTACATATACTGAGTCTCCCTGCTGTAGAACCAGCACCGCGCTCCCAGACACCTGTTCATAGTGACTTGAATCAGTGCTGACGCCGGTGACAATCACGACTCCGTTTTTCCAAAGCTTAACGTGAAGGTCACTGCTGGGGTTCTGTTTTCTTACAGAAAACATGAACACATAGGTGCCTGACACGTTACACGAGAACGCACCGCTCTCTAGATCGAAGCTGGTACCCGGCAGAAGCGTCTCAGTCTCCTGGAACTGCAAACGGGTGTTGTAACTCGAAGAAGCAGCCGAGGAGGTCGTCCTCGTCACAGTGAATGCTACCCGTGGAGTCTCTAGAGCCTCGCCGGCTTCACCCAGTTCACCCTTTTGACCTTTGACACCGCTTGCCCCCTTTGGCCCACCTAAACCAGGTGGACCTCTTGGACCTATCTTACCAGGCAGGCTAATTCCGTCATCTCCTTTAGGCCCCGGGTTCCCAGGTGCTCCCCGCTCGCCCATGGCACCAGCTAGACCAACCTCACCTTTTGCACCCGGCTCACCTGCGTCGCCCTTTGACCCCGTGGGGCCATAAAGTCCTGGGCTTCCCGCATTTCCTTGATTTCCCGGCAATCCCGGAATACCAGGGGTTCCGGCAGGTCCCTGGCAGCACATTGAACACACCTGAGACCCAGGACTATCGCTCTCCGCGGGAGCCGGCCCGGTAATGGCAGCACGGAGTTTGATACAGTTGCCCAGAAGAATGACGATTGAAAGTGCGGTCGCAAAGCAGATCTTCATCTTAAATGAAAGAGAAAAAAAGGGGGTTGAAATCAGTGTTGTAGTCGAGACCTTTACGTCCGAGACCGAGACCAAGACCGAGACCAGCTCTTTCAAGACCGAGACCAGAACTTCGGGACCGAGACTTTTGCAGTCCGAGACCGAGACCAAGATGACCGAGACCGAGACCTCAAAAAAGGTCTCGAGACGGTCTCGAGACCGAGACCAGGTCTCGAGACCTCCAACACTGGTTGAAATACAGAGAAGGGCAAGGAATAATGTGCTGATTTGGGTAGAGTTGTATAAAAAACTACCTCAAAATCATGCTGATCGAACAAGTTTAGGAAGCAAAATTTGTGGACCAGCTTCAGGGGGTAGAATCACACGGAGCCATTGAAAATATACATCCCCTACATTTGAACGAGGGATGGGTCAGGGTTGTGTCATTTCAAGAGTAGGAATCTTATAAGTCAACGACAGTCTAGCTGTCTGCTGCGTCAGCTAGTCTTGCAGCGAATTGGTATACACACACATTCATACAAATGCAGTGTATAGCTTGCAAATGCATATGTCTGTTCTAGGACATGACACCATACTGCATGATAGGAAAAGGCATGATGGGATAGGTCATCGGGGTTTTTTTCGTAAAATGGCGTCCTGAGATGTGGTGAGATCATATTATCGTTATCAAATCCGCCTAATACTGTGGAATATTGTGTGGACTATCTGTCTCCGGGATCCTAAAACAACCTGTAGCGATCGGCCCGTTACAGTCTTAGACGGTCGTCGTCTGCACTGTTTCTTTCAATGCACTCTCTTAATTCTTCACTACATTCACGACAGTAGGCCGGTGAGCAGAGTTCCACAGAGATAGTTTTAATCAGAATTTTTCCGAGTTTCAAGTGTTAGTTGAAAATTCCAGAAAGTGAACACTCGCCGCTGGTAACGACATCAAAGCAACGGTGCCATTACGTCATTCGAAAAAGCCCGAACATATCAAAACTGTTTTGAAAGGTCTACTCTTCAGTAGAAAATCAACTCAAATGAGGTGTCGAATCGTATTTACAATTAGGCCTATTCTAAACTAGTAGAAAGTTGCACAAATCATGTTCGGAGGAATCATGTTCACACTGGCGTAAATTGGTGCTGGAAATTAGGGGTGGTGGTGGAATCTAGAAAAGTGGGCGCGGAGTGAGGGGGGCTGACACTGTTAGAGTTGGAATCTTTGGCTTTGTTGAAAAGAAATTGGTCAGATCCTAATGGCTCTTGCTGGAACAGGGGAAAATCAGTACCTTAAATTAACGATATCCATTGCAACCGAAGGAAAGAGACAAGTGTGTAGATTCAGTGAACAAGTTCGGTATCTCGAATAGTCAAAGTCTTTCGGGAACAAAGCGCGCGCGAGTCAGTGTATGGCTGCGCTGATAGGACAGAGTATCACGCGCGCGCGCGCAGCTAGCTGTTCCCGACTAGCCTTGTAACGAGGATGCGCTCTTGGAATACCGAAATGGCTCATTGTTAATATAAAAAAACTACTTTTTTAGAAAAAAAAAGAGAAAGATAATAAAGGCGCTCACCTCGACCATGTCTTGAATTCACAGACCGGGGACAAAACTAGTGGATTAGCAAGAGTTTAGTGTAAGCTGAAATAATGCCAAAGAAGAATAACAATGCTTGTTATCGTTCTGTGAAGTTAACTGTGGAATATGCCATTAATGAAAACATTGAGGGCCTGCCAAAAATGTTGAGGTCCTTAAAAGTTTGTTGGCCAACGAAAAGTTGGAGGACCAATAGAATGATTGCATAAAATACTAACAACATCTACACTAACACAAGGAAGGCTTAACCGTATTTTTATGGCCGGGAGGTTGGGTAAACTTGCTCGGCAGTAGGCGGATAAAGGGGTAGGGAGAATCAGGGGCCATGACTCCCCTCAAAAGGGTGAGGGGCAATTAATTTAAAAAAAGGCTTCGGAACGGTTTGTGATTGGCCAACTCTTGGTGGCGCACTGTTGCGAAACGGCTGTATTAACGGTGATACCGACATGAAACTGTCTTGAGACTTCGTTGCACTCTCTGATGACAAACAAGATTTCAGCTCACGATACCGACACGAAAACCAGCAGCAAAGTGTGCTCGAAAGTTAGAGAGGGATCTAAAAGGTAATGCAGGCGTTGATAAGGAGCTTTAATGGAATGATATTAACAAGTGTATACATGTAGTACATGTAATATAGTTCGATCAGGCCAAAAAAATAGCCAGCTGAAGAGACACAATCCATTGCGGTGGGATTGGGAGATGTGGCCTAAAATTCTGGACGGAGTTAGTGGAGGTATCCGACTTCAACTGAAAGTTGTCGTGGAGTATCACGATAAATAATTATTGGCGTGAGAATGTCACATTTAAAGCGACAAACTCTTCATGTCACTGATTCTTATATATTTCAGCTGAGGTCACGCATGAAGCTGCAACGATATGGAATAGGAAAACCGTGTGCCCTCGGAATGCAGCCAATCAGCAAATGTCTTCATAAATGCCGAATGCACACGGCATGAAATACAAAGGGCGATGTAGTTTTCTTTTATTTCGAACTAAGTTCGTGAAAAACAGGTAAAGAAGAAAGTAACAGTTGCGGATTGGAAAGGATTTCAGAAGAGCAGGCAGGACTTCGAAAATTTTTTTCCTAACTGCTTCAATCCAATAATTGCTCTCTGCTGCGATTAAGCGATTCTTCAATATCACGGCGGATTTGTTTTATAAAGGAGCTGTATACCATAGCTGGGGAAGGAATGTGTAGACGTGCATTTTCACAGAATATACGAATCATAAGTTCATTCCTGTGCGTCGGAAAAGCTTTCCAAGAGATTGCAATAAGCAAAGAAAGGGAGCTTCAGTCATCACTGAAGAACAAGTGCTATTCCTGTCTGAAAACGCTTCTGCGCAAGACGCTTACCTTGGGACTTCTTGACTGCTGCGGTCGATTTGTCAGGACGCCAACCGGAGGCTGAGATGAGCGGTGGTGGTTCTGAGGAGTCCAACGGC
The DNA here is from genome assembly GCF_054643075.1 of Acanthaster planci. Taxonomy (NCBI): domain Eukaryota; kingdom Metazoa; phylum Echinodermata; class Asteroidea; order Valvatida; family Acanthasteridae; genus Acanthaster; species Acanthaster planci. The sequence continues at coordinate 20,413,765 of NC_141781.1, read as the reverse complement.
CGCTCGAGCTTTTGAACTTTCCACCAGATCACCTGACGGGTGACCGGAGGGGGGGGGGGAAGCCGGGCCCGGTTCGTGATTGGGCCGTGCGCACTGTCACTCACACACATCACCGGCTTCCCTCGCGTGGGTTGGGCGGAAGTTGCCCGTGAGTACAATGCTGTCACGCACTTGGGCTGTAGGGCTACCAGAGTTGGCACTTCCTTCAGTGACACCATGAAGCGATCATGTCTTCTTGTCACGGAAGTTGATCATTATGTCACGTGCTTTTTGATTGACACAAGCAAACCTGTCAGTTAGGGATCACTTACCTGAAGTCACTGGTGGTGGTAACGACAACTTTGATAGATAAATACAACAATTGTTTGTCGGCCCCTACGTGATTCCGTGGATGATCCAGGGCTTTCCTCCTACCTCAGACACCGAACATTATTATTATTATTATTATCCTGTTCATAATCAATTGCCATTTAATTCGCTGTTATTCCAACAAAAATAAATAAATCTGACAAATAAAATGCAACGAAAATGCCAGCTACTATATACCTCCATTTGACACCAAGTCTGGCACTGCACATAAGTCTACAGATTTTTGTTTTCATTCCATGCTGAACATCGCGGTGGTTGAACTCTTAATGAACCAAATGAGGAAGTACAGACGCATACTCGGTATTTCCTCAAGTTCCTGCATGCTTTCGACTGTATAATGTGGTATCTGCTTAATAGATACGCGAACCCAACAATCAGCTGAAGCATATAGCGGTAGTGTTGGAGTGCGGGGGGTGGTCAAACCGACGGTGACCGACTGTCTTGTGCTGTGCCAGACAGTCTGTGCACCAACTTGTTTAGCGTCCCTCAGTCATGAACGTATTTCATGGGACCAGGCTTCTGGACAGACTGTTATTACAGGGGCTGTTCACCGAAGCATTTTAATCATCGACAATTAAGTTAATGCATATTCTTTGCTATAAGTTGTGAACGCCAGGAAGCGCAGAACAAGTTGGGAATTAATGCAACCACACAACGGTTGATCATTGTGTTCCCCGCTATAGCCTGGCATCGCCCACAACGTTTGCGACTCCCATATATGGGCTCGAGCTGGACCAAGAGCTATTTTCTTAGCAGCGGAGGCCCCTTTGATACTAACCAAAGATCATATAGCGCCACATAGCGGTGCAAGATGGAGAACCTCACCGCAAATATGCTTGAAACATTGTATTTCCCCTGACCGCCATTTGAGCAAGCAGTTTGGACAAAATACCCGAATGTATATTATAAGCCACAACACTAGGGGGAATATCATCTGTCCCTTTGTAGGGCTTAAAAGTAAACAAAGTGGCTCAATCTTGCTTATTTTGTTCATGAAACATAATAATTTTTTATTATCAAAAAATATTATTAATAGCATTTCATGTAAAGCAGTCTAAGTTAAATACTAAATTAACTAAAAGTAACAAATTACTTAAAATTGCCGGACAGTGACGGAGATGACATTCTTCCTGACCCTCTTGCACTAATGAGCACTGCGCAGACGCATTGCTTGCTCGAATGGTGCCGAGGGTGCTTGCACCATTTTGGCAGAGTTCCCCATCTTGCACAGCTTCGCGGCGTTATACGACCTTTGTATAACTGCATATACTGCTGGTTCACGAGCGTCGAGGAAACGCAACACGGCAGTGGCATAGCTACCAACAAATACTCCAGACCGACGCGGCTCTTTTCAACCGTTGAGCGGGTGCTTCTGCTCCAGGTGCATAGCCCATTGGACCTAACTTTGTCTCTTCTTTTGTTTGTTGCACTGTGGCTCTGAAATTGTTTTGGTGGTGTTTGCAGTTCTAAGTAGTCATTTTTGGGGCTACTTATATCCTTTCCCAGTTCAACGTTCTCGCTCCTGTTTCGAAAGAAATTTTCAGTGGCGCATGTGTAATGGGTCTTGATCAGAGCTGTTTATATAGAGAGAGTTCCGACATGAGTGTCTCAATTGTTAGACCCATAATGGTGGCTTACTGTAATGAACATTGTAATGAACAGCAATTCTAATTCGAAAGTTGGAAGTTGGCGCTACTCTCTCTGCGTGGTGTTAATGAGCTGAACGGGTCATTCTGAACTACACAGACTCCTTGCGGGTAACATCCTTTAATATTCACTATATAAACACCAAACTACTATAAGAGTGAGGTGTGTCACTCCAGTCTTGCCCGGAAAACTTTCATGGTTACGCCTAGGGACATCCCTACTCGATATTTGTCATCTTGATGACAAATATCGAGTATTGATATCATGCTATGTAGGCATCCAGGGAATTCCCACACTGAGTGATATCAAACCATATAATACTTTTTCCTTGTGACTTTGTGCTCACGTCATAGTTTTAAAAAGGAGGCTCATGACTTAAACGTGGAAACAAAGTCTGTTTGGTTGTTTTTGATTCCCTTTGCACAGTAAGATGCTTGGAAATCAACTTTTTAAATTTGGAAAATAAGAAAAGTAGAACGACCCGTGACGTGTCCGGGGGGCGAGGGTAGGTTGCCCGTTGAATTTTATTTTTTGGGAAGTACCAGCATTTAAACCCAGTGATTTAGTCCAGTCTCATATGCCTGTCAAAGCAGGGTGTGCTTCTGCTTAAAGTGGATACTGCCCCGCCGGCTGCAGAGTATAGAGAGGCGGGTCGTTGCTGTTTCTCTCCACTTTGCCCCGTCTTAAGCCTGGTTTCAATATGGTCGTTTGTTACGCAGACGGTCTGCAAGACGTGAAGACACAGACACGAACGGAAGAGTCAGTACATGACGTCAATCCACTCAAAAATTGAAGCAAAATGGCGTCCAAAACTTTTGTTAGAAAGCATCAACAGACAGTGAGAAGTGAACGGCGCCCTCTGTTGATTCACCAAGTTATAATATAAGTTAACAGCCTAGCCTAACGGTCTCAAGCAATGGCGCCCTCAATATTTTGTATATCTAATCACCAGCCAGTCATTCCGTCAAATATAATATAAGTTAACAGCCTAACGGTCTCAATCAATAGCGCCCTCAATATTTTGTATATATAATCACCAGCCAGTCATTCCGTCAAATATAATATAAGATAACAGCCTAACGGTTTCAATCAATAGCGCCCTTAATATTTTGTATATTTAATCACCAGCAAGTCATTCCGTCAAATATAATATAAGTTAACAGCCTAACGGTCTCAATCAATAGCGCCCTCAATATTTTGTATATTTAATCACCAGCCAGTCATTCCGTCAAATATAAGTTAACAGCCTAACGGTTTCAATCAATAGCGCCCTCAATATTTTGTATATTTAATCACCAGCCAGTCATTCCTTCAAATATAATATAAGTTAACAGCCTAACGGTTTCAATCAATAGCACCCTCAATATTTTGTATGTCTAATCTCCAGCCAGTCATTCCGTCAAATATAAGTTAACAGCCTAAAGGTTTCAATCAATAGCGCCCTCAATATTTTGTATATCTAATCACCAGCCAGTCATTCCGTCAAATATGATTATTTTGCCAAATTTCACACTTCATTTTCCCACCTAAATTTCTCCAAATCCCAAGGTCAACTTCGACTCCCAAACCAGCCTACTTAACTGCAAATTATCCCAGACCAACCCTGTGCGTGAATCTTAAAGGTAAGTGAGATCGTTCCTTTATAAATTGGAGGATTTTAGGGGCCCTTTTTGTCTCCAGCAGAATCAAAGTTATCCATGGAAACATGGAAACAAAGTCTGTTTGGTTGTTTTTGATTCCCTTTGCACAGTAAGATGCTTGGAAATCAACTTTTTAAATTTGGAAAATAAGAAAAGTAGAACGACCCGTGACGTGTCCAGGGGGCGAGGGTAGGTTGCCCGTTGAATTTTTGGGGGGGAAGTACCAGCATTAAAACCCATTAAGTCCAGTCTCGTATGCCTGTCAAAGCAGGGTGTGCTTCTGCTTAAAGTTTTTTCCAGTTTACATGGGCTGCGCAGTTAGGCCTACCATGCTTATTACGGGTCACTTGGTTTCCATGGTTACTATATTCCCACTTAGGTCACCACTGCGCCAAACGACCTTTATGCGAACTGAACCTTGCAGATCCCTAGTTAATAAAACATTCCAGTTGGAGTTGAGAATCAATCATATTTCCTCGCCCGTTTTTTTTCTACTTTTTTGCGGGAAATATCCTTTTAGACCGGCTGCACCACCCCATGATGCCAAACCTGCGCCCCAGTTTCATGCATTTCATTGATGGTCAGCTATTTAGTTGATCACAAGGGTGTAATATTTTAGGCATTGAGGAGAAAATGGGCAAACTTCGTGAAACTAAGCGAGAGGGGCATCGTTTCACGCCGGTCATGCAAGCATATGTACGTATCGAAATACCACGGCTACTCGACGCAGACATCGGCTAAGTTAAACCTCACTGGCCAAAATAACGCACGTTTCTCAGTCATTTACCTGGAATTATGTTGAAGGAAACACGTGCATATGTAAGATATTTATGGACAAATAAAATATTATAAATTCCCAACACCTCTTTAATGAACACCACTTTTACCGAACGATGGGGTACACGCGCCTGTGAAGGTCACGGCTGATGGGGTTTATTTTGTGTGCAAAAAATAATGAACACGTCGGTGCTGGAACATTACATGTGAATGCATCGCTCTGTTGATGATCTGAGTTGGTGCCGAGCAGAAGCGACCTCAGCCACCTATAAGGGAAAACGGTTATCGTCATCATTTGCAGAAGAAGCCGATTAGCGTGACCTTGTCTTAGTGAATGCAATCCGGTGGAGGATCCTTGTCTGGAGAGGCGCCGGGCTGAGTTTATTTCCTGTTTACACCGCGTTCCCCCTTTGGTCCACCTTTGGATTTTAAACCTCTTTTAACAGTTAGGTCAGTCCCGTCGTCTCCTTTAGGCCCAAAGCTCCCAGATGCTCCCTGCTCATCCACGGTACCGTGAGGCGGACTTTTCGGACCACTCTTATCAGGCAGCCCAATTCTGCTGTCTCCTTTAGGGCCGTGATTCCCAGGTGTTCCACGCTTATCTACAGCACCCGTCAGGCCAACGTCACCCTTTCTACCCGGCGCACCTGCGACATCCTTTGACACCACACGGCCAAAAGATCCTGGATTGTATGCATTTCCCGACAATCCAGAGGTTCCAACACTTCTGTGGCTACACGCCGGACACTTCTGCAATCCAGGGCCATCAGTGTCCTCTGGAGCCGGCCCAGTAGTCGCAGCGCCGTGCCCAATATAGTTACCCAGAAGCATGAAGATCGAGACTACAACTGTAGGGCAGAGTTTCATCTGTAATATAAAAGAGCTGGAAACATGAACAAATACGGAGATGGGAAAATACTAATTTGAGAATTTACTTAATTGCTGATTTGATAGGAGTTATATCACAGGATGCATTATAACTCCTTAAAGATCACGCCGATAAAATGGACCAGGGAGTGGCAAAAGCACGTGGAGCGATTGAAAAATATATGCTGATTTTTTCAACGAGGAATGGACCAAGCCACACTGTCGGGTGGTCTCATACAATAGGATTAATATCATAAAAAAGCAACACCGCTATGGCTGTCAAAACTACGCATCAATAAATCTGGACGGTCTTCTTGTGCATCGATCTGTAGGGAACCGTACCTGAGTAAGGGCGCCCTCATCCTTCCAATACGCGTCACCGAGGTAATTAACATAAAGTGGATATTTTTTAGGCTTCCCGGGCACGCGGTGTGAAGGTGATCTCTTTGCTTTTGGTCTCGAATGAAGAAATGTACTCTCTGCATTTTGCTTGTATTAATTTGCAGGGAGCATGGCTTCGGCCATGCTCCTAAGTGTGGCAGAGAGTCAACGCTAGGAACCCCTAGTAAGTACTTATCATTATATAAATACTTCACACGATCTTCTGTCGGAGAAATTGTACGATTTACGGGACCCAATGTGGCAACTGCTTTCTGTTCTACAATGTGCCACACTGTATTGGTTAGCTAGCAGTGTTAGCCTTTGACCATTCATTATATTATTATTTACGGTGCCGTGTAGCCATTACACTACTCCAAGTGTTTTCTTATTTAATAAATTGTAGTTCTGGAGTTAGACATCATTTATTGTTCACGTGTTCTCCAAGTGCTCGTCCGCTTTACTTAGGGGACCATTCCTTCTTCCTCCCACTGTCCAACTGACGTGGGGCTGGTCTGCTACAGAACATTTCGGGGTTTGGTTTTGAAATGGTCAATGACCCTTGTCTAGACAAAATCATAACATTTTCGAAATTGCATGCAATAGGCCTGTTTAACTTTCAAACGTAATGCACACTTTGCACAGAATTGGGATTTAACTGACTAACCGACCGACCAACCAACCAACTGACAAGCTGTCTGACCGACTACTTGACAGACCGACTGAGAGATCGACTGTCTGGCTTGACCGAACGACCGACAGACTGACCGACAGTCATATTGGTCATCTGAGCGTCCAAACGAGCGGCCGGCAGAATGACCGACAAAAACGCAGACCTATCACGACCAGCTGACCGACCCACCAACCAACTATCCGACCGACTCACCAACCGACGGCTCCTAGATAAAGGATGGAAGTAGCCTCCTGTTCACCTCAACAAGACCGAGTAAATTCCCACTCCAACGCTGGCTTCTGCTTTAAACAAGTTCCCATTGGTAATTTTGTCACTAAAATCGTTCTAAATACTAGGCTTGGCCAAGGCGTTTGTTATTAGCCGCACCGCATGGGCTAACTCATGTATTTTCTGTCGTGTACGTGTATTTGCAGTGGTAAATCAAGCCTAACAGCGACCTCACGCAGCTAGCGTGATACGTAAATCAACTGAGTTCGTCCGGGTTCAGCTGATTTGTACACAGAAAACGATGGAAACGGTTAGCTATAGCCAGTATAGTGCGGCTTTTTATTTTCTTTGTCGGACACCGGCTCCTTTTGTATCTCTGGGCTTAATGAATATGCTAATAGTAATTCGATACTATTAAATTAAATTAATCTATCTTTTATTCCCCTAATGACTAATTTCCATCTGTTTAATGCGCGAGTATTATACCTCATGGTGACGCGGCCCGGTACAAGCTTATGATTTCGGCCAGCCACCATTCGTTCCCTTTTGCTGTATAGGTTGTGGTGTAGTTCCAAACTACTTGTTATTAAAGTGAGAGTGATTTTTGAAAATCAGTCAAATCGAATAAAATAAAACATATCTGCATATTTATAAGCAACAGTTCCCCGTCATCCAATGTAGGGGCCTCAGTGTCGTTACAGATATAAAGTGCAGGGAATAAACAAAATGCTTTAAAGGGTCGACGTTTCAGTCCAATTAAAAACTAACAAAACTAACATCAAAAAGAAAATTAAGAGCACACATGCAGCATCCAATATGAGCAAGATACATGTGTATATACGTACCAGGCCAGCCTTGGACATCTTTGGCTAAACAACACCTGGCCAGGGTCTCTGTTCCCATCGTCACACACACTCATTTTGGCGCAGGCACCGGTAGCCTATTGTTTTAGATGTCACGTTACATTATCATGAAGACCGCGTGATTTGTTTATGTATTTATCAAAGAGGAGTGGAACGGATCTGGCAGAAACGTGAAGTGATCAAGGATGGAAGATAATAAAGGTATACTAACCTTGATTGTGGCTTCCTCGAAGTAAAGATTCATGGACAAATCTTGACGAATGTGAAAGAGTCCAGTGTGCACGTGTGGGCTGAAATAACAAGAAGGAAGAAAACGCACTAAGTTCGTTATCATTCTGCGAAGTTATCGGTGTAACATAATGTGAATACCTCTATCACACGCTGAAGCCAAGGACGATCCTGTTACGTAGTAAAATTGCAACAAAACGTGACAAGGCGAAACGAAAGTAGGACAATTGTGCGTGACTTTGTTTTTACGATAACATTACTTAACTTACTGACTGATCGACTCTCTGACTGATGATTAAAGCGTCGGATTTGCAGCGCTTTCCTGTTCACCTCAAAACGACCGAGCTTGTTCCCACCAAAACGTGGGGTTCTGCTTTTAAAGTTCCACTTGGTGATTTACATCTCTTTCTAGACACCCAAGAGAAAATTGTTCTCCAGAAGTAACGAATGGTTTACCTGACATGCCGTATGCCGTTACCTCATTTTTTTCTCAAGATTTTTTAATTTGGTCGTCTTAAAACTATTTGCAGGTATTCAGGTATTCCATATGTTACCTGCTGGTCAACAAGGCATCATTACTCGTTTAACTGTCACATTTAGCACATGATTAATTAATTAAGGTGTCATTAAAAAAACACATTCAGACCTTTCTACAGACAGATATTGGTTAAGAATTCTGCAGTTTTCCTGTAAATTATGGTTGAATTTTAGTTTCCTCTATTTCGATACACCCTGTACACAAAAAACTTACATGGAAACCTGTCCGTTTTAAAATCGATCGTGTCTTGATGTTTACTGCAGCGTAGGATGACAGACGGTCGTTCGGAGAGGGACAGCGCAAGCCAGAGTTTGTTCAACTTTCCTGTCGATTTCCTGAGCGACTGCAAAGAAACCTGACGACATGCCAACAATATACCATCATAACTTCCGCTGAATTGAAAGCGTCAGTGACACAAATGATTGACAGCCCCGCGGCCACCAATCACAATTCGTGCGCAGATTCCTAGCCGTGGCAGTGGAGATAGACAAGAAGGTGAAATGGACACGCCGAGCCGCTTGCCTCCTAACAACCACCGCCACCAGCCCAACGTCAGCATTGGTCGAAAACCCTGGCACTGACTGCAAGCGCAAACTCACCCTCCGGGTAAATTCTAGGGGAAAAAAACCAATGGAGTAACTCCCACAACCTCACGTGTAACTTCAGAAAGCCCTGACTGGTGAGGCTGCTCCAAAGCCTGCTTACCACATTTTCAACCATAACGTACTTAACAATGTGTGCATAAATGTGTCGCTGAAAAAAAATTCATCAGATTGACCATTGTAGCAGGTTTTGACACTTCATTGACACTCTTTGTGCAAGTCGAGAGGCGCATCATCTTTGAATGTTGCGCTCTCTAGCGACAGGGCGGGCAAGGTCGAACAGGTTGCCAGCGGTCTTTCCACCTGGAATGGCATCAATGGACATGCGTTTGACAGTGTGTCATTGGCCCTGTCCGAAAATGACGAGGTGTATGTAACATGTAGCGGCAGCGCTCACGGCAGCGAAACCTCATTCAGCGGCTTCCTCCTTTAATAAGGAAAACAGACAAAAGTGCCAAAATGAACAGATTCCCCATGGCCACACGCACCTGTGGCTTTCAAGAAACATGATTTCATATTCTACTTGAAGAGTATCGTTTTGAGCTTTTATATTTGATATGTACCTTATATACAACTCAAAAACGTCCCGCATTTAACTGGTAGTGTGGTGTTGGAATGTTACTTTTATAAATAATTCGGTACTTGTTTACGGCAAGATTATTCAACGGGACGTACGTGGAAGGAATTTAAAGTGATTTCAGTGATCTCTAGAATATCGGTGGTTTCTTTCTTTGACTGTATGTTTTGACTGAAAATAAATGCAACCTTGCAAAAGAACATGGTTTGACTATTTTGGAAAGGGGAGAAAAAAACGGAAATTAAGTCCAATATCTTTTGTTTGACTTCGTGAAAAATTTCGCAAGTAGACCAGAGCTAATCACTATTGCATTCATCGCTATCAAACTTGCCTTGAGCAAAGACCTTGTATCGCCGCGGCCTCCGAAGCGTGATGTCAAGATGACATCACGTGACACAAACCGGCAACTCCTGACCCTGCACCCGATTAGGTTGGTAATTGGCACCAACACAAATCATGGCCTGCCATCTGTGAAACGTGATCCTGTCGTGATCATGGTCTGGCCTGTGTTTGTGCAAACTGGATTTCTAGTTTTCTTATCTTTAAATTCTTTTCCCCGATATCTGAACTCAGGATTTCTCTTTTTTAGAAAAAGGGTTTTCTGAATTTGTGAAAGGCCTTTGGATACAGGACAAGTTGATGTTGTGGTTGTTTGAACACCTTCTGATGCCATCATCGATGTCATTGACAAGGATGATCCTTGATTCACACACCAAGGAAAGTCTGATCAACAAGAAGTTTACTTAGTTTATCCTAAGCTCTTGATCATAATAATAAATAATTTTTAATAATAATGATTGAAATAATATTAATATTAATAATAAAACTGACTTGGAATTTGGTCATTTTGTGGCATAGAAAAGTCTCATTTTTCGAACAAAACATTAGGTTTGACCCGACAGAGCCCGGATGAGAGGATGTGTCTGGCCCGGAACCATTTGGACCGCGTACCCTATGAATTATGATTCGTATACATGGGTTACATGAAATGTAAACACAGCCATTTGTAAGTCGTTCGCCTAATTAACTAGGAGCAGGGTTTACGGAGTTGAGATAAAAATTATGACGATGTCTGACTCTCTGTGACGTGACATGTACTTGGTCTCTGAGATACCATCTGTGATTTTTTTTCATTTGGTTGGTTTGAGTTTGTTTCTGCATTCAATTGGGGACCCTGAACAATAGAGGACAATAAGGTCCCCGATTGACAGAAGGTCCCCGATTGACAACTGTGTACAAAACATATGGGTGGTCTTCTAAAAAAGTTAAAGTACAAACAAAAGAGGAACAATAGGGGGTCCCCAGTTGCAGGCAAATACACACTTGAGTGGTCTTGTTTAGTTGGGTTCGGTTTAGTTTGTTTTTGTTTAGTTTTGTTGGGTTCGGTTGGGTTTGGTCTGGTTTGATTTGGTTTGGTGTAGTCTGGTTTGGTTTGTTTAGTTTTGTTTGGTCCGTTTTGGTTTGGTCTGGGTTGGTTTGTTTTGGTTTGGTTTGGTTCGGTTTAATTTGGCCTGTTTTTTTTTTTTTTTTTTTTTTTTGGTTTGGTCTGGTTTGGTTTGATTCGGTCTGGTATCCTATGTAAGTAGTACCTATAATTTCGTGGAAATTGGTAAATATTGACAAATGGCGCTCCTGTCCAAGCTCATCCACTTTGCCGGTTGGCGTAGAATCTAAAAGGTTCTTCAAAGCCCATGCAAAACAATCAGGTGTGCTGGTACTGGTAGAAAGTGAGGCGAACCGAAAGCACTCTTAAGACCGCACGCAGCCAAACAAAATGCAGTTCAACTCCACCTGACGAAATAAGGAAGGGTTGTAACATAATGTTCGTATTATCATCTTCTAATGTCCCAGAAGATGATTCAAGTTCCTACAAACAAATTGTGCAGCCTCTATGATATGCTCACCTTTAACCTTTTTTCCAGGTCGAGTTCACTCTGTGCACGACTTCTACACTGGGGTATAACTTTGTCTGCAATTTGTATACGTGTTTGGCAAGCGTGCAAGTACTATAGTTTGGAAAAGTTCAAGTTAAGTTGCTCAAGTGAGGAGACAATGAAATAAATTCATCAAATTCTCATTTGTTAAATTTGAAAGTTACACCATGGGTAAAGGTGACCCGCTCCTAAGTTATAGCTGCTAACGAAATTCACTACTCGAATTCATTATTCAAACTTAGGAGCTATTTAAAAACATGGACCGTGTGCTGCTTTAAAACCTAGGATATTGTGAATATATGCAAAACTTTACATCATAATAATGAATGCTGAATGTATGGTCTACGGTTCTAATACATTATTTAATGCAGCAAGGTTTGGGGATGCTTATTTACGGAAGCCCTGGACTGCCATCAAGATTTTTCTCAAAAAGTAAAGTACGTTTCCAAGTTCTTTTATGAAGTAGTTTTTGTGAAGTATCTGTCCAACATTTATATACTCCAGGTTGTTCTCGTAGGATCTATAGGTAGAAACTTTGTTCTTACTTTTGGAAACAAATCGTGTGACGAGGTAGCCTAAAGTTTTCCAAGTTCCTATTTAGGGCATATTTCTAGGTTCTTTTTTAGTTATATTTTGGGAAGTTTGTTTTTGTGAGAAATAAATCCCAACTTGGCAATGTATATCTCCTGAAAATTAACTTGGAAAAATATATCTTGTGAAAAGAAACTTCATCAAAAATATATCTAGCATGATGATTTCTTACCAAAAGTGGAAACAGTGTTTCTAAAATATCAATCTCATTAGAACGAAACGGAGAATGTTGTCTCTCTTGCTGTAGTAGTTGGGCAGCAAAAGTTGTTTAAATTTAAGTCAAAGTTACATTGTGGTTTCTCAACAAATTTCTCTCATCCGACAAAATTTAGAATTTACTTTATTATTTCTTTTCCGGTACCCTTTAATAGTTTTATCTTGCATTTATGTCTACAAACCATTACATCACATTTAGGAGGCTCAACTAATAAGCATAAGCTCATCCTCAGGGCATTTGGACAGCTGTGCCTTTCAATACACATTGGGTACAAGGATGCATTCTGAACACGTTTTCTCAGTCATGAAGTTGTGTGCGGTGGGCGTAAAGCGCACATACAAGTTATTAATGCTCGAGATCGAGGCTGTTGGTTTTCGTCAGAGCTGGGGCCTGGGGGACACATCAGTAGTCCATTTTAATACTTATGTTTCTTTGCCAAGAGGGCGATGCTCAGCCTGGCCGGGTGGGAGGAGGGCGGCCAGCTCTGGCCTCCTGATTCCCCTTAGCGACAGTCATTGATGGAGATTGGCCAATTCCATCCCCTTTTGAATCCTTTCTCCGTTTCTTTTCCATCCCTTCTTGTTTTTCCTTTATTGTTTATCTCCTCCTCTAGCGCGCATAGCGGCAGTCTTTATGTAGTCATGAGCGCTGAGTGACGTCCCAGACTCAATCTGTTTTTGTAAAAAATACCCCCCCCCGACGCCGTTTGGGTTCGGGTGCCCTGTTGGCTGACAATGGCTTATTACAAAAGCCGGAGACAATGGAAAGTTTTGCAAAATTAACATTCATAATTTTCAAGCATGACACAGAAATCAATGTTTCTTCTTTAAATGGAAAAGAATCATTTTAGCCCAGTTATCCGAATATTAACTCTAGAAGAACGTACATGTACATGGATAGTGCCTTGTGCCAGCGTTCGATCGGCTGACACGTACCACGAACAACATAATTATCGTACTTTTGGTGAACAAGCCCCCCCCCCTCGACTTCAGCCAATGTGCACAGAGGGCGCGCTTTTTGAAGTTAACGCGCAATCTCGTGCGAAATTATGTACTAGGCACCGCGGCGCGATACAGCCGGCCGTGCCGTTACAACATGTACGTAGTTGTACAATACACTTGCCGGCGCGGCCCGCGCATTCATTCTGCGCAGCCTATCGATCAGCGGAAACGGAATTGTACAGGTAAGCTGCGTTTTTCTCCTCCTGCTTTATGGTCACATTGAGGATAAATGTTTCCAGCTTAAGCTTGTTAGTAGTTGAATTAAAATGTTTACATTTGTGCGTCCCTGTCGTTTTGGGTTTTTCCTACCTCCGCCTTCAGCCGCTAGTCTCTCGTCCTTGACAATTTTTATGTGGGCCCTAGGCCTACATCATACATGTACATGTATGTACATGCTTTACCTCCATGATCTGACGACGATCACAGGGTGGACACGCGGTGATCCAATGACCGACCTACATGTACATTATGTGTAGGCCTAGGCCTACATACAAGTACATGTAGGCCTAGCTCCGAATTTCAGTTCTGCAAATTCTAATTTGCGTCAGTCTCCCCACGCGAGGCGCAAACCTATAGGCTTGATACAGTTGGTGTGATGTATCTGTGTATGTATGTCATCTGGTCATGTCTGACATCCTGGGGCCTCCCTCTGGACGCTTGGCTGACTAGGCCTATAAGCCTTATCGGAAATACTACAGGGGTGATTTAGGCATTGTGGGAAAAAGGTGCAATGTTTGCTCCTTTTTCCTTACAATGCCTTTCTACCATTGTGTAAATCACCCATATAGTATTTGCAATTATAAAACTTAGGCCTATACAATTCTCGGAGGCGGGGTACATGTTCGTCACATTCGTACCGCAGGTGGAACCTTGTTTATTATCATAATAATTTATGCCACAGCTACACAGCAAGGGCTGCGAGTGTCTCACGTCCTGTTGGTGTCGTATATATCATTCCAGTCAATACTATTGAACTTCAATAGTGTTATTCATTTCAGATGCTTTTTGAAATAATGCAAAATTAGGAAAGAGTTCCAAATATGGATGCTACTTGACACCCTTCGCATAAAGCAAGTTGGTTGAGATTGGTCTGAAAAATTCAGTGTTAGTAAGTCATGTGAGTAAATGACTAGGTATTCTCTCCTAAATTGAACCTCTCTGGACATGTTTTGCTCTCTGAGGGCTAATTGGTCGCTGTGGGGAATAATTATTGCCGTCCATATATGGAACTCTTTCCTTAATTTCTCTATAAAAGCAATACAATACTTTTTGATTATAGGACTAGACTGTGTACAGGTCTGTATGTGTGAATTTCTTACAAGGGTATGGGTGGCCATCGGGGCAAAAAAGACAACACAAAAAAACTTTGTTTTTAAAAAATTAACAAAATAAAATAAAGAACTTTTTTTAAAATAAACCAAAAAGAAAGAACTGAAATTAAGAACAATAAATAAAAATTGATAAAAATAATTAACAATGAAAAAATGGAAAACCAAATGAAACTCCCCCTTAAAACATGATGGTCTTCATGGGCCCATTCCCTCACAAGTACATGGACACTGGATAATTGGTACTAGCCCAGCTTTACTGCAGTGAAGGAAGTAGGTTACTGGAACATTTCATTGGCTACCTCACAAACCCACAAGCATCACAATTATTGATGGTAACTTTCAAGAAATCAAAGTTATTTACAATGTTGTCAACAATTATATGGGTCCTTAATCTTGTCAATTCATAGACTCAATATAGTTGTATTCCAAAGGCATACGCATGATGTATGTATATGGAGATATCATTAGATCCCCACCTATGTTGCATGCTCCCATTGAAGTTATGAAAATCTTGATAGAGCAAAAAAAGGAGTAAACCTTACTCAAGTGGAGATCATCACTTAGGCACAGCGCTCCCTCAGAGAGATAAGTGAATCTTGGGTCCTGGTAGAGTTAGAGTGTTATTTGTGAATGAACATGATGCTCTTAACTTATTTTTTTTTACTTTCAACAACGGGCAAACCTGATGTGCAAGGGTAAGCTCTTCTGCCTGTAATGTGTACTTTTTGCATGATCATAAAGCATGGTACATGTATGGTAGCGTCGCAGGCCAGGCCAGGCCAAAGTACTACGCACGCCCACAACATTCGTAGTAGATCAGTTATTTTACGAGAATACAACTTGTTTTGTGAGATCCAATTTTGTTTTGCAAGATTGCTTGTTTTTTCACTTCTTTGAAAGGAATAAATCTGGTTTGTTCTGTCATTTTCGTCGTAGATTTCTCTTTTGTTTTCATTTTTCTTTTTTTAAAATTCGTTTTTTAAATATTTATGTTTTCCTGTGTTTTTTCTTATTATTTTTATTAAGTTATAATATTTTTGATCTTTTCTCATTTTATTTATTTAGTCTCCAGTTTATTTGTTTTTGAGTGTTTTATTTTTCATTCTTTTTTATTTTTATTAGTTGTTCTTAAGTTATTTGTGATTTCCTATTTTTGTTTTCTTTCTATTTCTTTTTTTATTCTTTGTTTTATTTTATTTATTTATTTATATTTTAAACCTAATTATGTTTCTATTTTTCATGTTGTCTTTTTTGCCCCGATGGCCACCCATACAAGGGTTGGTCGTGGCATATGACAGATTTACACTATGCTGTATGTACATGCATACACTTTGCATGTACATGTCATGCCTGTGTACAAGTAGGTATCAGCGCCTTGTATTCATTCTAGTACAGTACGTACAGAATTGTTCCAACTTTGTAATGGAGAAGTTTGAAGTAGGCAATGGTCCATCAGTGACTGCATCTTCTTGCTAGCAGGATTCCTTGCTTTTGCTTGAAATTCGTCAGGAGGCCGCGTTCAGCGGTATGTGTTCACCGATGTACTAGCACTGTGCATAATTTGTCTTCATCCTTGCTGTTTGCCAGGCCCAGCCTAGCTGTGTCCTTGTCTCTTCCAGCCAGTGGCCCGCTCGTCACCCCAGCTTCACTGACCATGAGTTTACCGTCTTCAGCTGTTCTGTCCTCATCTGTAACTGGCCAGCCACCCTTCACTGCATCTCTGCCTGTCAGCATGCCAGTTTCTCTGCCAGACTCCTCCATACCCATGGGTGCTGACATTACAGCGGTGTCCCCTGCGCCAGTAGTTCTCCCGACCTCTTCGTGTGGCATCCCACCTCCTGCCTCAGCCTTGTCGACCGCTCTTCCATGCGTGGCCTCACCCTTGATCCCGTCATCACCCAGTGTTTCACGCACTGCCCCAGCCTCGTTTGGCCCTTGTCATTTGCCAGTGCTTCCACTGCCCCAAACCAGCAACGCTGACATGACCGTTTCCTGGAGTGATTCCGATCTGTCAGTTCATTTGTTTGAGCCATCCACCGAGTCCATGTCCACAAAGTGAGTATAGAGAGAAATGTAATATACAGCTTTTGACCAAGTTTGAGTGGTTAAAACGAATGACTACAGGCTGGTTTTACCGTGATCACACTACGAGATTAAAGCAAGCGATATATTTGTCTCAGAACAGCTCTTTTACAGAATCTTTATGATTTGAGCAGTAACTGATTATTGGTCTACCTGCAACTATAACATATTAAAACTCTTAACATGTAACTATTTTTGTAACTGCTTTTCAACAGCTCTCCCCAGGTGCCTACCAGCAGCTTTGTCCAGGGACCTCTCAACATCTCTTTCCAGGGACTTACCAGCAGCTCTGCCCAGGGACCTACCGGCAGCTCTCCCCAGGTGCCTACCAGCAGCTTTGTCCAGGGACCTCTCAACATCTCTTTCCAGGGACTTCCCAGCAGCTCTGCCCAGGGACCTTCCAGCAGCTCTGCCCAGGGACCTACCAGCAGCTCTGCCCAGGTGCCTACCAGCAGCTTTGTCCAGGGACCTCTCAACATCTCTTTCCAGGGACTTCCCAGCAGCTCTGCCCTGGGACCTACCAGCAGCCTGGCCAAGGGAACCACCAGCAGCTCTCCTGGGGTGCCTACCAGCACCTCTGTCCAGGGGCCTCTCGGCATTGTTGTCCAGGGACCCACCAGCATCCAGGGACCTTCCAATAGTCTGGGCCAGGGACCCAGCGCTACATGTAGCAGCCCTGCCCAAGAATTTACCTTCAAGGATCTGGACTGTCTGGACAACCTGCCTGAGGTAGTGGAAAGCTTATCCCAGGCACAGAGACAGCAGGCTGCAGAAATCAAGAGGCAGTTTCAGTTCTTACAGGAAGAAAAGGTATTTTGAAAAGGTATTTGGGGTGAAAAGCCAGTATACATGTAAATTGACTGCTTCGAGTGGTGTATAAAATTAGAATGTTCCTTACATGTGTACATGTACGGAAGATCACATAAAGGAGGCTCGTTTCATAAAACAGTGAGAAAAAGCAGTCAACAGTTGCATCTTAATACCTCGTCCACACATTTCGACTTGATTTTAGCTACGACCGATTGATTTCCATGTAATTATGATTTAGATAATCAGATGTACTCCTATCAGAATCTACTAGAATATGTAATTTGTTCAAAATTCACAGATGCATACGTGTACATATTCCTTTCCCAATTACACGCAACTCTTCCTGGAATACTCGCCTTCTCTCCAAATCGTGAAGCAATGCCAACGGAGGAAATTTGTATTTGTGTTTTTATGGGATCATTTAGAATCATTTTAATCAAGTAACTGACCATTTCATGCTCTTGCTTTCATGTACAACCTTCTCTGACCGCGCCGCCAACATACACTTCAGGAGGTACTGAAGGAAGGTAGGTTACAAATGTCTACAAATTGTTTTGCATGGGGAGGGGGTAAAATAAATCCTGAACGTCAAACTTGCTCTGGAGAAAGCTTAGTTTTGCTTCCATCAAAGTGATTTGTGTCCACACGGGATCCCAATAGATCTGAAATTCTACATCTACGTAGTTGGGGTGGTTTATGGTACAGAGTGTTACAAATTGAGAAGCACAGTGCATGTATATGGATGCAGAGAAAAAGACATTTTCCAAGTAACGAAATTCTGTCCAAATATACACAATGCACCTGTATGTCTATATGTGTCTCGAACAATGAAGAACTACCAAGGGTTTGAATTTTCTGCCAAAAATCCAGACATTTTGCTTATCTGTATGTGGATATCAAATTTTGTGACTGTCCTGAATGACTTCAGAATCGAATTAAAAATTTTGATTGGATTCAATGATGCATTTTTTGCCTTTTTTGTTTTTTTTTTACAAACTTTTATTTAAAAAACATGTAATAACTGTAATTATGAAACTGTTGATGAAAGTTGTGACATTTGTCAAAAATGTTTTCAGTTGATTTCAAACACACGCAATGATCTTTCCTTAATCCTTGAACCTTTATGTACAAGAGCAAGACCGACTTCAAGAGGTTCAGGGGGAGCTTAGAAGCTGTACGAGACAAATCTGCTTGGCCGAGGAGGAGGGCGCTGTGGTGTCACAACATGTGAAGAGGTTGCAAAATGGTGAGTTAAATAAGGGCATCTGTAGTCAGCTCTACGGTTTTCATTTCTGACTGATCCCAATTGTTGGCTCCGACCAAGGACAGGAAAACCTTCCTCTCACACAGCAGACCCTGTCCGGAATTTCCCGCCAAGAACAAGAGGCAAGAAATGATTATCTGCAGAAATATTGGGGACAAGCAATTCAATTTTAACCCCGTCCTAGGCCTCTTCCCCTGACTGACTTGCCAGTCAACCCTCCCTCAAGGTCCAAAATTGTGAGAACTTTAGAATCAACCATGAATGCCCTGACAAAAAAAATCCCTCAAGGCTTTGTGTTCGCTATTCTAGTCGTTGAATGTTAGACTGTTGGTTGATTCAGTCTCTCAAAATCAGTGCTTTTCATGAAAGAAATCTTTTTGGAAATTTCATCTTTGCAACCAGACTTGGAGTCCACCTCCTCTGAGTGTTTGCAGGTGGCCAGATGGATTCAGGAGACAAGACAGAAGAAGGAACGGGATGCAAGGTGAGAAGCCAGTAGGAAAAAACCCTCAAAGTAAATAACTCTTGTTTGAAACCCAAAATTGCTTGTGTTTCACTGCCATTAATCCCCCAGTCAGGACCGTCGAGCCCTCCAGGGACCAGGTACTCCCTTAATGACCTCGCCTACTAGGATAAAACAAGTAATATGGACGTTTCACAACAGAAGTGGTAACAAGTTATTTGCAAGTCCAAATCAAGTCACAAGTCAATTCTTGCAAGTCCAGGTCAAGTCACAAGTCAATTCTTGCAAGTCCAGGTCAAGTCACAAGTCAATTCTTGCAAGTCCAAGTCAAGTCACAAGTCAATTCTTGCAAGTCCAAGTCAAGTCACAAGTCAATTCTTGCAAGTCCAGGTCAAGTCACAAGTCAATTCTCACAAGTCCAGGTCAAGTCACAAGTCAATTCTTGCAAGTCCAAGTCAAGTCACAAGTCAATTCTTGCAAGTCCAAGTCAAGTCACAAGTCAATTCTTGCAAGTCCAAGTCAAGTCACAAGTCAATTCTTGCAAGTCCAGGTCAAGTCACAAGTCAATTCTTGCAAGTCCAGGTCAAGTCACAAGTCAATTCTCACAAGTCCAGGTCAAGTCACAAGTCAATTCTTGCAAGTCCAAGTCAAGTCACAAGTCAATTCTTGCAAGTCCAGGTCAAGTCACAAGTCAATTCTCACAAGTCCAGGTCAAGTCACAAGTCAATTCTCACAAGTCCAGGTCAAGTCATAAGTCAATTCTTGCAAGTCCAGGTCAAGTCACAAGTCAATTCTTGCAAGTCCAGGTCAAGTCACAAGTCAATTCTTGCAAGTCCAAGTCAAGTCACAAGTCAATTCTTGCAAGTCCAGGTCAAGTCACAAGTCAATTCTTGCAAGTCCAGGTCAAGTCACAAGTCAATTCTTTCAAGTCCAAGTCAAGACACAAGTCAATTTGTGCAAGTCCAGGTCAAGTCACATGTCATTTTTTTCCAAGTCCAAGTCAAGTCACAGGACTTGACAATTACAAGTCAAGTCACCTGTCGCAAAAATACCAACTCAAGTCGGACTGGAGTCCAAGTCAAGTGACTCCAGTCTACAACTCTGTTCCACAATAGTGCGCCGCCAAGAGTTTGCAGCGTGTTGGCCTATCAATGTGGGAAAAGTGTGCCGACCCTTTCCAAACCCGCATTGCCGGCTGATACATCCTGACGTGTCAGCCCATTTAAACATGCATAGGGCACAGCAGCCACCACGTTGCAAACTCTTGGCGGCGCATGACTGTGAACCACGGTATTGGCACATATACCCAGCAAGAAATGAGACCGAAGGGTACCCCCCAACATGTCCAATCCCTATACACATTCCAGACTATTGTTACTTAACACATCCCCCCAAGATGTCTGAAAGGAATTCCCCAGATTCCTGCGAGACAATGACCAACACAAAGCAGGGGGGTTCTCTCCGTCTCATACCTTGCTGCATATGTTGGCACATCATCTTCCATTAATGTTTGCTACATGTAGATATGGGCTACTTGTACCCGTAACATGGCTCAATTAACCTTTTTTGGTTGTTAAAGCAGTTACTAAATATATAGCGCTCAATGCTACACCCGCAAGACGTTAGATCAGAATAAGCTTTAAGGAATTGTAAACCACCTTTCCTTTAACCCTAACACTCCTCAGTCCTCCAACAGGTGAAGGATTGAGGAGGGTTAGGGTTACTCCTTCAAGAATGCATCAATTGTAGTTCACCGTAACTCCACATGAAGGAATGCATACATTACCCATTGTCACTGCCATTATATTACCTTCACCACTGTAACCTCTATCACCACCAACATCACCATCATACGCCTGCAAGGTTTCTGATGAGGATTGTTTGTCGTTGGGGGGCAACATTTTAAGGCTGAAATTCAGTTGAGATCTCACAACTCATGCCTGCCTCCTGTCAGAGCTTTGTGTCTGCCTGTCATCCTGTTGTACATGGTGAAGGGGGAAATTGTCGGACCTAGATTGGCAGTCCTTCCCTCATATCCTTCCACGAGTCATGTCTCTCATTGATAACGAGTTAGGGAGTTTTTATACAGAGCTGTACATCACAACGTGAGCTTGATACTAGTCCACACCTCAGTTGCATGATATTTGGCAAATACCCTTTTGTCCATAATTATTCTGAGCTTGAAAGATGTAATTGAAACAGGACATGTCCTTGCCTATTCCATTTGTACAACTAGATTTTTGGAGGGCAGTCAAATTTGACCGAATCTTTTTGCCAAATAACATGCTTAAACAATATTGTTCAATACATGGGTATTTTTCAATGAGGTGCAAAATTAATGGTTCAATAAGGTCTACATGGCAACGACATGACAACATTTCTGATCCTCCTCATGAAACTAAGCTGGCTTTTCTGAACTTTTTCCAGACAGCACTGCTTTGGCCAAAGTAATTTTGGGGAAAACAAACAAACAAAAAACAAACAAAAAGTTCTTTTGACTTTCAAATTCAAGCTGAAAGCCACAAATCAGGACACTTCTGAGGGTCAGTTTTTTATTTCTCTTATTGTAACTTTGACTTTTGCAATAAGAGGCCATTTGTGAGCCATGCTTACCTGTACTTCGCACAGTCTGCATCCTAAGATGTGGCAAACACTTTATGTCTACTGGTATATGCAAAATAGGTGAATCCCTTTAAGGGTAAAGAGTATGATACATGCAGGCTACCCACTGGGGCCCGAGGGTAAAGTAGACAATTTAACCTGTCAGCCAGTGCTGTGTATGTATGGACGTCATGTGCAGCATGAAGTGCTTAACATAAACCATTGTGAACTCTTTGTTTGGTCAACATAAGATGTATCTTTGATTTTTCATTTATTTGTTTATTTTTTTTTTTAGACTTTTTGCACAATATCGATTGAAAATGACTACTCACCAAGAGCTGGTGCACAACCAGGAATCCGGAACACAATCCCACGTGGACCTGGCCAAGCAAAAGGAGAAAATACAAGCACTCCAATCAGAAAGTGAGTCTTGGCTCTACTATATTGTTCAGTGGTTCCTTTTCATTTTGTTCAGTCCGTTTGCCACGGACGCTGGTAAACGCAAATGCTATTGGGGATTAGGAAAGTATAAACTTTCTTGTTACTGCAAAGTTCTACCCCAAATTTGATCCATTCCATCAACGTGACATGCACAGCACTGCACAATACCGGAGAGGCATACATTTGGAACTAAAATGTTTGCCTCTCCAGTACTGTGCAGTACTGCGCAATCACCTTGATGGATCAAATGTGGGGTAGAACTTCAACTGGGACTTCACATCTTCATTATCTGAAATTTAGCCAAGATGGCCCACCAAAGTCATCTTTCTGGAGGGGTAGCTCCCAAGATGACCCACCAAAGTCATCTTTCTGGAGGGGTAGCTCCATGTAACTCCTTGGTGGTAGAGGAAGGAACAAGAAATTTGTTTCTTTCCATTTTAAAAGATATACTTTATGGCCAGTGAGAGTACCAATTAGGAAAATAACCAGTTTTTTTGGCAGACTGTAAGTGAACAATTCAATTGTAAACATCCATAATTCTTATTTGATTCAATTACAACTTCACCTTGCAATCTCTCAGTCAATCAAATTGTGAAATCGTAATAACAATTTTAATCAGCACTTTTTAAGCTTAGTTTCTCAAAACTAGACCAGCTAAATTTTAGAAGTAAAGGAGAGCATAACTGTAGTTATAGACGACCCAGAACTAGGAATTAAACAATATTGAAAACTGCAGTGTCCTCGTTAATGTGAGATTTTGGTATTTAATGTAAATTGACAAATTCCACCATGTGAAGGTTTCCTCAGATCACATCACAGTCAGTGAAAATATACATTGCCCCAGTATCAAGAGAAGACGTGGAGGGGTGGGTTCTGAGTCCCCGGCCACCCTGCTCATTTTTTACAAATCTTTGTTTTGAAGAAACAGCAGTGGAAGATGGTCTTCTTGTGACTGACAGTGGAAGCACCTTAACACTGGAGCAAAAGATGGCATCCCTCGAGGCCAGCAAGGAGGAACTGATCGCCTGTATCAACAGTGAAACAACAAAAGTGAGCAACTAGACATCAGCATTTTTTCTGAATTAAAAAAGCCCCTTTGCGTATGTTTACGGTGCTTCGTGGGGTACCAGAAAAATAGGAAGTAGCCCAAAAGGCACATTCATTGTCCTTGTGGGGTGCTTAAACGGTACCCTACAAGAATTTCACGGAATGGATTTTAGGAATCAACGCATAAAAGGAGGAATGTCCAAGGTACACTTATCCATCGCAAGTTGAAGTATTTTACATGAGGGATATTTGGTTGAAATATCAACCAAGGAAGGATAGTCTGGTTCAAATGAGAGTACATTGGAAACTGTGCTTTTTGAGTACACGAGAAGAAAGGAACTACCCCAGAAAAATACAAACGTAAGAGCGTGCGTATTTGTCAAAGGCATGCCAGGCATGCTGGGCGCGGGGCTTATAACTCCGTGCTCCAGTCGGCGCGGAGTGCACTCTCCCCGGCAAAGAAGAGGGAGGCCTGTGGGAAGTTTGTACGATGGGGCTTGTGCATTCTTTGGAATAGTATTGATGGTAATAGTAAGTCGTAGTCATCTCTGGAATGCATGGAGAGCAGCTACAAAAACTCCTAGTCTCTGATTATCTGAGGTAGCTCCTTCTCTTCTGTCATTCTAATCATCCTTCTGTTCTTCTGAACGTTTTGAATGTTTGGTCATTTCAGTTTTTGTTACATCTAGTCTGTTGGTTTGTCTGTGTTTTATTCTTGTCTTTGTTTCGTTTTGACTGTGTTTTACTGCAATTGTCTTTCTCTCATGTACAATCTGTTGTCAGTCTTCCTGGTCTGGTTCTTGCCCCCTTTTATTTCAATGTCTCATGGTCGTATTGAATTTTCACTCCAGGGCTTGCCCTTTATTTTTTCCAACAGTAGCCCACCAGGCTGGTAAATTGTGATTTTTACTAGCCCGCAGAGATTTTTACTAGCCTATGAAATGTGCAAAAAAAAATAACAATTAAAGCAGGTTTTTGACTTAAGAAGGTTGGTCCACCAAGACGTTTCTATCAACCGCTATCACGTGGGGTTATATCTGTTCGTGGGTAGACTGGTTCCTGTTCCCTACTCACTCACCAGGTATGATTGTCCAATGAGGGGCTTGCAATCAGTAGTACAACAAAGTCACTTACGAACCGGATTGCACCAGTCTATGGATGCAATATCGGTTTTTGGTATCTGGTTCCCTGTACGAATTGTATGTTAATTATATTGGTCATGTATAGAGGTCACTGACTACTGGAGAAACTATCGTTAATGCGTTGATGCTATATACTAGGTACAATGTACACGTAGTCCCAACACACAATACGGGATTCCAGGTGCGAGTCAGAAGCGATGTTGGGATTTATTTGATTCCAATAAAATAAAGTTACATTCATGACAGACAAAAGGTAAGGCTTTGAAATCAAGACTTTGTTTTATTTTCTTTAATCACATCAGAAAAACAAGGAACGTGTACATTTTTTAACTCACCCGCCGGACGACTGAGGGAAGTGTTTTGACCCGCCCGTGACTGGTTTCACTCTCATTTGGCTAGCGGGCGACCGCTAAGGGGAAACCCTGCACTCTTGTAGTAAAAAATCTGTCATTTATTGACCGTATGTATAATTTGATATGTACATTGCAATATGGAAATAAATGATGAGTTCCCCCCCCCCAAAAAAGGACCACATATCCAAACGGAACTCGGTCGGGCTTGCTCAGTGGTCCTACACCAAGGGTGCGCATGTGGGGAGTTCCCACCAAAAGAACTACGTTAAAAAGGTCAAGCTCATTCAGGGTGATTTTTTTTGTTTTACGAGCGTACGATGAAATGTTTCTAACGAACTCTCTCCGTGAAAACCTTGTGCTTCAGATTGCCAGTGAAGAATCGCGGCAGGCGTGCTTGAGGCTGGACACAGAAGTACTTCATGTGAGTCTTTCTTGTCATTCGTCATCTTTGATGATTCCATCTCTTGCTTTCTCTACGACTGTCCATATTTCACAAGATATTTGACATTTTGTAAAGTGTAAAAATATAACACTGATGTTTTAATGTAGATGGCCAAAACATTTAAGGAAATAAAGATGAACCCTCTTGCATTATTACGCCATTTAGATCAGTCACCGAAGATAAAGTGCATGTTCTTATGCCCAGTGTAAGAATAGCATGGAATGCAGTGGTGTGCGAATTTATACACAAAATAACACAAGTGAACTCATTTTGGGCTAGGGCTAGTCTGATCGAAGTTCGGTAACTTGTATCGGCCTTTGCGTGCTTAAATTTCTGCCGAAGGTGTGCACGGAGGTTTAACTTGTCAGCTGTAGCCATGTCTGCATAGTCAGATCATGCCCGCACTTCCTCCGGTCCGAAGTTGACAATAACAGCAACAACAGAGAAATATGATACTTAGTGACGAGTATTGTGAATTAAAATGCGCGTTTCCTCCGTCGGCAGAAGAGGAATCAGGCCCAGCTGACCAGGCTGAAGCGGCAACTGAAGGAGGCCCAGCTGAGGAACAAACAGTGGCACGAGGAGGCCTGCCAACTGGAGAGCCAGATTGAGAGATTGCGTGCCTTCACCGAGGAGTGAACCGAGGCCAACCCAAGGATGGAGGAGAGCACTCCACGGATCGCCCTTGTCAGAGGCAAGTCATTACTCTTAGTATTCGTTTCACACACCTCACCCGTGCCCCTCTTGAGGTCAGTGTATGTACACATTGGGTCACCTCCCCCATATGCAAGCACAGGTCTACATGCAATGTGAACAGCATGTCTGTACCTATCAATATATTACATTGTACATCTATCTAGCCGTGCACTCTTGTGTGAGTAGTGTTATGTGTGGTTCTGAAAGTCAGTGATCAGAGGGTACTCAACGTTTCGGACAGTATGCTCTGTCTGTCCTCAGGAGACTGCAGGGATTTCAATGGCGGATATCTCATTTCTTGACATCAAGGTATCCAGAAAGCAGGATATGGCAGTCTTACCCGCCAAGTCTTACGGAAACCCACCCACACGGATCGATACCTCCACAACATTTCCTTCCATCACCCCAAGATCAAGTCTTCTGTCAACCTTGTACGCAGGGCATACAATGTCTGCAACAAGGAACATCTCACTCAAGAACTACATCACATCACAACAGCACTGCATGGGAATGGATACAAGCCAAGTCAAGACCCAAGATCCACCCCTGGCCAAAGGGTTTCCTATACCCAAAGCCAACTGGTTAGGGGCCCTAGTTCCATTACCCTCCCCTACCTAGGCAGTACCTCCCATCACATCCAGTGCACCCTCCACCAGCATGGCATTCGAGTGTACCATGTACAGCACCCATGAAGGTACGGACCCTGCTGATGACCTCGCACAAGGACCGGGCCAACCCTCAGCACTAGCCAGGAGTGTACAAGATCCCCTGCCAATGTGGCAAAGTGTACATCGGCGAGACCGACAGGGACCTCCCCACCAGACTCAATGAACACAGCGCCCACGGCAGGAAAGGAGAAGTTGACAAGTCGGCCATTATCAAGCAGTCCTACCCTCAAGACCACCAGACCCTCGCCACGTCAGGGAAGCCATCAGAATCCTTATTAAGCACAACACAGTTTCCCCCCCCCAGACATCAGTATCAAAATCAATGACAGCTGGCACCCCATCCTCACATCCCCAGTCTGATGGATCTCCTCTACCCTAGGACATGTTTCTAGCCTATGGGTCTCCTGTATCTCCTGACAACCTTCCCAGTACTCCGCTCTCTAGACGGAGCTACCTTGCTGATCACCTAGCATCCCATGTTCGGGATGAGTGCCCTTGGTTGGACTTCAGACACCATACATGCTACCTCATCACTGGTGGACCCTCTGCAGTCTCCTGACGATGGACAGATCATTACTGTCCGAAACGTTGAGTATACCCTCCGGTTCTTTTCGGAACCACACAAACTCACAATTGAGATATCCCGGCACGCTGCTACCGCAAACGTTTTCTTAAATTGCCACCTTCACCACGAGAAGTTTCAAAGCTTCATGTACTACAACATCCTCTAAATTTCTTGCTGTTTTTCTTTTCCCCTAGGCTAAAAAACATCAGCGAGGTTGAAGAGGTCCCTGACAGCTCTGGTATGTGGCGGGCCTTCCCTTCAGATAAACGTGTTTTTTTAATATCAATTTGGGTTTGAAATTATCTTGAACTACCCACCCACCCACCCCCAGTTTCAACAAACAAATGGATTTCTTGTATTCAGTATTTTACCACACCACGACTGCACATAGAAATTCTTATTACCGTGCCTGTGAAGTGATGTTCATCTGGACATCAAAGCTCTTTTTTTCTACATCTATGGCTTTCTCCCCATGACTGTGCAACTTTGTACAGTGCTCTTGTTTGCAGCACTTCCCAGATAAAAGATGCAAAATGTTGATGTCAGATTTTTGTGTACATGAATAACGCACTGGTGCATCTTGAATGGGTTGCCTTCATGGACCAGGCATGGCTCTGTCAGCCCAGTAACGCTGCTGGAAATATGTACTTACAGACCTCAACATGAATAAAGAAATAAAAAAAAAGTGCCGTTACGGAAAGAGCTATCTGTTTTTGTGAAGTAACTCACACAAATGTTTCTGAAGTTTTTGGTGGTTTCATGTTTTCCAGTCAACAAAGTTGGGAATGTACGGTCCTCGCGGGGGTCAATGGCTCCCGGCAATTCCATGTCCTCACAGTTTCTAGCATTAGGAGCCAGTTTACCATGCACACTTCTCGTGCGCTTCCACCACACAATGTGCACAATGCAAGTTACTTAATTCCTGTTCGCGGGAATGCCTGCAGAGTTTGCGAAGTACCAATTTCGACAGTCTTTTATCTGTGACTCAATACATCCTCATCTGCAAAAGCATTTATGGAAAAACATTCACACAGTTTTAAATGTGTTCACTGTCAAATTGTTCATTGCACTGTATGTTGCATATAGCTCCATGGTTTTGTAGGGTTGCCTGGGTTTCAGTACCGATTGTATCAAGCTCAAAAGTTTCTATGTAGCCCTCTAACTGGCATCATGCAGAACACAGTAGCAAGTTTAGCTTGCTGTCCTAGTCTGAGATTCAAGTGGTTCAACAATCAAGTGGTTATCAACACCTGTGGTGTGAAAGTTGCATGAGCACAACTGGTACCCTGCTGATGAACGCGTGGCTGTAAGGTCTATTAAAAACCACTGTGACCTGTAGAGTTTCACACAATGTATGATGTGCATAGATCATTCACTCAGTAAATGGAAGTTGAAGAAGAGCATACGTAAATGCTGGCGCGGCACGTAGTGCAAGCCGAAAGAAATATTTCTCTTTCTTTTCTTCAGGAAAAGTGAAGTTCGATTTTCAGTTATTCACCTTGACCCGCCCACTTTTTCGAAAATCAAAATTGAAAAAATGTTGGAAAGTTTGAATGGTCCCTAAGACTTTTCGTTTGGAACAGGAAATAGATGTTTTTAGTTTGAAAATGCACAATTATTTACACAAAAAAATTACAAATTTTTAGGACTTCTATCAAGGGTGTATTTTTGTCTCTACAAAAAGAAATCAAGCATATTGTAAGTTGCTCCCTCCAAATGTAAACTGAGCCATGAAAAGTCATTCGTCCAAACAATTATTGAACTCTCAAATTCTGGAGGAAACGAAAAATGAATTAATATCGTACCATTTTACTGCTTGTAATTTCTTTTATGAAATTTCAAATTTTTGTGCCTTATTTTCTTCATGAAATTGTACGAATGTATTATCGTAAATGTACATCACAGACAAGAGGGGCATGGAAGAGACAAATGTAAATAATCACTTCGGTCCAAAACCTGTCGCCTTAAATTTCTTATTCAAATAAGCAAGTACCTGTACTGCCCATCATATTCCCAGAAAAGTTATAGCACGATAAACTAAAGAGGCGTACTACCAACATTTGTCAAATATTCTTTAAATTGAAAAATTCAGAGGACCTGAC
The DNA here is from genome assembly GCF_054643075.1 of Acanthaster planci. NCBI lineage: Eukaryota > Metazoa > Echinodermata > Asteroidea > Valvatida > Acanthasteridae > Acanthaster > Acanthaster planci. Next base: position 20,384,628 of record NC_141781.1, on the reverse strand, counting down.
GTTTAAATCTTAGCAGAATCTTTCTCCAAGTTATGTGTTCAAGATTCAAGCAACAGTCGAATATATAGTGACTGGTACATGATATACAGCTGAACATTCGGAAGAGCAAATATAGAAATGGTTGCAAATATACGCTTTACCTAAAACTACTGAAGTACATGCAAGGTCTACATAATTGTGTGTATTCTGTGTCTTGGCATATTCAAATTTCTGTTTTGGTATTTAAATACATGCAAATAAGCTGTGCCCTCTGACCTTTTTGAAATTGCGCAATCCTAACCTTTAAATATAAGTTCCGACATTGAGAGGTCTACGGCCTGGTGGTTAGCTTGCTTGCTGCTAGGCCAGGGTACCCTGGTTCAAACCCTGAGTCCCCCTTGTGGCGGTCTCAGTTGTCTCCCGGTCTCAGTGGTCCCCCTTACCAAATATGGTAAAATACGTCATGCCATCTCTGTGCACAACAACGGGAAAGTCGTTTGTTTAATGTCCGGCTATTCAGGGGGGCCCGCTGAGACTGGGAGACAGCCACACCGGAAAAGGACTTCTTTTTTTTTTTTTTACTAAGTTTTTTAGCAAAATTGTGCATGCCCACTTGGATTTGAACCCAGGTTCTTTCTTGAAGGCAACACTTTCTTGAAAAAAAATGGGCTCGTTTCTAAATGTTTAACCTTCCATTGTTTGGACTTGGAATATTTTTTCAGCCAAACTCTGTACTGGAGGTGGGTAAGGGTGGAAGTCCTAGGGGCTGGAAGTCTGAGACCTGACAGGAAGGGTAGAGCGCATGGCTGAGGGTGGGGACTATCAGTATTGGAGTTGTGTTCCCGCCGTTCGAGCGCGAGAACGAGAAACCCATGTCAAGAACAGGCCGCCCGAACTCGACCACTGATTCCTTGCAAAACATTAAAATAAACGCGGCATTGCGTATTCTAACAGCTAAATAAAGTGCAGAAAAGTCCCAAATGCTTTCCCCGGACTCCATTCTACAAAATGTGAACTTCTGCTTGGAAAAGCCGGAGGGACAAAGTACCTGAAGGCGACAGAATAATCTGGCGGAAACATTTTCCAAGGGAGACACGTTTTCCTTTGAGCAGGGGGGACAGACGAGTTGTACATAAAAGAGGGCGCTATGTAGTTTTTCATCGTAGTTTTGAGACTCGGCAGGGGGCGCTCTACATGTATTTTCTAAACCTGCCTAGTTTAGGCCGATAGAGGGCGCTATATTCTATATCAACAGAGGGCGCTATATATTGAGTCAATAGAGGGCGCTATACATATCAATGAGATCAATCGAGGGCGCTGTTTGCACACGCGACATGTCAAACTCTATCTGTCTAGGCAGCTGGGCCAGTACAGTATGTAATGTATTTCAAGTTTTAGTTTTGAGAAAAACGAGCCCAAAATGTACTATTGATGCAGATTGCTCAAGAATGTAACAGTGACTTTAACCAGTATGTGGAGAAATTCTGTAGGTAAGATAAACAGTTTGCCCAGTGGGGAGGGCAAAATCGTGTGACCCGCATTATGAGCATGACCAGCCGATCAGTGCAGTGACCGTACCTCACGTAGTCCGATACTCGTGCATCATTGACTGAGCAACAACATGTTTGTGGATTATTTCATCATTCAGTCATTTACATTGCCTATCTACAGTATACTATTATACATGTACATGCAGGACTAGTCTAACTTGGACTCTACAAATTGGATTCTGGCTCCTTCCTCCATGATTCTGGTGAGCTCATGTGCTACACGTGCCAACTCGCATGCCAACATGGCCATACGCCAACATGACCAACATGACCAATTGACCAACTCAAGATCATTACGATTGTAACCCAAATTGTGCCATCACATGAGTACGACAGTACGTGTCAGGATGTGTGCCGTTACCCTTTCCCTCTATAAATGTTGGATTTGCAGAATATCCCACACATGAAAATACTCCCTTAAAATCCAATGGCTATGTAGTCGAGTGGAGGTTGTTCAACTTTCACATTATCCTTGCAGCGTCAAGGTACACGTAGGCTCCCTACGTGTTGTACACAGTATTGAAGTCATTTTTGAGAACGAAGCACTCACTTGAATTACATACCACTCACCAGGGGAAGACTGAGAATTTTCTAAGTCCAATGTGGGACCCGTACCCGGGGAGCGGCTACTCGGATTCAGGAATACGAAGTGGGTCTCGTGGAAGTGTGACTTGGTATCCATGGCTACGAGGTGGGCAAGGTGAGTGGCGGGGTATACCGCAATTGTGCCTTGGATTTTTCCCCCAAATTGACACCCACCCAGTCTGGTAGAATGTGTGCTGTTGTGTGTATTGATGCTTTGTAATGGCCAAACTGCAGTGTTCATGTATCAATGACAAGGCACCATGATAAAGTAAGTGGCTCAGTCTTGCATTTGCATTCCTTGATAAAACTGTATTTGTGACTTTTAATTTGAAAACTCCAGCAGGATTGTAGCTACGCCAGGCGGTGGGCAGGGCTGCCCAGCTCTACATGTAATCTCCACCAGGCACATTGGGTAATTTTGAGCCTGACAGCCTGGCGCATATTTCATTCCCCGAGTTCGTAAAATTTCTTTAAAATCTCAAACATTTCTCATGTATGTTCTATCAGTAGCAATTATAAGATATTTCTGTGTTTAATTCCTTATTTTTAACATTAAAAAACACTGAGGTACATGTACATGTAAGTGTAACAAGGTAAAATGGCACACTATGGAGAAATCGAAAAACAACAAAACAAAAAACTCTTAACTAAACCAAGGATCTTTGAGGAAAGGGTCGCAGGAAACTGAACCCAGGACTCAGACACCAATATTTGACTTCAAAAAAGGACAACAAAGAATTTATTGATGAAAAAGTACTGGAAAAAAATGCAAAAACCAAAACGAAAGGACTAAAGGACAAAGACTTTAACCAAAAGACTAAAAATTTCAAAAGGACTAAAAACCCAAATCAACACAGTGTGTAAAATGGACCTTAAGAGTTTACACTCGGACTTCAATCTGTAAAAAACAAGAGAAGTAAAGAACATACATGGAAGAAAAACAAAATCTCTTGTACATGAACTACATACTGGAGATGAGAGCAGGGATTAACATGTCATACAACTAAAATTGTGCACAGGCCTATGGGGCTCATTAAGTATTCAAATCCCCTGGCAAGTCCAAATAAACAATCAACTAAAGAAGAAAGGACAAAGAAAGGCATGTTCTGAGGCAAATGAATGGAAATCCTTATACATAACTAATATACCTACACCAAAAGATTAAGAAAGGTAAGGAAATATGAGAAAATCAAAGAAGTAGAGATCTAAAAGATGATTGATAGAAGCTTAGAGTGTGAGTGTTTTCTAGGCATTATAGCTAGACAAAATTAGGAAAACTTCAGTGATTCAGAAAACTAATACTCAGAAAGAAAATGGACAAACCTTGGCAAAACGTTTAGAAACTGGATAATATTGAGGAAAGAGGGAAAAATTGACTTTATACATGAATAAGAAAAGTTTAGAGACTCACCGCGGAAGTTCTTGCCGAAAAGGGTTCAAGCAGAAAACCAAACTCCAGTTAGGAGGAACAGTACATGTGAGGGTGACTGGTCTCTGCTGATCTGCTACACGGAGTGTAGCCAGACCAAATGGCAACTCTCTATGGGGGATGCTGAGTCTTAAACAAATAAACAGGGGGGCACACTACTAAAAAAGATAGAACTCCAAACTAAAGCTGAACGTTTTTAAAGGGGAACTACTTCTATGTAAAAACGTGTATTTACTGACATACTCATTTCTGGCTCTGCCACACTGGACTAAATAAGGCACCAATCCAGGCCTTGAAGTGAACGACGGCAGCCATATAACCACATACATCCCATCACATGAGACAAACTTCACATCCAGTTTTCCAAGTACTGTACATGTACAGCACTACACACACACATTGCATTTGGTGTGTACATGTACATGTATGACGTACAGACACACACAAAAGCTCAGCACCAGAGTGTCCCAATACTTTAAGCATTGATACCCCTGCTGTACCAATAAATATACGAGTTGGTCAGAGTACAAGCTAGTCAGTGTACGAGTTGGTCAGAGTACAAGCTAGTCAGTGTACGAGTTGGTCAGAGTACAAGCTAGTCAGTGTACGAGTTGGTCAGAGTACAAGCTAGTCAGTGTATGAGTTGGTCAGAGTACAGCCAGTCAGTGTAGGAGTTGGTCAAAGTACAAGCTAGTCAGTGTACGAGTTGGTCAGAGTACAAGCTAGTCAGTGTAGGAGTTGGACAAAGTACAAGCTAGTCAATGTAAGAGTTGGTAAAAGTGCAAGCTAGTCAGTGTACAAGTTGGTCAGAGTACAAGCTAGTCAGTGTACGAGTTGGTCAAAGTACAAGCTAGTCAGTGTATGAGTTGGTCAGAGTACAAGCTAGTCAGTGTACGAGTTGGTCAGAGTACAAGCTAGTTAGTGTACGAGTTGGTCAAAGTACAAGCTAGTCAGTGTAGGAGTTGGTCAGAGTACAAGCTAGTCAGTGTAGGAGTTGGTCAGAGTACAAGCTAGTCAGTGTAGGAGTTGGTCAGAGTACAAGCTAGTCAGTGTAGGAGTTGGTCAGAGTACAAGCTAGTCAGTGTACGAGTTGGTCAGAGAACAAGCTGGTCAGTGTACAGATTGGTCAGAGTACAAGCTAGTCAGTGTAGGAGTTGGTCAGAGTACAAGCTAGTCAGTGTACGAGTTGGTCAGAGTACAAGCTAGTCAGTGTACGAGTTGGTCAGAGTACAAACTAGTCAGTGTACAAGTTGGTCAGAGTACAAGCTAGTCAGTGTAGGAGTTGGTCAGAGTACAAGCAAGTCAGTGTACGAGTTGGTCAGAGTACAAGCTAGTCAGTGTAGGAGTTGGTCAGAGTACAAGCTAGTCAGTGTAGGAGTTGGTCAGAGTACAAGCTAGTCAGTGTACGAGTTGGTCAGAGTACAAGTTGGTCAGTGTACAGATTGGTCAGAGTACAAGCTAGTCAGTGTAGGAGTTGGTCAGAGTACAAGCTAGTCAGTGTACGAGTTGGTCAGAGTACAAGCTAGTCAGTGTACGAGTTGGTCAGAGTACAAACTAGTCAGTGTACAAGTTGGTCAGAGTACAAGCTAGTCAGTGTAGGAGTTGGTCACAGTACAAGCTAGTCAGTGTACGAGTTGGTCAGAGTACAAGCTAGTCAGTGTACGAGTTGGTCAGAGTACAAGCTAGTCAGTGTATGAGTTGGTCAGAGTACAGCCAGTCAGTGTAGGAGTTGGTCAAAGTACAAGCTAGTCAGTGTACGAGTTGGTCAGAGTACAAGCTAGTCAGTGTAGGAGTTGGACAAAGTACAAGCTAGTCAATGTAAGAGTTGGTAAAAGTGCAAGCTAGTCAGTGTACAAGTTGGTCAGAGTACAAGCTAGTCAGTGTACGAGTTGGTCAAAGTACAAGCTAGTCAGTGTATGAGTTGGTCAGAGTACAAGCTAGTCAGTGTACGAGTTGGTCAGAGTACAAGCTAGTTAGTGTACGAGTTGGTCAAAGTACAAGCTAGTCAGTGTAGGAGTTGGTCAGAGTACAAGCTAGTCAGTGTAGGAGTTGGTCAGAGTACAAGCTAGTCAGTGTAGGAGTTGGTCAGAGTACAAGCTAGTCAGTGTAGGAGTTGGTCAGAGTACAAGCTAGTCAGTGTACGAGTTGGTCAGAGAACAAGCTGGTCAGTGTACAGATTGGTCAGAGTACAAGCTAGTCAGTGTAGGAGTTGGTCAGAGTACAAGCTAGTCAGTGTACGAGTTGGTCAGAGTACAAGCTAGTCAGTGTACGAGTTGGTCAGAGTACAAACTAGTCAGTGTACAAGTTGGTCAGAGTACAAGCTAGTCAGTGTAGGAGTTGGTCAGAGTACAAGCAAGTCAGTGTACGAGTTGGTCAGAGTACAAGCTAGTCAGTGTAGGAGTTGGTCAGAGTACAAGCTAGTCAGTGTAGGAGTTGGTCAGAGTACAAGCTAGTCAGTGTACGAGTTGGTCAGAGAACAAGCTGGTCAGTGTACAGATTGGTCAGAGTACAAGCTAGTCAGTGTAGGAGTTGGTCAGAGAACAAGCTGGTCAGTGTACGAGTTGGTCAAAGTACAAGCTAGTCAGTGTAGGAATTGGTCAAAGTACAAGCTAGTCAATGTAAGAGTTGGTAAAAGTGCAAGCTAGTCAGTGTACAAGTTGGTCAGAGTACAAGCTAGTCAGTGTAGGAGTTGGTCAAAGTACAAGCTAGTCAGTGTACGAGTTGGTCAGAGTACATACTAGTCAGTGTACGAGTTGGTCAGAGTACAAGCTAGTCAGTGTAGGAGTTGGTCAGAGTACAAGCTAGTCAGTGTAGGAGTTGGTCAAAGTACAAGCTAGTCAGTGTACGAGTTGGTCAGAATACAAGCAAGTCAGTGTACGAGTTGGTCAGAGTACAAGCTAGTCAGTGTAGGAGTTGGTCACAGTACAAGCTAGTCAGTGAACGAGTTGGTCAGTGTACAGATTGGTCAGAGTACAAGCTAGTCAGTGTAGGAGTTGGTCAGAGAACAAGCTGGTCAGTGTACAGATTGGTTAGAGTACAAGCTAGTCAGTGTAGGAGTTGGTCAGAGTACAAGCTAGTCAGTGTAGGAGTTGGTCAGAGTACAAGCTAGTCAGTGTAGGAGTTGGTCAGAGTACAAGCAAGTCAGTGTACGAGTTGGTCAAAGTACAAGCTAGTCAGTGTACGAGTTGGTCTGAGTAAAAACTAGTCAGTGTAGGAGTTGGTCAAAGTACAAGCTAGTCAGTGTACGAGTTGGTCAGAGTACAAGCTAGTCAGTGTAGGAGTTGGTCAAAGTACAAGCTAGTCAGTGTACGAGTTGGTCTGAGTAAAAACTAGTCAGTGTACGAGTTGGTCAAAGTACAAGCTAGTCAGTGTACAAGTTGGTCAAAGTACAAGCTAGTCAGTGTACAAGTTGGTCAAAGTACAAGCTAGTCAGTGTAGGAGTTGGTCAGAGTAGAAGCTAGTCAGTGTAGGAGTTGGTCAAAGTACAATCTAGTCAGTGTACGAGTTGGTCAAAGTACAAGCTAGTCAGTGTAGTAGTTGGTCAAAGTACAAGCTAGTCAGTGTACGAGTTGGTCAAAGTACAAGCTAGTCAGTGTAGGAGTTGGTCAGAGTACAAGCTAGTCAGTGTAGGAGTTGGTCAGAGTACAAGCTAGTTAGTGTAGGAGTTGGTCAAAGTACAAGTTAGTCAGTGTACGAGTTGGTCAAAGTACAAGCTAGTCAGTGTACGAGTTGGTCAGAGTACAAGCTAGTCAGTGTAGGAGTTGGTCAAAGTACAAGCTAGTCAGTGTACAAGTTGGTCAAAGTACAAGTTAGTCAGTGTATGAGTTGGTCAAAGTACAATCTAGTCAGTGTACGAGTTGGTCAAAGTACAAGCTAGTCAGTGTAGGAGTTGGTCAAAGTACAAGCTAGTCAGTGTACGAGTTGGTCAAAGTACAAGCTAGTCAGTGTAGGAGTTGGTCAGAGTACAAGCTAGTCAGTGTAGGAGTTGGTCAGAGTACATGCTAGTTAGTGTAGGAGTTGGTCAAAGTACAAGCTAGTCAGTGTACGAGTTGGTCAAAGTACAAGCTAGTCAGTGTAGGAGTTGGTCAAAGTACAAGCTAGTCAGTGTACAAGTTGGTCAAAGTACAAGCTAGTCAGTGTAGGAGTTGGTCAAAGTCAAGTTAGTCAGTGTATGAGTTGGTCAAAGTACAAGCTAGTCAGTGTAGGAGTTGGTCAACGTACAAGCTAGTCAGTGTATGAGTTGGTCAAAGTACAAGCTAGTCAGTGTACAAGTTGGTCAGAGTACAAGCTAGTCAGTGTACGAGTTGGTTAGAGTACGAGCTAGTCAGTGTATGAATTGGTCAGTGTATGAGTTGACAAAACTGCATACGAGTTGGTCAGTGTACAAGTTGGCACGAGTTGACCTCTTGCCTTTAAAATTTTGACATAGTTGGGTGATAGTAGAATCCAAGTACCATTCATATACATGTACTTTTGCTTCCATTACAAAATTTCACTCAAAATATTTTGTTCCTTGTCGTACCCTGAATCAAAATTCTCAGAATTCACTTGCAAAACGGTCCTTAAACTGTTTAATCCACCCACCTTAGGATTCTATGGGTTGTGCATGCAGACGACTGTTTCCTGAGTGGCGCAACGTCCGGTGTTCAGCTCGAGGTAATCACAGCTTCTTAACGTTGCATTGCTCAGGAAACAGTTGTTGGTGTACGAGTGCACACCGATTCCTCAGGCTTAACTCTGAGTGGTCCACTCGGTTGGCGCCTCCTGACTGTTGGACATTCTCCCTGTCTTTTTGCCTTCAGTTTGAATAGCAGAAGAAGAAGAAGATGGCATCTTGGATTTCCAGCTCAGCAGTAGGAGAGTTTAGGATTTGAAGGGGAAATTTCTTTTCTTCCTAAATGTAAGTAAGCTTTAATGCCATCACAGGAATCTCTGATTCCCATTGAATCCTCTGATTTTCAGGTTTTAAAAGGCTTCAAAATCGGAACATTCGGATGTTTCGGGAGGAAAAATAAATCTTAAAAAGTATTGAAATTTTCTGTGGATTGTCTAAGCAGTTCACTCGTCCTCATCGTACATCGCACAACACAAACCACAAACGTGCTGGTTCTGCCCAAATTTTTTTGGCATGGTGGTTGTGGAAGTTGCAGGGGAAAAAGACAAATTCTGTTTCATGTTTCACTTACTGTCTTTTAAGTATTGTTCTAAATAACCTTTCCAGGTATAGCTAAAACCCAGAACCTTCCAGGAGCATTGTCCCTGGACCCCACCAGGGGCCCTAAGGCGGTCGCTGGACCCCACCCAGTAGGGGCTCGTCCCAAGGTGTTTGCATTGCATGTGCGATGGCCATTCTAATTTCTTTCTTTCCAATGTTGGCAGGTATGCAATTGCTTTTTGTGTGGAGAGTCCCCATTGCTAATGTCCCTTGAGAATGAGATTGAGACTTTTTTCCAAGCTCAAAAGTTAACACAATGTATATTGACGGTGCTACCAGCCCCTAAAAATTGTTTTCTGTACCTTTGGATCTCTACTTGTCTTGAAATTTTGAAGCAAATTTGAAGTAATGTTGCCAAAAACTTCCTTGATGCCAGCCATGTTTTTCTATGGATTATGCATAACGCACGCAAAACGGTCTTACCTACAACTGTTGCGTGTTATTGTTACATTTATTGATGGGATCTCAACAAAGTATCATCCGTACACACATAGAAAGGCCATACAACTGCCGTGGCTGACTGCATGACCCACAATCGAATTCTCCCTCTTGTCTATATGGTCACTTACACATTACAAACAGATGGTCAGTGGGGGACACCTGCCAGAACAGAAAAAATGGCACTGCTTAGGCTGCCTGGTTCGACCTAAACTCTGGTCAGCTTGCCGAATTCTAGTTAAAGCAGCCAGGTTGTGGTCAAAACCATTCTCTAAGTGGTCCATTGGTCTAGTGTAAAACCACCAAGATAGGTGAGCACGCTTCCTCAGAGCGAGACGGTCAACTGAAGACAATCATTCGTCCTAATCCAGGTATCCAGTTGATTTTATGTGTGTGCATCATCGCAGGTAAACCGTGTGGCAGATGACATCCTCTATTGCCATGGAGAGAGCTGCGCTTGCAGAGGTTACCAACCAAATTCCAAGTCAGGATAGGTACATGTACATGGAATATCAGTTTTTATAAGCATACTTTTCCCCCCCAAAATACCCAAAATTTTCAAGCATGTTTTCTCTTGTTAAGCGGGTAGAAAGATTCTTTCAATATCCATCTCATAAATCCATTTCAGTTACGACACCAAAAATGACTTCAGAAAGGTTGCACACTTTGATGAGTTTCCTTTATTCACCTCTATGATTTTAGTGGGCCCCCTTGTTAATGAACCCCTCAGTTTTTTTCTGCAGCAGACTTTAGGGCATGCATATATCAAAATGACCACAAACTACAAGTTCTTTTTAAATTTTAAGAAAACCCCCCTGTGAAGTTACAGCAGCCAAAAAAAGTTTTGTGGCCATCAACATTTTTGGTAAACATTAGTGTTTCCCAGCCTTCATTTACCGAAAAGAAGTGTAATAAAATTGTGATAAAAGTGCAGATGTTGGAATTCACCTTACAGGGTAATCATTTCAACTTACAATTATTCAAGTGAAGTTCAGTCTTTTATACCTTGGAACTGATTGGTCAATCCCATAGCAACCCCGGTGGGACATTTCCAAGATTTTCATCAGCACCTTCCATTAAAAAGTGTCTTTGACCAGAGCTGCATGTGTTCTTGTGCCAGTGTTCAATAATTGTGTACTTCATCATTAATGTGTGCGATTTGTTGATCAGCGTGGTTGACTTGTTGCAGTCTTTAGACCAAGTTGAGCGATGAGAAAAAATTCGGAGACTCTAAATGCTCTTATTTATGGAAAAAATACCCGGACTGTGTCCAGGGTTACTACCAACTCAGTTTTCCTGTATCTCCTATATTTGTGGCAGCTTTCGGTTGTATGACATATTTCCCTGAGATTTCAGAGTTCGGGGGATTCCTTCAACTTTACCCTTCCCCTGGTATGGAGAGATGTGCATTAAAAATGTTCTCTCCCTTGGTGGTGGAAAATGTTTAATCCCCCATCTCATAACATTTGACATTGTTAAAGGTACAAGATTTGAAATGCGAATGAGCTCAGACTTGTCCCAGCTTGTCTACTAGGCTTTTTTAACCTGAACACATGTGAGGACCTTAGAATTTTTTTGGCCTTTAAATAAATCAAACACATGAAACTACAGGTGTAGGTGTCTCATCCACTAAATTTGTACAAGGTAAAGCTCCTCAACCACACACCTCATTTGTTTTTCATTTCTAATTTTGGAATTGTTTCATATCTTTCATCTTTTTTTATATGCAGCAATGAAAAGTGACACATTCTTCACGTCGCAGAAACATCTGTGGAAGTTTTATTGGCCATCAGAGGTCACATGACAAGGTAAGGAATGATGCTCTTAAATTGTGCCACCTGCCTAGAGTCTGAATAATTTTATTGTTTAAAGCTTCAAACACATGGTACTGCACTCTTTAAGGCTGCTTAAACTTGCCTGAAAGCATAACAGAGCTGAGACATCATTTCAGACTTGTAATCAGAATTATTCCTGCTTTATTCTTGTAGATATAAAGGCAACAGTGCACTTTCTCAAAGGATTAGCTGTTCCTAATTTTAAGTAATCGACAAACTCACGAGGGAAGAACTTGGAGACGGACAATTTAATTTCAAAGTTTAGCTGGCAAAACTCCCCTTCTCAAATAATTGGATCAGGCTCAAGATTCATTTCAGTTTCAGGAAAAAAAGATTTCATTTCAACAAATACAAAAGTGACCTTGCGGCCCAAGGGCGGGAATCTCTCCTCGATCTTGGGGGGGGACATCAATTTACACTTTTTTGTGCACATCATGTTTATTATCTTATTCCATTTATAAGAACTCAAAAGGAAAAATTCTTGGTCCATATCCATCAATTCCTTAAGTATTTTGTTTGCTTAAAACATGGAGGGGACATTCAACATTGTGTCCCCATGCCAAATTCATGGGGGGACGTGTCCCCCCCGGGTTGCCGCCCATGTCGCGGCCTGAGGAAACTATTCCGTCCAACAAAAGCATAAAAGCACTAAGCAAGACATCGAAACGCAGTATCTTGTTTGGAATTTCAAAAGTGACGGAAATTCATCAAGACTATTAATAAATGTAACAGTGATAGGGTAACAGTTGCTGTTTGACTAGAAATTGGTGATTCTGGGTCTCATTAAAAGGAGCTGCCACTCTTGGAGTGCAATGTTCTTTCAAAAGAAACAACTGTTTTTTATCTTGTTTAAAATTTCAGAGTTTAATCAGCAAGTGTGTGCTTGCAAATAGCTAGGAATTCAGTCTGTACGTTTGGAGTTCATAGTGGAGTTCCATTTTCAATTTCTTCATTTTTAGATTATGAAATTGCAGAGTCCTGACATGGGTTTTGCCGAGAACCATTCACTTCAAATAGCTTGCAGTAGCTTTCACTTGGAGATTGCAGTTGGATACATTTAACACTTTCTCATTTGTTCCCTCTGGTAGCGTGCTCAGCTGGTTGGACCAAGTCATCTATGTCTGGTTGTTACAAGACAGAACCCAAGATGTCCCCAACAACCTTGGATTCCTTAGACGTTAGCTATTTGACCTTGTGACACAAGAAGTCTTCAGGCAGCTTCGTATGTCAGTTTGTCCCTCTCACGGCTTCAGCATCACAGACTTCAAGACTAGAGGAAGGCTGCAAATCTTCGACTGCAACTTTCTTCTGCTGTTGGCTAAGAATAGTGGGAAAAATGTTAAATTATGAATTCCACGTTCCAGAGCTGTTTATGTTCAGAAACACTTGGTGCATTTGTTTGCAAATTGAATTTGGAGAAAAGGGGACCTTTCTGTACAAGAATGGTGGTCTTTGAAATTAGAGACACATTGTTTAGCATTTTCCAACTGTTGTAGTTTTGTAATGAACAAATTTCACAGTGCTGGCATTGAGCCAGAGAGTTTGTAATAAAACAGTGAAAGTGGTTGAATTTGATATCAAGTGTCTTCAATTCATTGTACTGTATTTTATGGCTATTTCGGTAAGAGTCCCATTTACGGACATCAATAATTTTCCCTTTGGGTAGTTTGTTAGCCATACAACAATGATAATGTGTCGCAACAGTCTTTTCCAACAGTGACACTGTTGAAGCATGTACTTTTATTTGGAAAATACTAAGATTTTTTCAGCCCTTTCTCATACTCATAGGGTTTTGCACAGGGTATCGACATTAAGTGACGTCCGCATAGGGAACTCTACACCATTTATTTTGATATAAATTGATCCTTGGCAGAATTATTTTTAAGGTTAATTTAATAGCTACCTATTTTGATTTTAGGGGGGGACTTATTCTAAGGGAAATTGAAATTAGTAAGGCTTTAAGGGGAATGCTACCAAAATGAAAGTGCGAACTGCGCATGATATTTGTACGGTCAGGATTAATGTAATCTACCAAAACAGCATTTGTATCAAGACTGGGATTAGGAATTCCTCCATGCTAAGACCGAAAACTTTAACCCTCCTATGCTAAGATGCATTCTTGACACAGTTGTCATATCAGTCAAATTTCCCATACGTGTCTGTGTACTGGGGGAAATCAATTGGAAGGCATTTCTGACTGTTTTTGATGGTTAAAACAGGAGGGTTAAGGAAGAAATTGTGCCACTCCAGTAGAATGATTCGTCATACACATTGATATTTTTCAAGGAATGTGCCGTATACGAAGCTGAAATACCCCCAGTTTCTTACCTTTTATGCCGTGGGTATGCTTGTTGACACTGACGACAGAGCCATGGAGGGATGAAACATATGAAGAAATAGCAACAGTGGCAGGTTTAGGGTCGACGACAAAGTAGAAATGCCTATGATGTAGAAAGTAGCCAGAGCGTCTGATAGTGTAATGTCTCTCGGCTGAAAACCCGACTACAAATGACAAAAATTAATATGGCCATGGATAAGCTATGACATAAAACAAACCACGTGCGGGCAGGGAGCCAATAGGAATAGAAGGGGGAGGTGTGGCGAGAAGGGAATTTGGGGGAACAGGAAACGTTCCATGGACTAGACTGCACGGGGATACAAGTCAGAGTTAGAGGCGAATACAAGGCGTTTAAAATCTGGGCCCTCATTGCATACACGTTAAAAGAACGGTACTTTGGCTGAGAAAGAGACCAATTCTTTTGTTGGATTCTTTTGTTCAGTCTCCCCTTAACAATAAAAAGATTCGAGGCTTGGGAGAGGATTAGACGCCGCTATCTTTCGTTACGCTTGAGTGAACAACAATGGGGAGAATTGAAGCAGAAAATCTCGAAAAACTCGCCTTTAAAAGCATTTCAGGCAACAAAATGATACTTTTTGCAGAGGAAATTACATAACAAATCTAACTATAGTTTCAAAATTCCAAAATTCGCCCGAATAAAAAAGTTGGCTTTTCAGGGCTGGCTGGTTCCACGCTAAAACTTTCTCCCATCCAACGTTGGTGGCGCTATAACATTGAAAGTCCACCTTAGTTCGAGAGCATGCAGTGAAGCTGTACATGTTTACGTGTGTATATCAGCATACGATGTGCTGTCGAGAAAACAAATTCGCAGTTTCATTTTTAAACTTTCATATGAAATTTTCAAATAGATATTATCTTTTTATACACATTTTCCCATTTTTTTTATATTTTTCATTTTTACATTTTTCCTCGAGAATCAAACCAAACATTTCTCGGAGGCTCTGTAGTACTTACTTTCCGACAATGTTCATCCCCTGCCACCCGGTTTCAATCTCTGTTTTTAAAAATCCTAAACATTCTATCCTTGTATATTTTCCATGAACAAAATCCTTTCTAATTCATCGGTCACACTTTCGAATATTATTTGTTCCTTTTCCTAACGGGCAAAGCCTTTTTGCTATTTTTAAGTAATATACACGGCATTTTATACCACGCGATACTGGTTCCCGCCTATGCAAGCCAAACATCACGCAAAAACGGGCAACCAGCTTTTTGGACCGTAAGCAAAATCCGAATTGGACCGCCGATATGGCCATTTCTGTACACGGCCGATTGTGCACACGTATATACAGCTCAGCGAGCTACAAAATTGGCCATTTCGACGTTTCCACCAGACATGCGCATTGTGCACAACCGTATGGCGTGAGCTGTACTACAGAAACAGCCATATCGGTGTTTCCCATTGCTACGTGCGTAATGCACGGCCCAGGCGCCGTGGACTTTCAATGTTATAGCGCCACCATCGGGGGGTGGGAGAAAGTTTTAGCGTGGAACCAGCCAGTCTTGAAAAGCCAACTTTTTCATTCGGGAGAATTTTGAAATTTTGAAACTATAGTTAGATTTATTATGTAATTTCCTCTGCAAAAAGTATCATTTTGTTGCCAAAGATGCTTTTAAAGGCGAGTTTTTCGAGATTTTCTGCTTCAATTCTCCCCGTTGTTGTTCACTCAAGCGTAACGAAAGATAGTGGCGTCTAATCCTCTCCCAAGCCTCGAATGTTTTTATTGTTCAGGGGAGACTGGACAAAGGAACCCAACAAAAGAATTGGTCTCTTTCTCAGCCAAAGTACCGTTTTTTTTAACGTGTGTGCAATGGGGGCCAAGCTTTTGAACGCCTTGTATTCGCCTCTAACTTTGACTTGTATTCCCCGTGCAGTCTAAGGAAGGTGTCCTGTCCCTCAAAATTCCTTTCTCGCCACACCTCCCCCTTCTATTCCTATTGGCTCCCTGCTCACACGTGGTTTGTTTTATGTCATCGCTTATCCATATTAATTCTTGTCATTTGTAGTCGGGTCTTTAGCCGAGAGGTATCGCATGATCAGTTGCTCTAGCTACTTCCAACATGACGGGCATTTCCACCGTGTCGTCGACCCTAAACCTGCCATGCTTATTGCCGTTACTTCTAATTTTGTTATTCCTCCATGGTTATGTCGTCAGCTTTCATCAAACGGACCCTCTGCACAAGAAGGTAAGAACTTGAGCATCGTATACGGCCCATGAGTATGGCGATTCATTCGACTGTAGTGTGGCACAATTTTGCCCTTCTCGGTCTTGGCGTGAAGGAATTGCTAATATGAGTCTTGGCTTAAATACCAATTGGGCAGATTACATTGACATCCTAGCTGTGCACATATCATGCTTGCTTTAATTTTGGTACCATTCCCCTTTAAATTTTAAAGCTTTGTTAATTACAATTTCCCTTCGACCAGGTTTCCCAATAAAATTCATCAATAGTCCATAGCGGAGAGTTCCATACACGGACATCACTCATCTTTTGCACAAGCCTTAGCCATAGCCATATGACACTGGTCTGAAAAATGTCAAGTATTTTCCAAGTAAATGTTTTGATATTTTCCCTGCTAAATTTGACTTTTTAAAGACATTTTCTCGCTTTCTGGTGGGAGATACACCACTTACAGGGAAAAGTGAATGTCTATGTTGGGACCCTTACTGTTGATAGTCATTTTATTAGCTTCCAGAATAAATGCTCTTAAGGGTCATTCTTTTTATATCAAAATAAATGGCCATAAAAGACAGTACAATTTAAGTGAAGAGCCTTGATATCAAACAAATCCACTTTCCCTGTTTTATTGCAAAATATGTGGCCAAATGCCAGCCCTTTGAAATTAACTACAAACCTACATAACAGTTTGAAAAGTTATCAGAACAATGTTTGTGTCTCTGATTCCAAAGACCGCCATTGATACAGAGAAAGGCGGCCTTTTCTCCTGTAAATAATGGACCAAGCATTTCAGAATAATTATTTGCTGAACTTGAAATTCATAAGATACAATTTGTCCCATTATTCTTAGCCAACGGCAGAAGAAAATTGCAGTCAAAGATTTGGAGCCTTGCTCTAGTCTTGAAGTCTGTGATGTTGAAGCTGTGAGAGGGACCAACTGATGTATGGAGCCGACTTAAGACATCTTGAGTCACAGGGTCAACCAACTAACATCTAAGGAATCCAAGGCTGCTAGGCACATCTTGCGTTCAGTCTTGTAACCACACATCGATGACTTGGTCCAACCTGCCAACGGTGCACGTTACTAGAAAGAGCAAATGAAGAAAATAAATACATTAATTTAATCATTTAACACTTAGTTATTCAATTGCAATCTCCAAGTGGAAGCTACTACAAAGCTAATATTTGCAGTCAATGATTCTCCAGAAAACTTGACCTGGACTTCACAATTTAAAAGTTAAAATGAGGAAAATTGGAAGCATCTACAGGTCAAACTGACTTTCTAGCCATTCCTGAAGCACATGAATTCCTGGTTAATGTATGAACTACTATGCAAAATAGAACCAGTATTGTTTTGGAAAGCCTGTAGCACTCAAGGTGTGGTAAATCTCTAATTCTCATCCAACAACCTTATCCAAAAGCCTTCCTGGTAAAAAATTTATTAAGAGTCCCTTCCAAACAAGACACTGCATTTCAAATGTTTCTCTGCTCTTTATTGAACAGAATTTTTCTCCGAACTGCCAGATCACTTTTTGTATTTGTTGAAATGAAATTCATGTCTTTTTATGAAATTGAAATAGAAAACGTTTTTGCCACATCCATTTATCTGAAAAGGGGAATTTTTTCAGCTGAACTTTGAAATAAAGTATTAAGTATCCAAGTTTTTCCCTTGTGAGTTAGATTACTTCTTAAATGCCGAATCTGTTGATGCTTAGCGAAAGGGCACTATTGTTGATCTCAATTTACATTCACAAGAATTAAAGCAGGAATAATTCCGATTACAAATCTGATATTATGTTGTCACAGCGCCGTGTTTTCAGGCAAATTTATGCACACTGGAGTAACTTTCACGAGTGCAGTGTTCGAAGCTTTCAAAAGATAAAATCCAGACTTTAGGCAGCTAACACAATTTCAGAGCATCATTTTTACCTTGTCAAGTGATCTCTGATAGCCAATAAAACTTCCACAGGAGTTTCAGTGATGCGAAGAAAGTGTCACCTCTTCATCGCTGCTTATAACAAACATGAAAAAAAATGAAACCATTCCAAAATTAGAAAAAAGTGTAGTGTGCGGTTGAGGAACTTCACCTTGAACAAATTTAGTGGATGAAAAACCAGTGACATGTTTTGGGTTTATTCAAAAGGCAGAAAAATTCTTGGGTCCTCACAAGGTTGTAAAAGCCTAGTCAACGAGCATGGACAAGGCTGAGCCCACTTACATTTGAAATCTTGTACCTTTTACAATATTAAATGTTGTGAGAAATGGGTATTCAACATTCACAGTTACCACGGGAGAGAAGACTTAAAGGACATCTTCCTAGACCAGGCAAACTTGAAAAAATACCCACAATGGGAGGGACAAAGTTAAAGAAATCCCCACACCAGAGGAGGGTAAGGGGCAAAGTTGAAGAAATTCCACCACCACAGGAAGGACAAAATTCAAGACAACCCCACACCAGGGTGGGGGATTGTTGGAATTGACCCCCACATCAAGGGGGAAAATTGAACACAAATTCTTAAATCTAAGGGAAGACCAGCCTCTAGAAGTGTCAAGGAAACACAGCAATGTTAAGTGCAACTCAAAGCTGCCAAGAATATAGGAGATACTGAGTGGGTAATTAACCTGTGACACAGTCCAGGTTTTACTTCGATAAATAAGAGCATTTAGAGTCTCAGAATTTCTTTCATTGCTCAACTTGGGGAATGACTGTAAAAAGTCAAACAAACGAACTCTGCATGTAGCCAATGTTTGGCATGCACCAAGGATTATCCACAACGAACACAAGGCCATAACCCGATTGCCATCCCTTCCCCCATCCAGCCTTGCTAAAAGCCAGCATCTGAAACACAGGACTCTTACCTGTGCTAGCTGATGATGTAACCCGAATCTTCACTTTGGAGATTTCATCACTGGTCAGTCAATTCACACTACATCGTTAGTCGGCCTCTACGTACGCAGCCATAGCAGTACATTCACCTGAGCCCTTCCCAAATCTAAACCCCGGAGGAATGACACAAAGTGAAAAGAAAAGGTCACCTCCAATTTTCCAGTCATACTGTAATAAAGATCCCCCCCCCAATGAGCCAAACATCCAAGTTTTCACCCATCAAAGCACAAACTCTTCATCCATAAAACCATACAGTGCTGGGCAGTGCAGGAAGTAACAGGCTGGGTGGGGTTAGGGCTCACTTTCATGGTGCTTCTTAACAGAAGAAAAGTCATGCTAACTTTAGCAGAAACATTTGCGAAGATTAAGCACTATTTCATCGCCGTATTTGGTGTGGTTTTGCCAAAAGCCGCACGCGCAGAGAGATTTCTATTGCTTACTGCTTTATACGGTCTTCTTGAAATATGCAGAGTCTCTGTAAGCGTGAAATCGTGTGCTAAGTAGTGCCGTGAAATTGGGCCCTGATTGTTACCCGAAAGGTTTCTAGGAAATCTGAAAAACAAATTCAGAGACCTTTCCTGCACTTTCCAGAACTAAAATATGACAACTTCCATGATATTTAATGCCACTCTGCACAGAAAATTTGTTTGGTATTATGACTGGGAAGACTGCCATAGCCACTACTGGCAAGGATGGCCTGTAAATTTACTGTATGAAATTTCATTACCACATCAAAAGTGGCTCATCAAAAATAACCCTTGTATGATTTTGATTTCCATGACTTTTCCTTAGATCAATTTTCCAGGAGTTTTTCATGACTTTCCGGGGACAATTTTTTCCCAGGATTTCCCATGACTGTGGGAACTCTGTACAAGGATAAATGGGTTAAAAGTACTGTGCAGTCCGTCATTTGCAGTTATCCAAATGGTCATCATGAAGAAATAATGATTTCAAGCAGGCCCCTTCTCAAATTTTGGGAAAATTGCCCTTAGAAATGGACGCAAGCATTGACATGATACACAGACACTTGCGGTTTCCATAATTCATCGGTTCAGTGGGTGACAATGTGAGTTTTGCATTCGACTGAACTTGAGAATGTATGCTGGATTCAGACACCAATTTAAAACACGACTCAGCAACTTTTGATCTGAAAT
Organism: Acanthaster planci; assembly: GCF_054643075.1. Lineage (NCBI taxonomy): Eukaryota > Metazoa > Echinodermata > Asteroidea > Valvatida > Acanthasteridae > Acanthaster > Acanthaster planci. The sequence continues at coordinate 20,365,016 of NC_141781.1, read as the reverse complement.
CTAAGTCTTAGCATAAAGTTCGCAGAATATGGAGCATTCATCATTAAGCTGAATTTTCATCAGGGCTGTTTTTGCATACCCTTCTTTAGATTTTGGGTTATTTTGTTGCGGCGTGGGTAAGGCAAGTGCTGGGTGCCTGGTTATTATGTTAGATGGGATCCAAGTACCCCAGCATGAATTGTGGCCACACAGAGCCGGGAATGTGCAGTGTGCGACCCAGCAAACTTGGCAGATAAGGCCTGGTGACCTTGCTACTGGCACATGTCTGCGGTTGCTGTTGACAAAATTGGAAAAAACCCGACAGCCAGGCAGGATGCGGTAAAAATATCCCACCGTCGAGGAGTTAAGCTGAAACTTCATCGGGTTTGTTCTTGCGTACCCTTCTTTAGATTTTGGGTAATTTTGTGGCCTCAAAGGAACATAATGCACAAAGGACAAATGATGGACTGTACCTTTAAACAAATTGTTGTGAGAACCTAAATCATGACTTGTATTCTTGTATTTCTGAGAGAAAACAAGAGATGGCTTACTCTACTGGGGCACTGATGCCAGAAGATGAGCCCACAGGCAGGGGACCAACCACGCTGCTATCACCTTACTCTATCAGGGCAGTGATGCCAGAAGATGAGCCCACAGGCAGGGGACCAACCACACTGCTATCACCTTACTCTATCAGGGCAGTGATGCCAGAAGATGAGCCCACAGGCAGGGGACCAACCATGCTACTACTGGCTTACTCTATCAGGGCAGTGATGCCAGAAGATGAGCCCATAGGCAGGGGACCAACCACACTGCTATCACCTTACTCTATCAGGGTAGTGATGTTAGAAGATGAGCCCACAGGCAGGGGACCAACCACACTGCTATCACCTTACTCTATCAGGGCAGTGATGTTAGAAGATGAGCCCACAGGCAGAGGACCAACCACACTGCTATCACCTTACTCTATCAGGGCAGTGATGTTAGAAGATGAGCCCACAGGCAGGGGACCAACCACGTTGCTATTGCCTTACTATCAGGGCACTGATGCAAGAAGATGAGCCCCGCATAGGCAGGGGACCAACCACACTGCTATCACCTTATACTCTGTCAGGGCAGTGATGCCAGAAGATGAGCCCAAAGGCAGGGGACCAACCACGTTGCGTTGCTATCACCTTACTCTATCAGGGCACTGATGCCAGAAGATGAGCCCACAGACAGGGGACCAACCACACTGCTATCACCTTACTCTGTCAGGGCAGTGATGCCAGAAGATGAGCCCACAGGCAGGGGACCAACCATGCTGCTATCACCTTACTCTGTCAGGGCAGTGATGCCAGAAGATGAGCCCACAGGCAGGGGACCAGCCACGCTGCTATCACCTTACTCTATCAGGGCAGTGATGCCAGAAGATGAGCCCACAGGCAGGGGACCAACCACGCTGCTATCGCCCTTTAACACCTGATAAAAATACAACAACAGAAAGACATCCTATAGCAGTTATGTCTGTCTGCGTAGTTATAGAGATGTGGATTTTAAGGCAATATCTCAGCCAACTGGCAAATGTACAAACAGAAGAAGGTACCCAGTATAACTTCTTTCTGACTCCTGTGCGAACGTGAAATCTGTGACTATGTGAGTGGAGATTTCTCAAGGAACCTCTCAACTCCATCTTAAAGGAGCCAGGGTGGGGGCCCTTAACATATAAATGTATTCTGATATCAAGGCAGTATTTCTTTGTGGTCATTCTGGCACCATTGTTGTGAAAGTCCCGCTTATTCTTCTAGACCAGCACTCTTTTTTCTGAGAAGGTTCAACCCAAAATGTATACTTTTCAATGGCCGTGCTCAATGAATGTGGGCTTGCACGTGTAACCTTCAACTTAAAATAAGCGTGACAAAACCCTTACGGCAGATCGAGTCAAAACCTCATGTTTGTACTGAGTCTGAATCAAATTGGGCATGGGACAGCTGAGTTCTGGGGGAGGGGGGCAGAATGCCCCACCCCACAGGAACTGGACAGCCTAGTTCTTGAGGGTATTTGATTCTAAACAAAAATGACTGAAAAGTGACAGCTTGTCTACCTGCTGCTTTCCCCGTCCACTGTACTTGTTCCTCATCACTGTCAGAGTGGCTGTCACTTCGGTCCCCACTGGAACTTGAATTTTTCCTGCGCTTGCTTCTTTAAAACAAAAAAAGAGATAAAAACAGATGTCATCACAGACCAGTGACTTCGTCACAAAAATAACAAACGAACACAAAAAATGTAAGGACTATCTTTCCTTAGCAGACAGCTGCATTGAATTTTTCAAGTTTGTTGGACACTGAAAGTCACAATCCAAAGGATTTGTGTAGAATTTTTCATGTTGTTTCTGTTATCGAGAACCTACCTTCACTGTCTGTGCTACGGCTGACGTCAGAGTCATCTTCATCATAATCTGTGAGGCCAAACTCCTCCGAGCTAACAAAGTAAAGACAAAGTAATGAAATGACTATTTAAGCAGCAAGACATCAATCAAAATTTGTTTTCTACCATCCTCACCTCTCATTCCTCAATGAACCACAGACATCTGCATTCTCTTATGGCCGTACGTCATGTGACAAACACAGATACAGCGTATTCACGTAAAATTAAATGTCAAGTTATGTTGCTTTGGATACCAGTCCCGATAATTCTGACTTCAGCTCAGCTCGTTCATGACAGATAGAGACGTCTGGGAAATCTGTGGTCAGGGAACCACTGAAAGCAACACATGCAAACTAGCAAAATAAAAGCTCTAGCTCATTTCGAAACTGACATCTATTCCCCTCACACTTACGTGTATCACATATTGGCAAAGCACTTTTCAAAACCCCATAGCATTACGACACCATGTAAACCAATTGCATTCACAGTCGACTAGTCACACGGAGTAGTGACTTTGAGTTCTCGAAGTCGAAGAACACCATGCCCACATGTATCCCGGATAAACTTGTTCCAATATCAATCGGGACAGGGCCCAGTACATTGCGAAGGAGTATACGTCGGGCCCTATTTACGGGGCTACTGAACAATTAGCTTACCTTTACAAACATACCAAAGAATGTGTCAAATCTTGTGTTCAGTTTCTGATTTAAAATTTCATGCATGCAGCGGTGATTGCACGTGATATACCAATTTTCCAATAACGCCCTCTTGTGACAAAAATTAGTAAGCGACCAATATTTAGCGCCCTCTATTGAAAAATATTATGGCGCCCTCTGTTGAATCAATTGTGAAAACGAGTAGCGCCCTCTATACAGCAAAATAGCAAGATGGCAATTTTCAATAGCGCCCTCTGTTGGCTAGCAGTTGACCAATGTCAACTTATAGGCAACAGCGCCCCCATAACTTCACTGAAATGGGTACACTTTTGAGTATGGCGCCCTCTTACGAAATGTTAAAAGTTTGTTCTATTTTTTTCAATGGCTCCCCTCTATATTGACCTGATGATCGCCAGTAATCTGTGACTTTTTCCAGTAGAAAATGCAAATATGATAGTAAAAGGCTTCCATCAACAAACACACAAAAAACACGAGTCCGAAAAGCAGACTCCCAGCTCTTGAAAATTTAACCAAAGCTTCTAAAAGCAACTGTCAAGGTATCCACTTCGTGTAATGCTGAGTAAAAGCAATCCATTATTTGGGTCATGAACCAAAGTGTTTAATAAAAGAAATACCTGGTTTAAACAGGATCACTTTTAATCTGCAACACCTTTGCGACACACGTCTGTCATTACATCCTCCAATTAATGTTCAAGGGCAAACTAAACCTGACAATATTTTACAAACCAACCATTATAATTCTTACAATAATTTCTTTTCTTAGACCAAACAGAACGCCTTCAAATTTCGAAGGTCATTCACAGTGAATTTAAAAACCATGTGAAAAATAACGAAAGTCGAAAGGCTCAATTAACAACCGGCAAGCCGACGTTACTGGGGTTTCTAGAACAAAAGTCACCGTCTGGTCTTTCTCATTTTAGGTGGGTTTTTGCCAATAACACTTTTTAATTCACACAAAATAAATTCACCCCCAAAAGCGGATATTTCTGATAAAGCCTGATTGCGTTTTTAACGGCTTACTTTCTTAGGCAATGGGGACTGTTTTTCAACTCTGCGCTCGGTTGGGATATCCTAATCTTTTCTTCCCACAACGTTACCCCTCCATTTTGTTCGGCTAGCAGTCTCATTTTTTATGCTGGAGTTCTAACAAACCCAAGCTCTCCAATTTCAATGCAGTTTTACGAGTACCTTATTTGGAAACTGTTGGAAGCTTATACATTTATGGAAAACAGATTACGGATTTACCATTTTGTAATTGTTGGGAAATTTCCAAAAATGCTCTAAATTAAAATTCAGTGATTCCTGCTGATTACGGATGACGTAGACTTGTTGGCCATCATACCGCTTAGGAAAACATGTTTTCTCTGATTTTTTTTTATGTTCAAGTTAATATGGAAACAACCAAATCAAATGAAGTGTATTTTGTTTTCAGAGCTCAACTATAACAAGCTAAAAAGGACTTTTTTCTGTTCATGCCAAGTTGGGAATTCTGAATGTTAACATGCAGAATTCGAAGAAAACAGAGAAAACGAGGGGGACCCTTGCCCTGTGTCCGCAGTGGATAAACCCATGTGCTTGCCAAACAGAGCATGTAGCCATATTGTTTGAAGCCTCCTCGGTCCTCGACGCCTTATTCCTTGTCTCCTCTTTTCCCTCTCGCTTAATTATTCGTTTAGAGTTCCTGAAGTCTTTTCTTTTAAAAATGTTTGAAACTTGTATGTCAGTTTGCTTCATTTTCAAGAATGTATGCTTATCAACAGAACACAGATGTGTTAGACATTTAGGCTGTTTGAAGTACAAAGTGTTTGATATTATTCCTGCATTCCACAAATAGATTTTGGACATCGGGGCGGATCCAGGAATATTGGTGGGGGGGCTGCAGTAGGCTTGATTATTTGTTTGTCTCATTTTTGCGGACAAGCAGAAACGAGGATGAAACATTACATGACACGTACCGGTACATAGGTGTACTCATCACCTAGCACACATAAGATTCGGCGGGGATCTTGTTTTTAAATTTACTTTAGTTCTTTTTATTTCCCAATTAATTTAACCTTTTTCCCCTCAGAGCAGGTTTTTTAACCCCTGCCCCCCGATCCGCTCTTCGGACATACAAGAAATTACAAGAGTGCAATGTAATTTCAGAATAATATTTTTATTGGGAAGTATTCACATAATTCGTTATAAATTCAAGTGTTGAATACAATGACATACAGGCTTATAGGCATCGGCAAATATTCTTTAACCAAATTGCCCAACTATAAAATGTATTTACATGTACACTGACACTTTTGCATTGCGCCTTAAAACCTGCAAGTGGTCTACGTAATCGTCTTACTAATCCAATAAACTGATTCTCTAATACACCATATAAAATGCTTGAACTTTAAAACCTGCAACAAACAAATATCATCCTCTCACATTATAAACATGATACCGCAATGATTGAATTAAATAAACATCTGTAAGAACAGATTTACTGTTAAACTGTTAATTAATCGAATGATGTGCAAAGTATAACTTCAGTTTACATAAAATTCACAAAACATGACTTGTGTATGTGATTGCATTGAACCACCTTTACCTGAAAAAATAATAAATCCACGATGTTTCAAGACTGTCCCTTCAAACACACACATCTGTGTTTCATACAAAAAAGACATGCAAACTGGTACAAGAATATCACATTCATGGCAAAAGCTCTGAATGACTGTCACGCCACACCCGTATAAACTGCAAATGGCACCTTTGCATTAATACAGCCAACAGTGGAATCTTGTGCCAGGATTTAAAGCTTATGCAGACTTGAATGCACCTTTTCTCAACTTGAAGTGATACACTGGCCATATATACTACAGAAGAGAACATCACATTTTGGTTTCCATGAAGTCACGTACAGACTGTGCACAGTATTGCAATTAAAAGTCAACACTTCAAATTCACCATGATCACATTCATATATTTTACAAGGTGTGAATATATTTTTCTCCTTGTGCGACAACTCATGAAAAATCTTTTCCCGCTGTTCTGCAACAGACAGCAATACAATTTAAATAAAAATGGTTTCATTGAAATAACAAGCAAAGCAAAGACGATGCCAAGAATTTTTTTGACCTCAGTTCTTCAAAGCACATCTCGGTAACTATTTGTAAAAATTCAGATTATATTATTCAGATTCAAACATTTTCTGAAGAACATCTTACACAGTATACATGTACACTGTATATATGCATACCAAAGTACAAAAATATACAATCGGCTTCATTGCATAAAATGACTACTGTGATATTGCAAATTTTGGGTTTTCAAACATGAACACGACATCCTGATGTAAGTCGACCCTTGTCTTTGCATCTCCGACTGACTTTTCCACTGGCAGACCTCCAGCGCTCTGATTAAAAATGGAGATTCATTGAAGAGACGAACTGTTCCAAAAAACACCAAGTTACAGATTTGGACCATAATGACTACCGCGTACCCAGATAAGCACAAAGCATACGTTGATACATGTAGATCCCTAGATGAAGTTTTATCACCCACAACCTTTGTAGATTTCAACACAGCCACTATTCAGAAAACAAACTTTTCAAAGAACAGCTGCAGACGAACATTAACGTCCAAAAATCACCGATGTAGAATGAGTACCGGCTATGGTATTTTGAGTCTATTTGCCGACAGCGGATCCTCCGTAGTCAGATTGTTGGCAATCACAGAGTACAAAAATGTACTTGCGATCAAAAAAAAAAATGGTTTGTTACCACACTGCGCAGAGGAAATAGGCGGCCGGTTTGCAGTTAGGCCATGTGAAATAAACCCTGGGCTCGTTTGAAATGCGAATTTCACAAACATGACAACGGATGTAAAAAAAAAAAGGAACATTAACTGGCCATAAACATCCTATCATCACACCTAAATTATAGATTTCATTCACTGAGACTACATATATCTTACTGGCCAGCCAATAAGGTCAAACATTATTCAAAGAGAAAGAAAGGACTAAAAAAGGCATACGTCTTGTTGTAAATTATCTTACAAAGTTTGTATCAAATTTTACAAAGACAGATTCAGTTTTTAAACTTTGCAAACTGCTTTAAAATCTGCAAGAGCACCTCTCTCTGCCTCAATACATACGAACGGTGGCTACAAAGATATTCATTGGCAGACTATAACTGCAAACATATTGTTAAACATAAGACGTTTGGTACAGTAAGTGTAACACGAAGTGTGACATCTAGAGAACAGACGATAAGGCTCGATGTTCTTTGTGAAAGGGAGCACTGTGATGCAACTTCTGAAATATCTATCAATGGTTACCCTGTGTCGGTATAATGACCGGTATTTTCCTTGGCTTGGAAATAAGACCTACATCATTTGACGAGACACTTATTTTCCAGCGACACCCATTCACTGACCTTGTTTGCTGTTAACTTGGCTCCCTTCAGCAACTCTGTTACGCAAGTGATCTGGTGGAAGGCGGAGCTAATTTCGGATCAAACTTGGAACTTGGCCTTGCCACCCACATTTGCAACGTCGCCGTTCTGGTAGGTGTGATCAGCACCTGCGTTGGAATTGTTGGCGTTGAGGTCGGGCCCCGGGGGAGGAGGAGGGGGTGAGGGAGGCCCCCCGTTGACCTGCGGAGGGGCAGGAGCCGCAACTGGAGGGGGCGGCGGTGGCGTGTCGGGCACGGGAGCCGAGCGGGCATTAAGCGTGGCATAGTAGTCGCTGTACTGGGACAGGCTGGGGATGCGCACCAGGTGGTCAGTGCTGCCCGTGTCCAGCACGTCATCGTCCACCACGTTCTGGTAGGTGGTGTCACTGGAGAGTGACACCCCACCGTGGAACTGCATCTCGGGCTCGTCCGTTTCGTCGTAGGCCTTGTTGAGGTGAGTGAAGTTGGATAGGGACCCGTTCTTGTCCTGTTGCGAATTGTTCGAGCGGTGGCGGGAGGACCTGACGACACACACGCAGGCAAGGATGACCAGTAAGAGGACGATGAGACCACCTGCTCCAGCCACGATGCCGATCAAGGTCGGCGTCCAGGGGCCAACCACGGGCTCTTTGCCTGTCTTTACACCTGTGATTCAAAACATCCAATATATGGCACAGGTACATGATGCAATTGTTATCTTTCAAAGGTGGCACAGGGACAGTGCGAATTTTTTTTTTAAAACAAGGTTCACCTACCGGTAACTTTTCAGAGAGTACAAAATACCAACAGAGCATTAGAAATGACTTCAGACTTACATTTAAAAGTCTCAGCCATCACCCCTGAATAGCCGGACATTAAATGGACGACTTTCCCGTTGTTGTGTGCAGAGTTGGCGTATTTTACCATATTTGGTGAGGGGGACCGCTGAGACCGGGGGACAGCTGAGACCGCCAGACCAAATCCAGCATTGAGGAAAGTGGCAAGCCACTTCAAACATGCAACGCTTACCAACACTAAAGGTGCATGTGTGTTTAGAACCCCATTCCACACATTAAGTCTTCATGGATTATAATTACGTTACAGAGTCAAACTTTCTTGGACAGGTTATAACGTGAACATAACATTTTTTTCTTGACTTGTAGAGAGTAAAACAAAAAGATAGACACATTTTCCAGACAACTCCAAATGGCATACACTGTAGTGTATGTAGACTAACACATTGGGGACAGTGGCTTTGACATGAGTGCTTGGGAAACATTGGAACACTTATCTCAGTGTCTGACATCCATCAATCTGAACAAACTGAACACTGTTCAGTTTGTTTTAGAGTAAAGGTCCAAACGATACCAGACTTTCTACAAAGATTCTACGAGCCCATTTTGAAAAGCATTGCACGCTGGACTTTGTAACAACTGTCTGTGAGAGGTGATGCTGTCGGACTTACAGTGTTCAGCGCTGAAGGCGCCGGTTTGCTGCGTTTCACTGCCCTCGGGACAAGGGGTGCAGCTCTCCTGCTCAGGTTTGTTCTGGTAGGTATTGGATGGGCAGGAGCTGCAGGTGTTGCTGGCGGTATTGTGGAAGGTACCAGGCGGACAGGACACTGGAGAAAAGAATATTTCAAATGCCTTACTTGTCAATATTGAGAAATTTCCCGCTTTAAAACATTGTTCCAATCGGGCGTCTCCATGCAATTGGGCCTCACTATGCGTTGATGCAAAGCTTTCTCTTCAGTAAGAAACAAAGATACATTTAAAGGGATGCATCTATCCCACCCCTTCCAAATTAGCAAATAACCCCCCCCACTAAAAAAAAAAAAGCCTTTAAAATTTCTTCAGTGGTTCTCGTGCATAATCTCAGCATGGATGTACAGTGCAGGTGCATGGTGACTGGGCAACACACGTTAAGTGAATGATGCAATCTGTTTCGACGGGCTGCAGTTTTGACTTAAAGACTTCTGGAATCTAAGATTTTCGGCAGCCATTGAGCATGTTTCGAACCCTTGGCCACGCGGCTTGTGTTTCAAGCACATATATCAGGGCGCATCCTCAAAACCCCCCAAAAAACCCAACTGGATTTATCTTTGGGAAGTAAGGAACTTTCAGCAGAATGAGCACAACTCAGTTGACATTTTATTTGTTTCCAGACTACTTACAGCATCCACTCGATTTAATAATCTGGCCGGGTTTGCAATTCCAGCGGGCATCAGACTCCCCATATGCAGTGGGCTCGTTGGTGAAAGTTGTGCCGTCCACTTCGACAGTCAGGGAGCCAGTCACGGCCGCCGCCTGCACGATGTCCACGGTCTGGTCAAGCCTGGCCAGGACGTCTGTGTTGGTGTCCCCCTCCGAGGCTAGGCTCGTGAGCTCCACCTCGGCGTCCAAGTCGGTATTGGCCCTCCTACGGCGGCTGCTGCTGCCGCCGTTGCCGCAGGCTGCCACGATGCCACATGACATGGAAGAGTCATTTGGATCGCAGACACCTTGTGCTTGCAGTGAGCTGGTCAGGCTGTCTACAACAGAGCTCATAAAGTCCACCGCATCGCACAAAGTGGACTCAATGCTGAAGCGAATGGACACCACTTTGCTGATACCATTTCCAGGTTTGAATGCTGTAAACAAGACAAATCAAAGGCCACACATAACCGCACATTCCTAGCAAGCTGCATGCCACTGTTTATATCAAAATCAACCAAGATAGTTGGACAGGCACTTTAAAAGACAAGAGCACACTCAAACTTTGACGAGATGTACTCACGGACACATATGTCTGTGTTTGGCCTGGGCTCCCAGTACGCAGGATTCTCATATCTGCACGTGTATTGCTCGATGCCCACGGCATTGCCAAAGCCTTCGTTGCAGCTGACGGCACAGGTCCGACGCTCTCCGTCAACAACACATTCCGACGCTCCGTTGTCTGGGCTGGTGGATGCCGTGCAGTCAGAATCTACACAGAAAATTTCATTCCGACAAACAATTACATGTCTATTTTTGTTCAAAATGACCCTCCACCCTTCAAGTCGGCAGGAGACAAACTGATGTTTACATCTCTTTAATAAACCGTTAACACTGTCCCTCACTTGCTCAAAATCCTGTCAGCTGATTTAGGGAGGCTTTAGCAGGACAATACGAGCATTGTTAATAGTTTCCTGTTTCCCTCAAAACAACACCTGAGGTCAATTGAAATCTTTTACTCCAGACGTACAAAATGACGGCCAGATGACTTTGGAACTACTGGGAGTGACACCCCCCAACCCCGGGACATTACCTTAAAGATGTTGCAGTGCATTGTTTTACCTGTGTTTTGCATTTAGGAGTTGTTTCAGTGATGTCTTGCGATCATTTTGACACCAGTTTTGTGAAAAGCAAACACACCATTGCTTCGAAAACTTAGGCCAAACTGTCAACTTTTCCAGCTGATGTGCTCAATGAACACTGGGCCGACAGTGTGTGTAAAGCTGTGGACTTCAAGTGGCCCATACAACAAAACCCTATGATAGATTGAATTTGAACTTCACAGATGTACTTATAACGAGTGTCTTTTATCACACGCATGTCCAGTATCAAACGGCTGAGTTCCCCTACCCTCCTATGAGCTGTGAGATGGTCCACAAAACTCGGCACCTTTAAGGGTAAAACTGCCTCATGACACCTTTGTTCCTGCTGTCCCAACATTCAGTTCGTAAAAGCCAGGCACGAGCACACTCACCCTTCTTATGTACGACGACCTTGAAGCTGCACTCCCCCTGGTTGTCAAAGGTGTCCAGCGCTTTGGCCAAGACCGTGTTGGCACCGACGGCAAACTGGGAGCCGTTGGCCGGGGAATACTGCAGAGGCTCGGTTATTCCAAGGTTGTCCGTCGCTGTGGCTGTAGGGAAGACGACGGTGACGGAATCTTCGGTTGTGATAGCCGAGACTTCGCCTGGACATTCAACTGAGGGACTCTCGTTATCTGTTATAAGAAGTTTGTAATCTCATGTTTTAGGTTTGTGAGGTTCGTGTTCCTGGTAAGGATACATGCATGTGTACATGTACAATACAGTCATTTGCAAAAGTTTAGGACCACACATACAAAATGCATTAACCTGAAGAAAAACCAAACTTAAACCAATGATCATGGCAACTTACGTGTGTTTATTTTCAATGTGTAACCTCAGCATCTTGGTTAATAATACACAGCTATTTGACTACATTGCCATGCTTTGTAATGTTAACTGTCTCATATTTAGTGTGCCCTCTATTTCTGATTGCTTAAACTGGCTTTTTTTTGCCCATGCTGCCTTGCAGACAAAATGTCATACAAGACCTGCCTTTGCAAAAAATTTCATTCAAATGGGTATATAGCACTACACTGATGTTATGCACCACTGTAAAATCATGTAATCTTTCAATGAGACAATGTAATGAAAGCCCAGTTACAGAAATACCTATCAAAATTGCAGGTGGTCTTTTGCAAATGATCGTGAGTGGGCTCACAAAATCTGAACATTCCTCAGACCATTTTGCCTCCCTGAAGAGTAAACTGACCCGATGCTGCCATTTCAAGTACAAATGGCTAAACACATTTACCAACTCTGCCCTCACGGGTACGGTAATTCCCATTTACTCCTATGGTAAGTCAGAGAGGCAAGCAAGGGTGAAGCGACGTGCTTAAGATCACATCACGTAACCACCTGCTAGAATTTGAACTCCCGACGGTTTGATTGGAAGCTGCATTAATTACGGGGCCATGTGTCCCCTAGCAACAGTAACTAGAATAAACATAACAAAACGAATTTCACTCTATTTTAGTTCACAGACTCTGGAAGAAGGAGTCAAGAAATTGTTCTGAAAAGTCTGTCGCGGCAGCAAATTTGTAAATTCCTTTACGATTCTACACATTACGAATTTCTCCCATTTAAACGAATCCGAGTTAGACCTCTCTAACTCGGAAAGAACACATCCATTCTGAAATGACAGCTTTCCCCAGTGGACAATTTTTATTGCCCCCTTGTGGTGATAAACCAGTGGTCCTATGCTTTTGACCTCTGCCAAAGGTACCAGTCCTTGGTACAAAGTGAATGACAGATTTATGTCATCCTTTGCTGGTTGTGGTCATTCATTGCTGGATTGATCGCTGGCTTGATGCTCAGTCAGTGCGTAGTGATATGAAAATCAAAAAATAAGAATTTAGAGTTCATTGTTTGGTGCACGTATAAAAAAGCAATTTGTAACAAAGTAATCATTTGCAGTCAGAAAATCAACGAGATAATTGTGTCATCAGTTAAAATGAAATATTTTGAGGCCTTTTTTCCTTTCATGACGTAGTCTCCAAGAGTAAATTGACTGCCATATAAGGGCCAGGTTAAGGTGATTTCCTCATCTTCTTCATCCATCATTTTACTGCCTTGGTGCAGTTCTCAAAATGTTCAGTTTCTAAAGAAGGCAATACAGGAAAATTCTCAGTTGGAAGTCGCGTCCAGGCATTCGATGAGTTGGGAAGATGGTGTGCAGCTAAAGTAGTCAAAGATGAAGAATGGTCATACCTAGCGAGTTTTATTGGATATACTGGGCATGATATCTGGGTGGATGAACATTCCGTAAGACATCCAGTACCTCCCTATGAAGAGTATCATCAGAGACGTAAGTAACATGCTCATCTTCCATTTTAACATTCAGTTGCTGGTCTACCGGTATATCCGAAAGCAATATGATTTAAAAATTAATATGTATTTCCAAAAGATACCGGTACTAGTACAAAGAATTAATGAATAAATAACAAATTTGTTATTTCCTTGTAAATGCACTGTACATGTTTCTGAAAAAAACCCACTTAGGAAGGATTAGTAAATCGGAATATTTGCGGTAGGCAAGTTTTCTGTGGTACATGTAAAAAATTGTTACCTGTTGATGTAATGAAATGCCATAAAACCCTAGAAAGATATTTGAAAAGTCGTCCCGTCTTCATAAATCACAGACTTCTACCTTTGAATATTTTACAGTTTCACATGGGTGAGCATTACAGCCAACAAATATCATATATCTTTGTTACAGAAAACCGCAGGCAAGCCACAAAAAAAATCACTGTCACAAAAGTGTAAAAGGAAGCAGTATAGTTTTTGAGAGCAAGGGGACCAGGTTGAAACAAGTGATGGACACAATGGCACTATTCTAACAGTGGATCCCTTCAAAAGGACCTTTGTCCTGCAAGATGGAACTGCAGTAAACCTTGAAAACATTTCCTTTTTCAGGTAAAGATTACTCAGATAAATGTTTTAGGGTTTCCTACATACATCTTGGTCATGCATTTTTTAAGCTTCTCATTCCTAAAAAATCCTGGAAAAGTCATGAAATGTAGTTTTCTGTGGAAACCCAGTTTTCACAACCAGGAGAGCAATTTGATAACAAGGTGACTCTAGTGTTTGATTTAATTTAACTATTTGGATATGTTTTCTGTTATCTTTATATTAGTTAATGAAATCTGTTTGGACTCTATACACAGAAGTAATCTGCAAATGCATTTTTAATACATTTAAAAACTCAGAATGCAATTTGTTGTTGATTTTTGTCATGACTCCTAAATATTGACTATTTTGTTGATGTTTATATTGTGTTTTGGGATTTCCTTTAACAGAAAGTACTGATTCCAATGAACAACCAATGAAAAAGAGGAAAACGAAAAAGCAACATAAAAAAGTATTATGAGATTAATGTAGAGAAAATATAAGTCTTAAAGTGCTGTTGACTGTACAGTATATTGAAAGAAACGTGCATTCATCTACATGTATTTGCTAATAAGTCATATAAATATGGTTTTACTTTAAGAGTGAAGAAACAAATGGTTCCCCAGTCGTCCTGCCACTATCCCATGATGAACCACCCACAATAAGGGCCAGGCAATGTAAAGTACCATATCCTTGTCAACGAACAAGCAGTAATCAATTCAAAGAAAATGCCAGATATTGTAAGAGAGGCCATACACCAGAGATATCCAGTTATGGAATAGAACTTACTAAACTTAACAAACTATTCGGGAAAAATTAATCAGCAACCAACATATTGTGACAAACACTTCAGTAAAAAAAATCCCGTATGACAAGCCTCAGTAAAAAAACAGAGAAGGATAAAAGGTAAATCAGGACAATCTGTTAAAATGCTCAATATTATGCATTATGTGTGACAGTGATTGTCATCCGAACTACCTCAGATTGGTTATGGTTATATAACTTGTTTGTTCTAGTATTAATTAAGATAATTCAGGTGTGTTGTTTGTGTATTGTGCTTCAATTTTGTATAGCCACGTTCTTTTTTTTGTCAGTTTTTGTTAGTTAAAGGTGCTATATAAAACTGGTTATTATTATGTTCTCGTGTTTCTTGATTAATTATACTGATGTGCTACAGAAACTGTTTCTGTGACAAAATTTTTAATAGTTCACCAATTTATATACATCTTACAAAGACAACACACTTTTTTCTTAAACTGGTATTACTATATTAGTTTAAAGTGTTCGGAGTCTTTTGTCAGTTCTACATGCCTAAACAGTGGCGTAACTACAGGGGGGCACAGGGGTGCACGTCCCCCCCCCCCAACAGAGGCCCGTGCTCCGGGTGCAACCCCCCCCCTTTGAAGTTTTGAAATAAATAATATACCTAGTTCAATTATTTTCAGTGCCCCCTGAAAAAAATTGTGCACCCCCAGGTGCCCCCTCAGCTGTGGCACCCTAGTTACGCCACTGTAACTAAATGAAGTTCATTATTCCCTAGTTGTAATTTATTTCCAATTTGGTAAAACTATCAAATAGGACTCACATTTGCTGTATGGTTTTGCATCCTCAATTAAGTGTGTTTATATCACATCTCTGATTTTGTAAATATTAGTGAAGCTATACTACCCACTTTTATTCTTTCAAAATAAAAAAAATTAGTTGAATTTGAGTAAAATACTTGTTTATTTTGTGGTTTTATGGAGTCGAATCAACATTGGTGTGTTATTCGAAAAATGCAGCATCAAAAATCTATACCAACATTAAAGAATTGTTGAGACCATTTGAAATATACAAGGGCAAATGAACACCATCCCACTCCATCCCCACAAACACCTTGAATAAAATAGACAATTGAAAGTGTAAATACAAAGGAAAGTAACATGTTCATACCTTGTAGAAACCTATAAACTTGTACATAATAGACCTATATTTTTCAGAACCCAGCAAAAAGTACTTGGGACAATGTATGTAGCATCCCTACTCGAGATGGGATCCCAGAACACACAGGCAGTACTTCTACAAAGTGTATTTGCATTGTGCATGTACAACGTACGTGTATTTACACAAGTGTTGTGTACACATGTACTGGTAAACTCTTTTACTTTGTACATGTAAATGTAGGCCACTTTTTCCCCCTTATTATAATTTTCTGTGACCAGTTTGTGTAAAATACTCCCAGAGGAGCCATTCACTGCAGCTAGAACTTATCTGGCCCATGGTTGACCTGTGGTTCTGTGGCACAGTCATTGGTGGGGCAATGCCAAGTCAATAGACTGACCACCTGTACAGGCAAGTCTGGATTGGTTAGATGTTGAGTGATTGGATAGATACCTATATCCCCAAGGAGACATGCTGTCATTAATCTTTTCTTCGAAAAGGATGTGGAGATTTGAAAGATTTTTAAATGGGAGAAATTCGTAATGCGTACAAACGTTCCAGAATTCCCAGTGCTATCTTGCATGGTGTTCTCAACGGTTTCACAAGAATTGCATCTTGTTCAGGCACTGCTTTATGGGCAATCTCTTGGGCAAAAATAGCTTACCGAAGATTCGCAGCAAGAACGAACACGTGCTGTTTCTGCCTTCACCGTCCACAGCCAGTACTGTGATGGCCTTGCCCGGCCGGTATTCCTCGGTGAAAGTGATTGTGCTCGGGAACTGGAGACCGTCAGTCACCGTCAACGAAAGGGGTCGGTTAAGCTGGTCCACGGCGGTGATCCTCAGGTCAATGAAGGCCATATTGGAGCCTTGGTTCAGTGGGAAGGACGGGTTGACCCCGCTGGGACAGCCGGTGAAGGTTGGCGCGAGATCTGTGGAGGAATCAAGCTCGAGTGTCAAGTGATTCTGTGTAAAGTCTTTTATGCCCGAGGGATGTCTGCACCCAATTCTGAGGCCCTGCACCTTTGGAAACCTGAATCAACTGTGTTTGGCGTGAAGATGAGACCGGATGTAAGGCAACCATGTGCCTGTTAGACTTGACCTGATTCTAGCTACACAGAGAAGCCAAAGCATGTTCACCAGTTAGTATGCCGTGTGTGAAATGCCTGCAAGTTTTCCGTCTGATAATCTCTCCACTGGCTTGGTTGCAAAGGACTGGCTGACACACTTTTTTGAGGGAGGAGAGTTTTTCCCACTTGGTAGCTTGAAGCAGATTCAGATAGCAAGGAATCTGATTACTCAGGAAAAAAAGAAAAAAGAAGGAATGCATTTACGTACTTATCGGCGTCTCGCAGCGCATTCCGGAGAAGTCATCTCCACAGACGCATACAGGTCCAGCTTGCACGCTATTGATGCATTCGCCGCCATTCAAACACTGGATTGTGTCACAGCCAGCTGCTATTAACAGTGCAAAGACATGGTATATTTAGGCTGATTCTCTTAGGCACAAGTATTGAGTGCAAGGACTGGAGGCATTTGGGGGGGGGATGGGGCCGTAAAATGCAAGTTCCTCTGCATTCTTCAAGGCTACTATATATGGTTTCACACCATACTAAATTGAAAGTGTGCTCAATTTTGTAATTTTGGGCATTAAAACTAAAAATTAAAGGAAGCCAATAAAGGTTTATTATTGATTAATTTCATTAACTATGATGAACAATTTAAAATTTGTGATTGGTTATATCTAAATATTTTAAGTGATCGAGGCATGGAACCCAATACACATGTAGGCTGGTACTGCCCCATCTGACAGATTACACTGAATAAGATGACTTCAGGGAACATAATCCAAAATGGCTTCCTTATAAAGGAGGTCTTCAAGCTAGACTCCTGATAGCTATGGGGGGGGGGGCAAAGTTTTGGAAGCATGGACAGGGAAAACTTACTTCCATTGTAAACGGAACAATTCTCCCCCTGGTAATCTGCCTCACAAATGCACCTGCTGCTCCTAGTTGCGTCTAGGACAATTCTGCACTCGCCGTTCAAGCAGGGATTTCGTTCCGGGGTGCATGGATCTGGAATGGTAGAGAGGCAGTATTATAGATACGCTTGGGTGCATACTGCTAGCTGGTTTGTTCTTATCACAAAACTTCAAAACCCCCTAAAATTTTACGGGGTTCTGGATACTACAGCGGAGTCCACCAGTAATAACAAATTCATGTAAGCTTCATCACAAACGTGAACACGCATGAACATCGCATATAAAGTCCTGAAGTCCATACATGTGTCTTCCATTTGACTAGCACAGGTCGATCAAGGTTGTTGTCTGCTAACTTGCTGAATACACTAACCTAAAAGGTCAAACTGTCCGTAAGTACAGTGCTTTACCTGTGTAAATTTCGCAGTCGGTACCCGAGTAGACCGCCAGACAATCACATCTGCGGTTGCCGCCCCCGGTAGGCACACACGTCCCCCCATTTCGGCAGGAATTCACGTTGCAGGATATATCTACCAGTATAGTTCAGGAAGATATCAGTAGAAACATAAAACTGACTCTATCATGCTGTAACTGATTGCCAATAATACATGTATCCATTAATAATATGATGTATTTTAGCGCAGTGCTTTTGTAAACTCCCAGCTCAGCGGAACCAAATGATATAAAATAATCAGTATAAATAGATCAAATTATAGGTCCGTCAGGGTGCACAATTAGAAAATAAAATCACTGAGTCTCTGACAGGGGTGAAAATATACACACCTCTCCGGAAGTAACCTGTGCACTCTATAAACCATATGAAATCCTTTTGGGAGCTGTTTAAGTGTGTAAGGTCAAAGAGGAAACCCTATTCACTACCGCGTTTTCGACTGAATGGGCACAAAAAATCCAAAGTGGATAGTCTGTGCCTCTTTTAAGGGCTTACCAATTTCACAGAAAGTTCCAACAAGGCCGTTGGGGCACGTGCACTCTGTGAAACCCTGTCCAATATACCTGCAGGTGGACCCCTCACTGCACCGATTGTTGAGTTCGCAATTGTCTGTGTGAGACAAGCAGAAAAATAGACATGTAACAAGGAACCTTACACCATCAGGGGCCCCTCATGAATGAGACTTGTAAAAATGTAGAGGGAAAGAAAGCCGAATGACACCAGACTATGTACAGTTCTCCAACTAATTTGGTAATGGAATGCACATAGAGTTAAAAAAAAGATACAGGCCGACCCTAGGTAAAGCTGCATGCCTGAGCTATGGTGCAGAAAAAAATAAGGCCATGTAAGTGTCTCAATGACAATTCTGAATGGAGAGTCATTTTGTCTAGCACTCACTTGCATACTGGCAGAAATCTCCGTCGTATGAGGGCGCACACTGACAAGTGTAGGCCAGCTGGTCTTCGCGGGGCACGCAGGTACCTCCGTTTGCACAGGTTACCCCAGAGCAAGCACCTTTAAAAAAAACATAAACAAATATCTGACAGTCAAACAATACAGTCGTCAATAATGGACTTGAATTTTCAAATAATAAACTGGTTGATTCATGTGTCACACATCCATCTCGAATTGAGAGTGAATAGCTCTTCATTTTTAGGAACTAATACAACACAGAAGCACTTGCGCTCATGGCCTATTGGCTAGGACTAGCTGATTGCAAATTGGGAAAACCGACCTCGGTTCTGACAGTTGAGGCCGAAAAACTCCACAGGGCACATGCAGACGTAGGGTTCATCTCCCGTCCCCAGTTGACATGTTGCCCCATTGAGACACGGGGCGGATACACACGGATCAGCTGAGCAGAGGAAATAGACCAAAGGAAAAGAAATTAGGTCATCTACCAACGATATATTATGTCTTAACAGCTTCATGCCAAGTCACGGAGGGATATCTGGTGTCGTAACAAGAGGTGTTTTTCAACCTTAACCCCCTAAGCCCTTTTGGCCAGGATGCATCGTCAGTCCTTTGAAATCCTCAAAGTGCCTCCATGGGAAACTCAGAGACGTCCTCAATCCTTCAAAATGCTCCAGGACATGTACTTCTTCAATATGTTTGGTGGATGGGTGACCACTGCCTCAATTCTTCAAAATTCTCCGGCAATTCCTGTCATTATGTTGAGGCAGTGTGAATGGAATCCTAGAGCGGTATGGATGATTTTACTCATGGCTTGAATTTACGAGTGCTTGGGGTTATAAGCATAAACAACTCAGGTCTAACCCAAGACCGTGACACATTGCATATTCTTCATTATCAGCAAAAAAATTTGCCGTTCAGCTTTCAAGGCTTCAAAATCTTCCAAGCCACCTGTGTGACACCTACTGAATATGCATCCCCTTGCTTCAGGTATATTCCCCTGGAGTTTGTGAACACACAGAGGCTTGTGTGGAGCCCTATGGGACCCTTGGGTCACGGCCAGGCATAGCTCCAAGACAATGTTGCACAGTTTCCAAAAAAAGGGACGATGCAAACTTTTCCACAAATCTTGAGCAAATGCCTAACATGTGTCAGCATGTGTAAAGTCCTACAGTCTTTAGAACTGTGGCAGTGGTATCTTGGTTTTAAAAGTTGTCATTTTTGGCTAAAAATTTATTAATATCGTGCCTATATGTGTCAATAAGTGCACCTTGGGATAATTTTATAAACTGACAAGTTGAGATGTGGTTGTTCTGAATAAAATTGGAACCGAAAATGCACATACATGTATATGTGTACAGATTTCGCCAAGTCTAGTTTGTGGAAAGAATTGGCCCATGTAAGTTGGTGTTACTTCCACGCTACTTTTGGATGGATAATCTTAGACCAACACAACAAAATATACATGTAGACTGCTGGCTGAAATTAGGTTCATTATTGTAAAACCAGTGGTAAAAACAGTACAAGTACAAATGGACATTAGTCAAAGGTCTTGGCATGCAATTTCAGAATAACAATCTGAAGGAAAGCAACGACTTCCAAAAAGACCCCAGAAAGCGGCTATTTTGACACTGCAGTTATACTCACGCATACTCATTAAGAAAGAAACGTGGGGTTATGACAAAAACATCTTCAGAGAAACAAGCATCTCAAGGAACACCACACTGTAGGTTTAGAGAAGGCTACCCGTAAAGATCATTGACCACTTACTAAGCACTTCGCAGTTTTGACCAGAGTAGCCGCTGACACACGAGCAGAAGTACGTAAATCCGTTGCCATTGAAGCAGGTTCCTCCATTCATGCAAGGCGTGATTGGCAGCATGCATGGATGAACTGAGTATGGAGGGAGGGAAATCAAAGCCAGAAGCCCTGCATTACCTTTGAAGCACAGGAACTTTAAACATAGAACTGTTCTGTGCGGTAGCAGGCATGCAATGGTTGTACAAACATCTGTATTTACCAACGTTTCGCCACTCTGCATTTAAAAAGTGCATTTAAAAGTTTTACAAAAAGTCCACCAAATTAAACGGGGACAAAAAAGTATTAAGTCACTTATTTCACATGTAATGCAAGAGAGTTGGCAATCCCTCAGCCTCGCTGGGCATTTTCATTCTTTTGAAGGAACTCTCGGATAGTCATGGCTGAACAAGATCTGATTCTGGGCCCACCTCTTGTTTGGCAGGTTGTTCCGGTGTAGTTGGACGGGCACTGGCAGAAGGTCCTCCCCTCGGCATCCCGGAAGCATTTGCCACCATTCAGACATGGACTGGACAGACAAGGATTGGTGGCTGCATGGATGCAACAAAATCAAGAGGATGAATCGCTCTCTCTCCACTCGCGTTGCATTCGTGGAACAAAACGTCCTTGCTTGTTTATAAGTACAGTAGAACCTCCCTCATGAGGGCGCTGTTTAAACGTCATTCTGCGTACGAGGACATTTTAAAGCCTAGTCCTTTCTTCTTCCTTGTCACTCTTGTCAACACAATTAAAAGGTTTCTGTTCTAACAAGGTAATATTCGAAGTCTGAAGGACCTCTTGTTAATGAGGTTCCACTGTATCTTTATTGTCAACCTTCCCACAGTGATGTACTCTATAGGCTGGGTAAGATCTACTGGGCATATAGAATTAAATGACCAAATGAAAAATAGAGAAAGCCAACATTAGGAGAGGATGAAAGACCTTCCGTAGACCAATGAAGGAATTTTGTTGGGTACTTAATGGGTTTTAAATTATAAATTCAAGCAGTTCCTGACTGGTTGGAAGACGTGGCAGAGTGCCTTGCCTGAGGACACAAAAAACCTCCAAACAAATTGAACCCACACCGCCTAGATCTCTCTTCATTTCTGCACAAGCACAGCTCCCCGCGATGCAAAATTTTCAGGTAACAACCGAGCCCAGTGCCAAAGTCTTAATTAGCTTAATGCTAAGATTTGGTTTTGGATTATGATGACAAACAGTTCAGAACATGTGGATTCAGTTCTTGTCATTCCCCAACTACACTATTCACATCAATGTCTTACTTGTTTCACACTGGTCCCCCTCAAAGCCATTAATGCAGGAGCAGGTGAAGTCGACGGTATCACCAACTTGTGTGCAGGTTCCACCGTTGGCACACGGGTTAGCTCGACACGGGTCAGCTGGACAAAATAAAGACCGTAAATGAAAAAAAATAGTAAACAGTAGTAACACGAACTTGTCTCATCCTTGCCCTTCAAACTATGCAGGTTCATGTACACCTTCATGCATGCAATTGCTGCCCATGCATTACGCTTGCAGCTGACAGAGAGAGTAGTAGAAAACGTATATTCCAGCTTCTGTAAGCTTTTTTCAGGGAGGCATATAGGAGATCAAAATTCCGACAACTGGGGTGACAGACACCAGAGGCGTTTTGATGGTAGCACTGTTTCACAAAAATATTATAGCAATGCAATTACAAATACTTCTGCGCCGAACAAAAACTCAGGTGAGTGTGCACGACAGTTGAGCAAGCAAACATTTTCTCAATTATGATCTGACCTACACTGTACATTTGTACATGTACAGTGTAGTCAGCCCTTTCAAGTTTGGCTTGGGGGTCGAGTGCCTTAAGACGCCCCTGTGATAACCAGGAATATGAGCATATAAACTGATTACCGGCTCATCTACGAAGTTTCTCACTTTTGTCCCTTTGGAGTGACGTTGGGAAATGGTATATTAACCCACATTAACCTGATCATCCACATTGCGCCAGGGCACCGTGTACATTTACGATGCCTCAGAATGACAGGAGTTGTACGTTGTAGGATTTGGAGAGACTGAAGCAGCGAATGCTCATCCTTCCAGAAAGCATATGGAAGAAGTAATGGAGGATTTAAGATTCTAATTCCCTCCATCTTCCAAACTCTGGCTGGTTTTGGAGGGCTTTGGCAGACAGAGGACACCAAGTGCAAGTACATTCAAGATATAACGGAGGGATTTTGATCAGAGGATGAGTGCATTTTTTGGGAGGTGGTGCCACCAGAGGATTTTGTAAGATTGAGGATGTGTCCTTGCAAAACGAGCCAAGGGGGTTGGTTGGGATCATTAAAGCTTGCTCATTCTGATCTGGTCGGGACCATGCTTACCGGTTTCGCAGCGACTCCCTGTGTGGTAGATACCGCACTGGCAGTGATACATCATGCTCCCGGCCGGACTACTGTCAAAACAGGTTCCGTTGTTGAGGCAGGAATCCGCTGTGCAGGTCACTGTACACAGATCAACAAAAAGATGTTAACATGAACAACTTGGGTCAATGACTGGCTGATGCAAAATTCCAGTAACGAGCTGAAAACAAGACAGGGTATAGGTTTACACACAATTGTGTAAATATACCCACTGTGCTGACATCTCAAAAATTGAGGGGCTTGTCAAGTTGGACAGATTTTATTTGACCAATGACCGTTGAAAACCGTTAAAGCTTAGACCTGTCTAAATCAAGCATGCATACACTGGATACAAGCCCTACATGTGTATAATTAAGGGGTTCACAGTTCTCTGCATTTCAACCTCTGCACACGCATTCATTTCCACATGTAACTATTCCATGCAGGTTTTATTCCTATTTTGATGTGATCTCTGTGTAGTCTTGAAATTACAAAAATGATGTTTCCTTGGCACTTTCCTTAGAGGTGTACATGTAGGTCTAACTGTATATTCTTTACTTCTTGATTTGACTGTATTGTCTTATATTTCTGTATTGTGGCAAATTAAAAGTAATAAAGTTACCAAAAAAAAGGAAACAAAATGGAAACAAACTTACGGCTTGTTCCGCAGTTGTCCCCCGACCATCCGAATGTGCAGATGCACTCGTAACCTGTTGCCGTGTTAAGGCAAGTGGCGCCATTAAGGCACGGGTTAGTGCTGCAGGAGATGACCGGATCTGCAAAGGGTGTGAAAATTTATTCAAAACGATGTTTTTCAACATGCAATTCAGTTGAACTCGAGGTCTAAAACTTTGAATTTTCAGAGTCTCTGCAAAATGTGCTTTTTTGAAACAACCTTGAAGAAACATTTGTTTTTCAGTTAAAGTTAACTTGTGTACAACTTTTGTTTTGCTATTTTAAAGGTATATTGGTGCCATTTGGTTTTAAAGCCTTGTAAAGTTTCCCACTCACAAGCAAAACTGATGTCGGGAAAACCCTGTTTATGACACACTACTGGGCTTTTGTCTTTGGTGTCCAACATTCACATTTCCTCTCTGTAGTAACGGTGAAACATCGTTTTGTGGGTGCACGGCAATAATGATTTCTAGTCAATCTTAATGTCTTGTCCCTACTGTTTATGATAGCTTCCCACATACATATGTATTGGCACTTGATCTTGCATTAACCATGTGATATATGTGGGTTGCCATATCCTGATATAAGCCGTTATGTAAGACTCCATTCAATTTATCATGAGGCTGCCAGGATCCCCTCTCAGCAGTGGTGTAGCTAAGATTTACTAATGGGGGGCCCAAAGGGGGCACCAGAATCCCACGGGGGGCTCCAGCCTCAGTGGTGTGGTTTTGGGGGGCAAGTTTTGGCAGCCTTTTTCAAGATCCATTCATCCCTTTTTTTTTCAGTGGGGGAGGAGGGCACTGGGACTTTGTGGGGGGCACAACCCCCTCCTGGCTACGCCACTGCCCCTCAGGCCCAAGTAACAGGCCAAGCAACATGGATTCATATGATTCAGTCACTTTTGCACTTTAAGCAGGTGAGGCAAACTCAGCAAACCTCCCCACAACAAACCGCAACTTTGGTGTGAGTTTTTACATGCAAGCGAAATGTGCATATACTTCCCAGGCTGTTAATGTATCGTTTATGACCACAGGAAAAGCAGGGGGGGACGTTTTGCAAAGTACTCATTTTGCTATCCAGATTTACCCAAAATACATGACAAAATAGGTCTGTCAACTTAACTGAATCCACTTTGAAGTTTGCTTTCTGTACAAACTTTAAACACCTGCTAAGTGCTAACTTACTTTCGCAGAGGGGCCCGTGGCGATTGACGGGGCAGTAGCAAGAGAATGTGCCGTTTGACTCCACACAGATCCCACCATTCAGGCAAGGGTTCGGTGAACACGGAGCTGAGGCATGACAGACATGAACAGAACAACAATTCAATGAAAAAAAGTCTTCCATTGTACCGGTATTTTCACACACGCAACAGAAAGATTTGATTGACTAGTTTCATCACAAAAACGTGCTTCAGATGCGAGTACACATGTATGTGCCATCAAGACAAAATCGAGCTCATCCCCGCTTCAATTCTCTAAGTCAATTAAAACAAATTCATCAGCTTAGCTATGAAAATGCAAGAAAACATACAAATTGGGCTTTGCTTTGGGATATTAAAGAGTTCAAAATAAATGTGCATGTCATGCAACGTTCACAGAGACGGACAGGAAGGAACTTTGGCCAATCAAACTTAAAGGCATACTAATGTTCTGACTCGACAGCTTCATCAAGTACATGCAAACTTAACACTTGGCACCACAAGTGGACAGGAAGTATGAACATTGTAGCACAGTTGGCATGCATTATTAACAACACTAAAACTAAATAGGAGCAATAACGCATGCATAAATGTACATCTGCACTTGACACAGATCAGGAACATGTACATGTGTGGAGGTAGGGATACATGCATGAGAATTAGATCTGTACACTTGATTCATTTGTATGTATCCGTCTTTGCTGGCCATGTCCGAAGCAGGCTTCCAGGGCTACAACGCAGTTTCCAATGGGAAGCAAATCAACACATCAGGTAGTCATAGAGAATAGATTTGGTTCTTGTAATTTCCATGTGTACATCATACATGTACATAGACATGTACATGGGTAGTTTGGCATGGATCCAAGGGTACATCCTTGCACAAAGCCGGTACAGGGGAAAGATGGCATCTATGTACTGTACATGTGTGAATTAGCATGTACTACATGAACAATGATACATTTGTTAAATGTGGTAACGTGGTCATCTAGGGTAAACCGTGTTGGTGGTTCTTCTGAACAATTTGCCTGTAATCTGGCGATGCAACATCAGGATGTGTTGATTTCTGCTGCAGTTTGGAACGCTCCCACCGCAGGCCCACGCATGTATGTACATAAACTTTTCTGTACAGCAACTCGTTTCAATCCCAATCCGTGCTCAAAGAGCACTGTCTCAAAGTACCCATTCCGTAACAATCAAATTCCACAAAGCTGAATAAATTGTCTACAATTAACAGCGAATGTAAATCATCACTGCTCCGTCGATCTCCCCGCGTAACCAAATGATAAAGCCACACAAATACAGCAAAGCACCACTCTCATTAATTAGTATTTATTTAATACTGCACAAAGACAGCAATGGCTAATCTATGTAATGAATGTGGAAGCCAGTTGTGTACGGGCAATGGATCCGTTTAACGTGCCTCTTGGTGATAGTTTGTCGAGTAATGACTCGTCTAAGACAGTAAAGTGTTTTGAAAAGTGAGCCTTAATTTTGCGATGTCTGCCAACGACTTCAGTCGTCAAGCACTGGGCAGGGAGGATGAAGCGAAGTATACCACCTGATCTGACCATACACATTGCTATTAATAAACAAGGCTATTACAACACTGAAATACAACATGTACATTTCAACCCTTAGAGGTGATATAGAGGTGTACAGTGTATTATTATACTCTGTAATGCTTTGCAGTTGTCCTCTCAATGTAAAACCTCATTTCAAGGCTACAAATTTGGGCAGGAATTGAACATACAATTGCAAAACTGATCTTTCCCCAAGGAACCAAACTGAGGGGGAAAATGATCAAATAAAAGGATGGAAACAAGCTCCCTCCAGGATCTGATTTACAGACATGCTACCTGTATGTACCGGCCTTGCTCTTGCTTACTCCAAGCCAACCAGCTCAACCAACTTCAATTGGTTTTTCTTTTGTACCCACCCCCTTGGACACAATGAAGCCGAGAGTGTTACGATGTATGCGGCATTTACAATGTAGCATTGCCCTCTGGCATTATATACAGCAGCATTTCACTGTAAAAGCATAATCTATTAACAGCGGCGGGTAGTCCGATCGGACAAGAATACCAACATGCACATGCACTGCGATGACATGAAAGGGTGGCAATGGACACTGCTGACGGTGAGACAAATCGCGTTTCCTTCACCCCCAAGCAGGTGGGGCTTGACGGTCTTACCCGTGACATTTTCGCAATGGTGGCCATCAAAAGGACCAGAGCACAGGCAAACATAGCTTGCAGCTGACACGGCACTTCTGTAACACTCGCCGCCGTTACGGCAGGGGTTCGGATCACAAGGGTTCAAAATGACTGCAAAGAGGAAACTTACATAGGTCGTCGAGGGCAACGACCTGTGTGAGTGTCGGCTCGGACATCTATTTTACTCTGTATCGCAAAACACACACTGAAACCATATACAAACTGCCACACACACTGAAGTTGCTGCCCTTCGCAGAGACTGAACAGGCGCTTTTTATGTTTCAGATACGCATTCCGTCAGCTGTGCTAAGCAACTGGGCCAACCAGTGGAAGAAATGCCAGCACATGAACATGGTCCTACCCCACATACCATACATGCACATAACAGTGGCATTTCCTGGAGAAAGTCCATCTGGGGCTGTACCAATTAGTCAATGGTCCTGATATATTGGGTCTCTGATCAAATACCGAGATATCTATTTTCAATAACGATTATTTGAAGGTGAAAATCATAAATGAAAAGTGAAAAGATGAAATTATTTGGGTGAAATTTTGCATTTTTCAGCAACTCAAAGACAGCTGACAGTACGTGATGCACAATATAAAAAGGTTTTCTGTTTTAAGTTTAGTAAAAATAATAATGTACTGTTTGTTTTTGCTTTATATCTGAATATGTGATTGATTTTTGAGGGATAAAGATTCAAACATTCAATAATTCAAATTGTTTGAGTATGTCCTCCACTGACTCCAAATATTTTCTTTAGGGAAATAAGGAGCAGCCATGGTGATTTTCAAATGACAGCACCTTTTCGTTTGACCACTTTTGTGGTACATAACTTCTGTGAGTACCGAGCAGCAAGAATTTCAAATTTCTCCTTGGGAGTGTACACAAAGAATTTCTCAAGTTCAGGTGGGGCGGGGGGGATCGTTTCCCTTCCAATTCATGTCGTATGCTATTTCATCCAGGTATATTTCATCCACGTGAGCTACTAGTTTTAGAAAGGAAATTTTACAACCATTAACCACACCTTTTATGAAATGCAATCGAGAGACTATGGTTAAAATCACCTACTTGTTCATATGCTCAACATGCATGTCACCTTTTGCTGCTATAAGCACATTTTGCAACAAGCTCGTGCTCATTATCAACCCAAAGTGAAATGTTTGCTGCAATAAGATTTACCTTCACAATGGAGCCCTAGGTTGCTGTTCGTCGGGCAACCGCAGAAGTAGGACCGTTTATCTCCGGTCTTGAAGCAGGTCCCGCCATTCAGACAAGGATTTGGGTCGCACACATTTGGCACCGCTATCAAACAGAGGAAAAAGACGGATCTTGTGAAATAAGTTTGCTTGTGAAGTTCAACTGTGCTGACCATTATAGACCAGTACATGCCCTGAAACCTCCTCACACAGACGTTGGGTTACAATGGCAAGAATGCCCAAGTGCATTCATGTATAGACCAAGTGACACTATCGTCACACTCTAACATGGTTCCTTAATTTGGGAGCAACTGTTCCTGGGCAAGTCATGCCACCCTTTTTGCCGTAGCAGGGTTTCCTCTGCCTATGGCAATGAATGCAGGTAGAACCCAAGGCAGTCATTCATATCGAGTCACTATACCTGAGTAAACTGACCAAGTTTGAACACCAAGCATCTCATCCCGTGACAGGGGTGAATCTATCACAATTCTGGCCCTGTTTAAAAACCTGTCAAAAGTAATATGCTAATTACCTGCAATGACTGACGACTTCAGTTGTGTCCAAAATAGCTCTTCAGTATACACAACTGTGGCTCTGCAAAAAATAAAAGATCAAAAGCTCTTAAGTCTTTACTGAAAATTAGCATGCAGGAAAAAAATCTGGGCAACAGGTTTTTTTCCCCCAAACAAAATTTGTCATAAATAAAAAAAGAACAAGTGTACTAATTTTATTCTCTGGAAATGGGGAATATATCTCAAAAGTACGCAACATGTCTTTTCGATGACAGTTTTTATCTTAAACTGCACATAATCATGTGTTGAGAAAAGACAATCCATTGTCAATTTAACACAAGGGCAACTTTGAATTCTATTGGACTGGAGTAAGGATTGGGAATTGACATTGAGAATAATGTCAGTTTGGGACACTACGAACAGTGACATTTCTGCTGCGATGTTCACTTGATCACTAGGAAAAAGAGAATCTTGTTGGCTGAGAAATGTTTTCATTGCTTTGTACAGGGAATTTAGAGGAAAGGAAAAAACAAGAAAAAACCAAAGTCTGAAGTTCCTTGTTTTAGCCTTGAGTCTTTTAATTTGATTCCCATATGAGCATGATACAGCATGATAATAACAAGATGTAAACGAGTCCCAGGCTCAATGCCTGAGAATTGATAGCCCAGAAGTCAACAATCTCCTTCCACAAAAGGCCAGATCTTCACAATACAACCAAATTTGAAGGGGGGAGCTAAAACTTTGATTTTTTTAAATGTACAACAAAATTTGGTTTTGCTCCTTGAGAGAAGGAGACAGATCCAAGGATCTGTCTATGCCTTGACACATGACATACGTGGACAATGTCGTTCATACTTACACAAATTCAATGTCGCTGATGTCTTGGATAGGGGCCGTCCACTCCACACTGATGCTGGTCGTGGTCTGGAGCCTCGCTGAATGGGTCACAGCGTCACCCGCACTGGAGCATGTGATTGTCTTGAGTCCACTGGAGACAGGGGTGAAGGTTCCAACGGGAGTGCTGGTGTTAACGAGGCGAGCCTGCAAGAGGACGCCCAGGAACTGTACCGATCCCGACACTGTGACTGTAAGATAAACACGGAGTAAAAAAAATGCACAGCAGTAAATTCACAAGATGAGCAGTTGAGCTCGGGAAACACTGCCCTCTAAATTGTGAATGAACGACAACTAAACACCACATGAAGATCTTAAGAAGGGGACTGGAGTTTTTGAGTATAAACTGCGAAACCAGAGTGAGGCACATTTGGCAAGCACATTTCTTCATCAGCGGCAATGCCAAAAAAGGGGGACCTTTTCTCCATGCAGAGAAAAATCTTCACATCAGTCCCCCGAGTCCCCAGTCATGCCTCAACCTGTACGACTGTCCAAGCAGCGAGGTGGATGTTTTAACTACCAGGTCATTTCCCAGTCATATGGGCGTCTTTGGGATACTGATCTTCCAAGATGTTTAACTCTGCAGTCTTTGGTCTCTGGTTAATGGGAGTCTACAGGCTTGTGGTTTATGCCTGGGGTGAGGATTGCATGAAATCTTTGCCAAATTGGCCCAGTGGAAAAAAAGTTCTGACCACATTTTGGTGATAAGTGGAGACTTTCATCCTCCTGGAGTTGCCACTTGGGTTTTAAGGGTAATACAGTCATGCGTTACATTTTTTGCCCCCTACTCAGAAACGTAATCCACAGCTTTCTCTGCTTTCTTTCTCATCACTAATGGCAGCTTTTACCCCATGATCTCAATCAGAGTACACAATAAAAAAAATTACATGTAGTGAACAGACGGGGTTTATTACTGTTTTTCGTCATGCATTTCAGTGAACAAGCTTGTGACTTGCACATTTTTACTTTTCTTATCCACAAAGAATCTGGTCATTACACCAATTGTGTAATTGTTAAAATAAATTACAAAAATGGTATGATACATGTACAAACATTTGGAAAAAGCACAAAAAAATTGTACTTTCCCAAAGCAGCACATTTCTGTCGCTTGATGTCATACAAAAACATTCCAGAACACAAAGCAGCACATGCAGGGACAATTCAAGCAGAAATTCCTATGCTCATTACAGCCCAACAGTGGTGACACGGTTGACTAGTCACACTCAAAAAATTTAACCCCCTGGTTCAGTGACTTGGACTTTTTCAGTTCTGGTGTGAGACTGACTGCGTCACTGCGTAACTGTTTGTCCTGCCTCAAAGTTAGACCACATAAATTTCATTTCTGTGAATTAGCAAGCAATCAATTTTTGAAATGAAAACCAAAGAAAATTAGACAACAAACTGACTCCATTTATTTTAAAACCAGATTAGGAAAGAAATTATATACGGACAGCAGTAACTATCCCCCACAGTGACCAATTAGCCATCAGAAAGCAAAAACATCTCCAGAGAAGTTCAATTTGGGAGGCAAAATACCAAGATTTTTTACTTTTTCAGACAAGTCTAACACGGTTTATGCACAGGGTTTCAAGTGGCATCTGCATATGGAACTCTTTCCTTTATTTAGTTGTGCTAAGACTGAATCCGGGTAACGTCTGCATATGTGAAGCTGGCAGTGACAAATTATTACAAACTTTGGCTGTGTATATTAACTGGCTGGAAAAAAGCGCTATTTCATGATACAATAAAGAAAGGGCCTGCAAAGTTGTTCAACTTCAAGTAATGCAGTGTCAAACATAATTTTAAGAACACATTTGCAATGATGCAATGAATTACAATCAAAGTGGTTAGTTACTTAGTATCAAGAATCGTTCTGCCACCAAAAATTATGAAAATGCGGCACCCATAGTCCAGTTGGTCGCGTACCCCGTATAAGCTAAATCGCACAGTTGCTTCAGTAACGGACGACAGCAACACTAAGTAAAAGCTACATCCTACACTTCATGAACTGGCGTAACATGGGGATTATATATATTTACCAGTGATCGTCTGCTCTGCGACAAAGTCGACAGCATCAGCCGTAACGGTGTAGGGACTTGTTGAGCGGTCTTGGCCCGGGATTTGCACTCCGTTGTTGTTGGTGTGGCCGGGTAGCATCGACACGCAGGCACCGGTGGGAGCACCGGATGGGTAGCACCAAACGCCAGCCAAAATCGAGCTTAAAAATGCCAATAGCACACCCCTCCTCGACAAAACAGCCATGGCGGGTTGGATCTGAACGTCTACTCCACTTTTTGTGTTTTGTTGGTAACTATTACCGGTAGATTCCCGCGCTTTGTTATCCTTGTCTACCAAACGCTGGAGCGTAACTCTACCCGACAGCACGGGCGTAACCAACAGGTGATTTCGATTTTTGGAGGTCGCCTGTTTTAGGTGTGGTCGTTTGGTTTTCCGCAAGTAGAAGCTCCCTTTTTGGAGATGTCACCCAAATAGCCGAGCATCAAAATCTGCAAATATATTCCACTGCGTTCCTGGTCTTGCAAAATCACGAAATTCCTTTTGAAGACGTCGTTAATCGTGGATATTCTCGATAGGTTTCCGGTTCGAAATTACTTTCCGTCGTCCGGCGCGCCGTGTTAAGGAATAACAGGGAGTTCCTGTCACCTATTATGTAGCATCCAACCTGACGGTCATTTGAATAACAAAAGACTGACGACAAAGGGGCTATTGAAAGTTACTCAGCCGTTTTCGGCACGTCATAAACCTCCTTTACGGAGGGTCTTTTGTGTCTATATGCACTTTCTGGGCAAAAGACCAATGACTAAGCCAGGGAATACGCAATCTCTTCACTGTGGCTCACTTTTCTTTATTAAGGTGGCAACCGGGACGCCTACGCATCAACAAAATGATAAACATTTTAGAGCAATTCGCGTTTTTACAAAATGAGCTATCAATTCAGGTGATCATGACGCAGTGGGTTCCATATTTGGTTGAGAGGGCTTCCCCTCTGTACGCAACAGGCAAATGCAGTGAAGAATTCAGCACTTTATGTTTAATTCATTAAAAAATAGAAATCTAGCACTCAAGATTTCTTTCCCATCAAAACTGCAGCAGCTTTATGGTTTTAAAAAAGAAAAAATGCAATATCCAAAAACACATAGAGTAGCAGGTTTGACAACAGTTTCAATGAAGACATTTCATATTAATTATAACAAGACAGATTACACGCAGTGTCAATTACCTACAAAATTACACATTGTGTGCAACGCAAAATTAACTATCTATTCTGGAGATGGGCTTTTCATAAAACTCATACAGGTAAATGTGTCCGAAGTACGATGCTAATGAGAGTAAATTCCATAGTTTTAATAAAGGAAATTATCGAGGTGATAAACCAACAAAACTGTAAATCTTGTCCACTGCACATTAGCGCACACGTGCGCAACAGAAATTGAAGTGATTTCGCTTTGTTCTGTCCATTTACAGCAGTCGATGCTTAATTTGTTCAACAACGCCCAGTCAAGACCAGCGCGTGCATCAGTGCAGTCCTCGGTATATCGCCAAGGCGTAACCGGCTGTCGGTCCAAAACCGATTGCGTCAATAGCAATTAAATCTTTTCCACACGTAACTATTATTAGTTTATATTATTATTATATTATAAGCAGAATCATGGGAATGATCACGGTTCGTTGATCATGATTAATTTCGAATAGAAAATGCTTCACTCTTTGAAAATATATGCACCACAGGGCTCCCGTACATATACTGTATGGTGCAGTGCGTTGGGTCCAGTTTTATTTAGAATATCATAGCCGCGAAATTTCCGCTCAATGGGAGTACATGATTGAAATGTGACGGCGCCTACACTCATGCCAAAATGCAGGCTAATGTTCGAGCACGCGTGTTCAAACCGAGTGAAAATGGTCGGGTCTTAAAGTTCGCAAACAAAATCTCTGCGCGAATTGATACGCCAGGAGGCATTGAGTGCCGCCCTTTGGCAAACAGCCTGTGCATTAACAAAGAAACGATTATGAAATGCACACACTCCAAATTATAAGTGACACGTGACATGCCACCGACTAACAAAACAAACAGCCGGTGTTCCATACAGCAAATGACCTGCTCAGGATAATTAATCAATGTGAATTAATGTCGGTGAGTAAACAAAAGCACGAGAAACCCATTTGCTGTGGTAATGCGTTGAAAGCTTTTCAGACCGATTTTTGCAATGATTCAGAGCACAGTCAGATTCTCTTAGACTAGAGAGAAAATGGAACGCTGAACAAAATTATGCGCTTTGCAATAGGGCATTAATATGCAACGTCTTACGGAAGACAATCATAACACTATTCGGTCTCGATACCGACAAGGCTATTACATTCGAAAGCTGGGCTTTTGACAAGGAATTTACAAAGTGGGCATTACACGATTAGAGAAGAAAGCAAAGAAGAGGGGGTAAAGGGTATCGATACCACAGAAAAAGAGTTCAAAAATCTTTCAAAAGGTATTTCAAACGCAAGTCAAGGCAAACTCAGTAATATACCTGATAATAAATAATATAAAATACAAACAATACATAAAAAGTTTTGTGTAGAAATTGGAGGAAGACGTACAAAACAATGGAAAACGACAGGATCACAAGGCGCTCGGTGGGACTAGAGAGATTTTGAGGAACGAATACAGATGGAAAACATTACAAACACTGATCATGTCAGGAAAGATCGCCGTAAAGATGAAGAAAACAAATCACCACCATCCCGAAAGGAAGAGAAAGGAGAAAATGGAGAATGATAACCACTAGCAGAGTAAAAACGTGACAGGAAAAAAGCTCTAAAACACAGAGGCGTGAAAGTAATCACGACAGGGAATGAAAAAAAAGACCCTTGGGGAACAGAAAGTCGGGAAGAAAAGAAAAACAAAGTGAATAAATAATGTTTACTTTATATTTCTTAATTAAAAAAACAACGGTTCGGGGAGGAGAAGTGAAATATAAGGAATAACTTGACCACACTTAACATGGAAAAAAAAAACACAATTTGGCTTAATGTTTGCCAATACCGGCCGTTTTTCGTTACCAGGGAGGTTTTTTGTTACAAATACCGAGGACCTCACAAGACCGATAGCGCGCGCATTTGTGATGTCCGAGGTATGGCTAAAATAACTGATCATATTTAAGTCTATAAGCAGGATTCATGCAAAGAAAATTACGACTCAATAAACTTTGCAACCAGTTTTTTTATTAACTGTTTAAATGGAAAATCTGACAGGTTTTAAATTTTGCTCTTTTTCCCCAACATTTGAAATTACTCTTTGGAGAAACGTACGTGGCCTAAACTTTAAGTACCGGCGATCGAGAAGACATCCAATAAATGACGATAAAATAAACACGACATTATTTATACATAAATAACAGTCTGCAAAAAATTAAACGTGAGTAAACCAATCCACGATGCAGTGCTGTGTTCGGTAACCATGGAGATGCTCAGGGCACTGCACGATTAAAATTCGCAGGCCGTCTGTTCTGTAATTGATTGATCTCCACAATGGGCAACATAAAATTATGCCAATGCCCACTGAGGGTCGTCTGAGCTAGACAGATGGTTTCACGTCCGCTGCGCGCTGGGTTGCTTCCGGCTGGTGCGCAGCTTTTAGGCCTACACACCCCGTTCAAAATGAAACTAGCTGTTATGCATCGGCGCTTATACATTTACTACATGTACATTGTCCGTGCGACACAGACAGCAAAACTATTTCTCGTTAACATCTTTCTAGCGTGTGGACAAATTTTACTTTGGTGTTGCTTCTGGTCACCCCTGTCAGATGTCCGAATTCATGTACCGTGATCAGGCTGCCCAACACTGTTTTTGAAGAGCTATTGTTTTAGTGCTTTTTGTTTGTTTGTGTTTCATAAATATCCTTCGGAATCTAACTTTGGCCCTTTCGTCAATTTTACGAAGATATGAATTTCCACCGCAGTTATGAGCAAAACAGCTATTTTTGCGTCAGCCTGAATGCTCTCAATCACTTTAATATCAAACGGTGTAATTTGGAGATTCTGCAGTTGTCGATCGTTTTGCCTTTTTTGTGTTTCAAGGTTGATTGCGTGGTTTACTGTTTTCCTGGAGTAACAGTTATCAAATTGTGGTTTTTTTTCTCTCTCACCGGGCTACATTTCGGTTCATTATTATATGCATACGTATTTTGACCCAACATTAACAGGAACACAGAATATTAATTGATCCTACAACTCGGTGACACCAAAGTCTGGTTTTCAAAGTTCTGCAGGTTCAAAACCCAAGAATTTACAAGTGATAGATGTGTTTGGCTGTCGAAACGCTCTTTACGCGTGCGGTATCGATTTCTAGCCCACGATATCAAGGAAATTCTTATAGCCAAGCAATAGAACTTTCGGTAGAATGGAGCTTTTTCCCTCGTGGCATGCTTGCGCTCCATGCATTGGGACAATTCATTGTCACGTGATCAACGATCCACCAAATCGGTTGACAGGATTAATTTTTCAGGCGTTGCATAAATCAGTCGAACCTGAGATTTCATAACACTCCGCGAGAGTACAGCGGACACCACTAGACAGCACATAAGTTTTTTCACGGCCTTATGCAACTGACGAGTCTGGGTTTTGTTGACACGCTAACCACAGTAATCACCTTTCAGAATCCCGTAAACATTAGTGAACACAGGATTTACATGTCTTCGTTTCCTTTGCCATAGCAAGATTATAAACCGAAAGCCGTAGATAGTCAATTTTGTGAGGGCAAAAATTATGACCAGTGGCGTACATTTGTGCTGGAAATGGGGTTGGGGTGTGGGGTTTGGGTGGGGAGGGGTGACTTGCCCGGCCAAGAAAAATTTGAAAAGCGGAGGGGGGGGGACCATGACTCTATAAAGAGGTCGATGTTCATGGTATTGATGAATATCTGCAATATAGTATGTATACAGAATGGAATATTGATGGCTTTTAAAAATTGTTTACCCTTTTTTGAGTGATATTGAATGCATGTTAGTCGTTGGAAGTCTGTAAAATTCCTCACAATCCGCATGAATTTTTTGCTCACCGCAAAAAAGTGGGGGATGATTCAATAGCGCACCGCCCTTCCTTCAACACCATGATTATGGTGACTTTAGAAGGGAGAATTTTGCAGTCAAAAACAGCTGCATTGTGAAACTGAAATCTGATTTGGCTGTGTTTAGTTTGTAACCTGAAAAAAAAAGGATGCCCAGAGCGATACAAGGTTGAGTGACCATGAAAAACCATAGGCATGTACATGTACAGAAGTTCTGGATTTAAGGTGTTTGGACTCGACTGAAAACCGGAGTACAATGGGCGGTGACCTTGCCTGCATGCCCCTAAAAATTTCGAGGCAAACAATAGTACCGGTAGTCAGCGGTTGTGAAAAGATATTTGTGAGTGAAGAAAGAATCGGTCTTTTAACCAGGAACGCGCATGGCAAGAGAAAAAAAGTTGCGCAGTGGCGCATTTCCTAATTTGGCTTGGAAAGGCCAAATGTATTCAATTGAAAAACACATTGCTTTATAGTGACCATGCACGATTTATATGATCAAATTATTAACTTATGATAGGGAGCCATCAACATTTGACTTTCGACTCTAGCTAAGTCGTAGTTCAGCTAAAACTAAGTATCGTAAAACTCAGACTACATTGTAGTTATTCTGACTTTCCAAATTAACATTGCATTTTCTTTTTGAAATGTCACATCGGCTGAGCCAACAGTGTTTAATGGCTGCAGACTGCAACCATTTACAGTACCAACATTATACCAGATCCGTCGTCTGCACCTCCACGTGACTAAAAGGTCTGCTTTTGCGGCAAGAAAAGAGTTTGAAATAGAGTAACATTTTGTGCAAAAAAGAAACAAATGTGGTGCGTTTCGGGTATTTTTCGCCTCGGTCAATCCCCTCTTCAAGAGTTTACTTGTAACCACCCCCCAAAAACAATTGGTACGGCTCATGAATCCTGCTTTTTTTTCAAAATAAAAAGCAAAAAATCTATACTTGGTCCACTTTGTTGAGGATTTGCACCCCCTACAAAAAGTCCTAGTATAGTCCTGTATACAAATATTTTAGACCGAAGATACATCACGAGGTTAACACTATAGAGGCTTCACATGGGAGCCATCTTGCCAGACAATTCTTCGTTCTACAGGGAAACCTCCTTTGTGCATACCCTGTGGAACAAAAGCAATGACCTGCAAGATGGCAGCCATGCAAACCCATCTACAGACTTGACCCAGAGTTCCCTAAATATGCCAGTACTTAACCATGCGGTTGTGTCGTAGCTGACAGCAGGAGGCCTCACAGTGTTCAAACAGAGATGAGAACATTGATTTGGGTTGATGCAAGGCCTCTTCTAAAGCAAACGACCTTGAAACGAGGTATGTCAGAACAGAAGTTTGCTCAGCAGGAAAATCCTGTTCAGGTGACTCAGATTAAAATCTAGCTTTTGATCGTCATTACAAAGAGCTGGTTCTCCAAAGATATTGAAAGCGAGAGCTAGTTGTGTACGGTTTCAAACAAACCCGTGATTCAAATCCTTGTCATTCCGAAAGTGGAAGGCCGCATGCAGTAAACCATCCACTTGCCTCTGTGGTCGTGCTGTATGGGGCTCCAAAGTTTTCCTCTAACCTTTTGAGCTCTGTGAACAAATTTCGTGTGGGCCGTGTATCACGCTAAAACTGTGTTCTGGAGTGTTACGAAAGCCAAATGCAGTTCTGCCCAGGGCCAGTTTATATCTTTTATTGTTCGCAGAGAGTACAATATGATAGACACCAAGAGAAGAAAGATTAGGTGGCAGTCGGAATTGAAAATTAGGAATTTGTATTGTTTGTGCTTATATTGACATTGTTACACCATAAAAGCCTACACATTCTTCAGCTTAGTTTTGAGTACTTCGATGGACGAGTGGTTTTGTTTTCCGACTTTGGAAGTTTTAGTATGTTTTTTGAGTCTTCAAAACTTAACAGCCAGGAAAAAGACAGCAAAAAGAGTTAGTGCCGACATCAAGTGGACAATAAGCAGCCTTTTAATAAGCTAAGACAATGAAAAATATTTGATTTACTTTAATTTACTACATTTTCTGAGGCAAGGGCCTCATATTTTTGTACACTGGTTGTACTGGGAACTTGTACAGTTCTAAGATAAAACCAAAAAATACCACAGAAAACCTAATCTAAGGGTCGGCCTTAACAACTGCACAGGTTTTTGTTTTTAACAAGGGGAGTGGCATGGGGTGACATGGTCACCTTTGCAATCCGACAGACATGGGTGTGAATTGATGTACTATGCTGCATCACTCACGACCTGGCCACGACCTGAAGTGTCTGGCTCAAGCATGAAGCTACGCCGACAATCAGAACTTTCATTCTATATTAATATTTCTAGTAATACACACAGCTGATTTGTTATTGCAGGTGGAAAGTCAAACCATGTGACACATAAGTTAGTGGACACTTGTCGCGTGGGATTTTAAATTGGTGTGCTTTGACTGGGCTATTTATGTAACAAAGATTCTTTCTCACATCTGCTCTTATTTACAAGTTGGCAAAAAGCATACTGTGTATATTATGACTACTTGTACATTTCTCTTAAACAGAGGTCTGTGTGTTCTAATTGAGACAAGTTACTCTTGGTAACCCCACACCCCAAAACACACACACGCTTGTTTTACATAGTGATCAGGACATTTCTTGGTTCTCCTGTGGTTAGGGTAAATGCTCCTTTTTCTCAAACTAGGATAACTCCTCCGAGCTGGATTTTTGATGATGATTTCCTGGACTGTTCCTCTTCATTTTGCCATAATAACCTTGACCCCAAAATGCCTCTGAAACTGTTTTTCAGAGAGGAGAAAACATTGTGTGGGCGTGTGCGAGTCCACACAATGCCATCGTACCCTGCATTATGAGGACTTCTTTTGTGCAGAGGTCTACACTGTATACGACGTGCCTGTACACTGCTATTAAGGTTCATGTACACGTAGCGGTTCTTTCCTTAGCTTTCACCTCTGTGGCCTGGGTTCGATTCCCAACTCAGTCCACATGAGGATTGGGTTTCCAGTCCCTACCTGATTCTGTGGGTTTTACCCTGTATATTCCTCTGGGGTTTTCCTCCCACCTCTAAAACTGTAACTGCTTCGCATTATCTAATTTCCACAGGTTTCTTCAGACGAGCGAGCTACAATGGCTGGGCGCATCTGAGGAATCCTTGGTGTCATTGCCAGAAATGTGTGATGAAAGTGAGTCTGACAAAATAGCAAAAAGGCCGAGTCCATGTTCTGCAGCGTACATGTAGTTCACAGACTTCTGTCCTGCTATACGCAGTGCGAGTATTCCAATTCAAATATTTGTTTCGTGAACAGTGTAAATTGAACTTGAAAAAACAAAATGGTGGCAGTGGAAGCATTTTGGCTATCAACATCTTATCCCTTGAACTGTCGTTAATTTTGCCCTGATGTTAATCTCCGAGCGCTGTTTCAAGGATGATGACCAAGAGCTTATAGGACTAATCCTGCTGGGGATTTTTCACGGATTTCTAACCGTACAACACTGGCATAAAGATAATTAGGTTAAAGGTCTCAGCACCTATCAGTGCCCGTGCTGACAACAGTTAGGGAGGTGGTCAGATTTTCACGGTTGGCTGAACAAAGGACATTTCTCAGGTCCATTTCATGGACAACTAATCCCTTCAGTGTGCTGATAATGCCATTGAAAAAATGTTGGTTCAAGGTAAATCCGGGGGGGGGTTGGGGGAAAGGTACATTACTCTATTTTTAAAGGATCAAGATGTTCATTGCGCTTGCCTTGAAAGCCTAACAAATGGGAAAGCCTTAACGAGTTGAAGATGTTACATGTGGCACAATGGCGTCCGAACC
This sequence comes from Acanthaster planci, assembly GCF_054643075.1. NCBI lineage: Eukaryota > Metazoa > Echinodermata > Asteroidea > Valvatida > Acanthasteridae > Acanthaster > Acanthaster planci. Next base: position 20,324,289 of record NC_141781.1, on the reverse strand, counting down.
TTCTTTTATTTCCATATGCCATGGTTTTCCTCCTCAAAGGAACCCAAAATAACAGTCTGCTTCCATTTTGCTATCTATCCTGATGGCATCATTTTAGAAAGTAAATGATTATTTCCATGCATGCACAGACTCTCATGCCAATTATTTTTCCAAGGAGGCTGACGTGTCACTTAGCTGAAAGGTGGATTTACAGAGGCCACCAAGGAGTTGTTTCTGTGCTGCGCTTTGTTTCACCTCGGCTCAAGCATGTGCAGTCGCCACTTGTCATCTTTGCTCAGCTTTGGGGGGACGAAGAGGACCATGTCATCAGGGGAGGTCAAGGAGGATGGGGCAGCGAAACCCGGGCCAGTCATGGAGGCGGCGATGGTGTTGGAGGTGAACTGTGGGCCAAAACCCTACGAGGTACGTTACAGAAGAGAAAGACACAGTAGAAACTTACTTTAAATGCATTATCTAATTACACCCCCCACACAATCAAATATCATAATATGAAATATTTGTGGTAGCAAGAGAGGCAAAAGCGACGCGGGCTAGCTCCGCCCACAGATCGGTCTTATGTCACTCACAACTACCTATACATAGAAAACAAGGAAAAAATATTGCACAGAATCCAAACCGTTAGCCCTCCTGTAATTTGGACTGAGATATCCTTTTACAAAATCTATTCTCTTGTGTAGGATGCCGCACAGGGAGGCTCACTAAATAGTGCCACCAAAAAAGATGGACGCACAATTTCAAAACTAGTCTTACAATATCATGGGCACTTAAAATTTGCCGATGTTTTGCTGCTCGCTATGATCACGAGTACATGCACTCAAGTACATCAAATTCCGTACCGTAGTTGTCCCTGACAAGGGCTGGGGGATTTTGCTCGTCCATATCTCTGTGCGGCCTGCCTCTAAGGTCTTTATTGCATCTAGCATGGCTTGCTGAAGCTGCTGGGCCTCCTCCTTGAGGTCAAACATTACCAACATCGGAAGAAGCTGTCCAACATCACCTTTAAAGACAAAGATAAAATCAAGGAGAAACTGTCGCAGAGAAAAATCCAAATTGGTATTCTAAACAGGTGTTTGTGTAATCTGCATCCTAATTTTGTTTGTCATCATGTAGTGACGAGCACATTTATAAACCCTCTGAGCCAGTGAATATGCTTCATAATCTAGTTGTATTAACGTTCTGGCAACATTTTGTTACCTTTGAGTTGATCCACATTCTTGAAGATTTCTATCAGTGCCTCCAGCAAGGCTAGGTCCTCGTGCTTACTTCCCTCCTTCAGACTTCGCTTCTTCTGTTCGGCTTTTCGCCGATTCTTCCTAGACCGCCTGGACAATGTGAGAAGCAGAAAAACTCAAAAACTGCATCAGGATTTGTTCAAATCCAGCCAGGGTGAATGACGACATGAATTCGCGATGTCTTATCACAAACTTGCACTGCGAATTCGCATAAGTTGAACATATTTCGATGCCAGCGAATTTCGGTGTGATATTTTCATGATGTCAAACTCACTTCACATTCTCATCAAGTGTGAATTAGCCTTGAAAGGTGCTGCAGAAGTTCTTCGCAAACCTGGGGATGAATTTACGAAACTCTAATGTGTGCATTCTTCCTGCTGTGATTTTGTATCGTTGGAGAACGAGCAGATAGCACTATCAAGGAAAATCTAACTTCAGCACAGATAAGGGAAACATGTCCTCAGGAAAGACTTGTGAAAATCGATCTTGCCAAAATGTTTAATTCCGAGAAGAATTTGCTCATTATTAGAGATTCTTTCTGCATACCCAGAGGTTTTGCTGCTGGCTGTGCCCGTGCTGTACGTGCTACTGGTGGAGCCAAAACTGGAGACAGATCCCAGGGCACTACCCCCGACGCTGCTGGTGTCCGAGTACAGGTCTGCGTCCACGTTGTCGTAGTCGGCGCCCTCCTCTTGCTCTTGTCGCAGCTTGTTCTCTCTCATGACGGCGAGGCGTCTCTGGTGCCTGTCGAAAGTTGCCAGGAAATTTTCCAGGGCTGCCTGTGTGCTGCTACATCCTGATATGCGAAGAAGGCAAACCCTCCACCGTCAAATGCAATAATCGCCAATTCACATTGACCAGTTTATGCCCAATGATGTAAATAAGCAAGGATTTCTCTGCACTGGTTGCCTAGAGGACATTTAAACATGATGTAAAAATTTCTGTAAGCAGTTAGTGGATGATATCTGTTATCGCCTCCATGCTGGAACGATTCCCATTAAGTTTGTCCAGGCTTAACTCCTCCATGAAGGAAGCTCATCCTACCAAAATGTTATGCTCCCTTAGCCAGAGAAATTAACGAAAGATTTAATGACAACGAAGGGCTTATATCACTCAGAAAAAGTCACACATAAGTCCTTATACATCATTCCATCTACTGAACTGGCCACTTACTCTCCAAAAGTGCTGGCTTAAGATGGGTTTCAATGATATCTTCTCTCTTGTACTTGTACATCTGCAACAAAAAAGCATACCTCCAAATGAATACTCACAATTTCAAATGCATACTTTGGCAAACATTTCTTTGGGTTTTCTCATCTTTTTTTATTAGAAACTCAAACTGGTTGCGCGAGTGAACCAGTGCTCCAACAACAGGACCATCGTCGCTCTCTAAGAACACACCCTCTCTTGACCCAGAGGGGATTGGGTGATGCTGTTTCGCTCACCAGTCTTAGAGACTCTGCCCACTGGCATCCGCTAATGAGCGTGCTGATCGCTTCCTCCATGTCGTCGGCGTACTCCACCAGGACACTGGCTGCTTCCGAGTGCCTTCTGTGTCCCGACAGATATGCTGAGGATTTGTACAACACAAAACATTTTACAAACCTCACAGGTGATCCACTACGTGAAAGCAAGTCACAATTCACTGGTATTTTCGAGATGCAGATCTTTAAAAAGAATCCCTAACAATAAGAGCCCTCAATATCTGCTGCTAGCATTATATCTATTTTCACCTTGACAACAAACTCAGTGACACATCAAATCAAAGAACTCTGTTTATTCTTTCGAGTACAGCCTAGAAAATCAAAAGTCGCTCTTGTGAAATCTGAATCATGTTGACAGCTCACTATGGGTCACATCATGACAAACTTCACCAAGCTGGCTAAGGAATCGTCTCAGATTTGGAACATTCTATTGAGATTGTAGAACATTGGGAGTTCCCTCTAGAGAATTCGCAGTGTTGCCACAAGGAACTGGCCGTTCCTGAGTAAGACATGCAAGGGCTTGACCACTATTCCCATGATCAGACGGAACACAAGTATCAACTACTTTCTAACAACTTAAGTTGGAAAAGAATCCTCCACAACAGTACTTGGAAAGTGGTCAAATTACTCTTTTGATGTTTCAAGCAGTTTGACTAGTCAATTGTCACACATAGTTGGTGCATGAAAAGGGGTCAGTATCATGAATAGAACTCAACAATGGAAGGGCAAGTGTCCAACTGTATGATTAATTATTTTTATATCGATGCCATTCAAGAGGGCTCTCTACCTGCCAATTTTCTAGCTGTTTCCCCCAGCTTGTCTGGTGTGTAATTCAACCGAGTCGCCATACAGAAGGCCTGCCGCCATTGGCCACACTTTGTGTGCATCTCTAAGGCCTTCTCCCATTGGCAGCAGAGAGTGAAGATTAGGGCTGCATCTGCATGGCGGTGTTCGCTCTGAAGGTAGTTGCCATATGCAGTCCCGACGGCCTGGACGCAAAAGCAAAAGTGGTGCAATTCTGGCCGTCAATTTTGGTACCAGTCGCCTCCCATAACCATGGATGGTATCATTTTTGGCTAAAAATTTTGACTTTCAGATATGGAAAGATACAGGGGCCAGCACAGCACTCCCACCCACCTCATATCTCTCCGATCCCCGCTCGAAAAGCTGCATCGCCTCGCTGTACAGCTGATGCTCCGTCACCAGGCTCATGCACTCGGCGAAGCGTTCGTCTCCGGGGCAGGCGCTGATGTGCCGCAGCGCCTTGCTGTAGCGTCGCAGGTGCTTGTCGATTGAGTAGCACTGGTAGTTGATCTCCAGTTTACGGAGCTGGTTCAGGAACGGGAGGTACTCCTTGGGATCCTGATGAAATAAGTTTGCCCCCCCCAAAAAAAACCTTTAAATTGCTTTCTTTTTTGTATAAGAGTGTTGTTTTGGTTACAGATTTGTGGTGACAAACCTTTTGTGACTTTTCCGCCACCATCAGGACCAGCTTGAAGTCATAGGTTCCCAAGGCCATGTCGAAGAGTTCGTTAACATCCACCAGCAGGATCAGGTACCGCAGGGCCTCGTCAGTGGAGGGGCTATCATCGCTACCTGAGCCCGGGATCTGGCCGTCCCTTGCTGTTGGTGTGCCTTTTGATAGCTCCTGGATCCTCTGCAAGGCGACCTCCAGTTCCGGTCTGGTCTTCTTGACGTGGGCTGTCAGCACCGACAGGAAGAATCTACGATGGGGAGAAAGATTGTGACACTTCAACTAGTACAAGGAAGGGAACCCACTCCCAAAGATCTCGGCTGTCCCTACACTGATCTTTTTGAAAATTGACAGCCAAGTAAAATTACATCTTTTGAGTTTTAATGTTTATTTTCAAACAAAGTTGAGTCTTCACTGATCATTATTTTATGTACGGTGAGTGACACATGATGATGGACAGACTAGTGGGAATTCGGATCATAGATATGCATGAAATATCAACTTTTTAAATCAGCTTGAACTTTAAGGCAAACAAATGTCAAAAGCAACATGACAAAAGCAACATGTCAACATGTCAAAAGCAACATGCCAACAGCAACATGTTCAAAGCAACATGACAAAAGCAACATAACAAAAGCCATACTTTTGCGGGTTGATTTTATCCAAACTTTCCCGCACTGCATCGCACACTGTGTCCACTTTGTTCCCCCTGGCCGTTCCGGCCGCCTCGGATCTCCGCTGGTATGCGGCCGAATACAACGTCTGCGTGGTGTCTTCCTCCTTGAGATCAGCCAGGAAAAGGTTCAGGCTGGTGACAGAGTCAAGCTGCCTGACAAACAGGTCAATGTTACTGAGGAAAGCCTGTGTGTGCAAAATGAAAAACAAGCAGACACATCTCTGACACGATCACCTCTGTGGATAAAACATCTCAACAAGAATATCTTGAAGTGTTTGAGTACAAGGTCTTACGATGAAAAAGGAAACCCACCAAGGCAAATGTGAGCCAGTTCGGGGGTTCCTTCAGCACATGCCCAAAATGTAGTGCGTCGGAAGTCTTTCGGACGTGTGAGCGAGGTCTTCCCTATCAGTGCAGCCCTACTCATAGCTGTGGTTCGTTCCTGAATGACTTTTGGGGGGGGGGCAAAATACCGGGCTGGCTCATCGGTACAGTTTTACCATGAAGTAGCACTGACAACTTATTCAAGGACACCTTAGATGCTTGTTTCTGGTCACTTATAACGGTTTTTTGTTGCCTCGAATATGGCCTGTAAAACCTCCCGGCACAACTTGTGAACTCATGTAACAATTGTCAGCTTGCCTGTGCATCAAGACATTCAAGTTAATATCGGAATTACATGATTTCACTCGTCTATTCAATGTTTCCTTCACATTTTCATTCAGCATGGCCCAATCAGGCAGTAAGTAGGAGTGCTTTTAGTCTAGGAAGCTAAGTCTTGTTGACAAATTAAAATAATGCACTACCTTTGGGTTGTGGTCGTAAAATAAGTTCCAGTTGATGCGGTGCCTCTTCATGACCAAGAAGGCCTCCTGGTACTTCAGGCTGTCTAAGAGTTTCTTGATGGCGGACAGCACCAGAGCCCTCGGGTGGATTGTCTCGAGATTGCCCCGCGGCATCTGCAGGATAACCTTGGTGTCACCGGGGATGACCGTGACGATGCGCGAGCCTCTCTCAATGCGCCGGACGCTTTCGTCTATGGACGTGGTAACTGCGGTGACCAGGTCTGGAAGGATAGTTAGGGGAGAGGGTTGACAGACGAAGGACCTGGACTCATAATACCGTAGTCGACATCCAGGGGTACTAGAAACCCAGTCAAAATACGGAGCGAAAAAGGTACACCGTTGCTCACAACATCAGACATTTTCCAGCCACTTTTGGTGTTTTTCCAACCAAAAGCAGATTTGGCCAGACAAAATGGCCAAAGAAAATGTAACGGCAATCTCCACTACCCTCACCTGACTCCCCTTGAAGTTCTTTCTGATATCATAAAGTTGGGAGTCTTTTGCGCTGCATTGACAAATCCAGCAACATTTCAATGGCCATCTCTGGTGGCACCAATTGATGGTAAAAAAAGCACTGCATCGAGGTTTGTTCTGAAAAACTGTTATGGAACAGTGGATCCATGCAATAGTTATCATAGAGCTTACCGCCACTGACTTGAGGCCATGGCAAATGACAAGCAACAGCGATACCGTGGTCATCGGATTCATCTGCAAAGAATTTTCCTACCTTTGGCGTCGGACTTGAGGCTGATGCAGCGGAGAGTGTGGCTGTGTGTCGTCAGCAGGAGGTACTCGTCCTGCACGGCAAACGAGGTGCAGTTGGAGGCAAACTCTGTCTGGTTGACGTAGAAGCGATACCTCTCCGTCAACCCTAGCACAACTTCCTACAGGGAGAAAAAGATTTCAAATTAGAGCCTTCCAGGGCAAATCTGGGTGCACACGATGGTTGGCTCACAAGTCCATTGCTTTTTAACACGCCCAATCTGATTAAAACTCTAATGTCCCGAGTTGTTCTTGCTCACAATATGCTGTTGGCAACAACTGTCGTGGTGTACATGGTCAATGACATCTCACACAAATATTTTAACATGAATGGTTCTCTCCATACTGATAAATAAAAATCTGCGATCAATAACCGGCAGTTTGACTATGCTCCAGGGCCAGGTTCCAAATGGTCAACTTAGACGGTCCAAACCATCTACTGTTTGAGCGGCGTTCATCAAACGACAGTTAATAATTGTAGTCATCGCTCAATCTGCACGTTAGTTTCTCACTTTTCTTATGTGGTCACACGAGACGGTTGGGGCACGACTGATATACAGTGCTGAGCAAACGTTTACATACACTTCAGCAGATTACTGTTGCCTTCCATTTATACCTCTACTCTCCACAACAATCCATTCCATTAATTTTTTGTATGGGCAGTCACTCTGACAATAAAGAGGGCATCCTGTACACATTGGCCGTCAACAAGATAAGGACTAGTGAAAATTCACACCTGTCCGCCCATGCAGCACAGCGCCATGTGAGCGCACGGCTGGGGTAGTCTGACCATGGGCTCATTGTCTGGAGTGATCACACTGCCATCCACTAGCTGTACGGCCACCGTCTGGGTCAGAGGGTTGACGCAGACTCTGTAAACCTGGCCAAAGATGGTGCTCTGAGATCTGGGTTAAAGGGGAAAGCATACAGACGTTAACTGCCACATTGATATGACCTTCACAAAACACAGAGTGCAATATTGGTAATGCGTTGTGGGCCTGACAACACAAGGTTTATACTGGCAATTTTGACCATGCCTGTGTAATGCTACACCTGTCAAGCTCTGATATGGTTGCCAATCAACTCTCTGTGAAGCAGGGTTGAGATTTGGTGGCCACAATTTTGAGGTCATCTCAAAAATGGCAGCATGAACACAAGACCAATCGATTCAACTTGGAATGGGCAAAATTGACCTCAACATGTACAACCAAAATACAGGTATTTGACTGTTAGGGTCAGCATGGGCATGTTTTCACGACCCACGACTAGGAACATGTTTGTGACGTCAGAGCGATTGCTAGCAACATGCTTCAGGTTCCACCAAAAAGCATGCAGCTAGTAATGGTTTTGTCATCCAACTCAGAGTACTAGGCAGCAGACGTCAGCATTGGCAAGCATCGTTTTCACTCAATATTCAACACGTGTCTTAATTACCACTGCTACTCCCTGTTTTTCACCAAAGTTGGATTTGCTCCATGTAACAACAGATGAGCGTAAAAATAATTCATTACTTCATGAGATGGCCTAAACAGTGGTTGTGTTCTACCATTTTGAACGGCCGATGAACCGAACTCAAATCTTCGATCATGGTTCAGTCGGAACAGTGATCTCACACAGCGATGTGGTGACAATGCACAACCAATGTCCACAGCAGAAACATGCTTCTTGTCACGGTCGCAAACACATGCCGCTGGCCACAGCGTGCTGATACTGACTTGTGCTACCATTCCACCAAAAGCTCAATTTGTTCTTATGCGTACTCGACACACAGCTTTGTGGTCTCAGAATCGTCCTCGGAGAGACTTATCCGATGCAGTGTGCTTCCAACGCCACCGGGGTCTGACGAGACGACAAGAAACGTCTGGTTGCTGACCCACTGTAGATGATGATACTGTGAGGGATAGGTCGGCACTAAGGGGCTACCAGACTCGTCATCAATGCTAGAAAGCACAAGACAAGTGACCAAAATATATACACGCAAACAAAATGGCATCTTCTTGACAAAAAATTGTGTGCACTCAATTCATGACTCCAGTAAATATCAAGCTTGAGTACTTATATTGCATGTTTATCGTTTGTACATTCTCGTGCTCCGTCTAAGGTGGAATCATGATTTTACGCAACATAACTGGCTCTGAAGAGACTCATGATTAGATCAAAATATTGTTCTAGTGTTCATTTCTACTTGGTCCTCGATCAAAGAGATGCCAGTCAAAATTCCAGGCTGTCGTCACATATTCAAATCAATGTCAATCCTACCGCAGATGTTAGCTGATTCGACAAAATGGACCTTCAGTTTCAGTAATTCTATTTCAGTAAGCACTGGCAAGAGCAAACTGAGCTCTCACTTTCGATGTACTGCTCAGTTCGGTGGACATCATGCAGGTGAAAAGTGACAAAAGCTCTTATTGATCAGATCCTTGCAAAAGCCAGTAAGTCAGGCAACTGCCGTACCAACTCATGTTGTTTGGGTCAGTTTAGGTCAGAAAGTATGCTACAAGGCCAGTCAGAGAGGCCAAATCCGGCAAGTCGCTTACCAAAGAACCGCTCTCAGAGTCAGTGGGGTCGTCATTGCTCGGAAGCCGTTACCCCCCGCCGCGACTAACTGAACACTCGCATCAATGCTAGATGGTTGGTTCTCTTCTGCACGAAAACGCCAAAATAATATACAAACCAAAATGCATGTGAGTCGTGCCACAGTGTCATCCAATTCCAACACTGTTGTTCAAGCTGAACATACTAACGCTCTTTCCTTTCAATACAACATAGGGTACTAGACTGATAAAGTCAGCCTTACCTGGTTTGATATAAATGGCAACTCTTCCATCATTCAACAGGGCAGCCATGCGGTTGCTGTTAGGAAGCGGAGCAAAGCACACTTGATTGACAGGCTTCGGTAGGTGTATGGAGTAGGCGGACATTGGCGGGGGAACCACCATTGCTCTGAATGGTGTCATCAAGATTTTATCTGTCAGTAAAAAAAATCATCAGATCATCTTATTCTAAAGGTTCATATATAAAGTTTCTACCTCTGTGCATCACAAACCACAAAGCAATGGGAGGCCTGTGAAAGTCTTTCCAAGATATACTAGTAGATACGGGTTTTTCAGAAAATTCCTGAAATTTCTTGACATAGACAGATATCAAATTACTAGGGTGCTTAAGTTCTTGTTCTCCAGAGCAAAGAAAGTTTGACGCTAAGTGTGGGTTACAAAATGTTTCGAAAACTTTCCCATACCAATTAAACGTTTAAACGTCTCACCCTTACCACGGTGTCATTGACAACTCTAAGCACAACAGATTGCATCCAATGCAAATAGTTGCCACAAAGTTTCGGTGATGAATTCATGGTATTCCTTTGATACGACCGAGCAGAAAAGTGTTCCGAAAATCAGCTTACATTTGACAGGCATCGCTTACAATAGAAATGAATGCTTGACTGCGTCAATCAAAATGCCAAACCTTTAAAAGGGGCGCTTCCGTTTAAACGTTTGGGAAAATCTGTAAACAAATTTGGAACTTCTCTCGTTTCAATGTGTTACATCCATCGTTCTTTGACGCCATCCTTAGCGAGGATATTTTGAATTCGTGCGCGTGTTTGTATCTGCATAATATAGAATGTGATAGAAAGTACTGTGAAAGCATGCTAAAAGTGCAGTGCACGAGCACAACATACGTCTATAGCACATCTTGTATGACGCTTTGAAAAGTCACAGCAATGCATTTCTGTTGCTTACATAGAGCAAAACAAAGCATTAGTACTGACTGCGCATTTCAGTTTTTGGCAAACTGCTTTGATGACACATTATTCAGAACACAGACGCAGATATTCAAATACCCACACTAGAGCCACAACAAATTTCGAGTTCTCCATGAGCTTGCGCGTAACGTTTAATGAGCTCTTTCCCTAGTAAATGCAATAAAACTGTACAGTTCCAGCATGACACGACCCTCCAGTGATGCATTCTCGACACTAACCTCCGTCGATCACGGCAACGCATGCGTCATCGCTGCAGTCAGTACCCCGGCTGTGGTTGGTTGCCCAGCGCCACGTATACTGCAGGTACCTTCCTGACTGCATCACGACGTGCAGACGGTGCGCGTGCTCCGGGTCCCACTGCACGGCCGCCATCCGGTTACCTTCTCTCACCGCAAAGTCAAGACTCTGCTTGAGGTACCAGTGATAATTCCCTACTGTCCATAACTGGACTGTTGAACAAGAGGAAAAAGGCAAGCACACAATAGACTTGCTATTGACCCACTGGCAAGATTTTATGTAATGGTTAATGAGCCCGTATGCGATACACTTCATTCATCGGTTGGCCATATTGAAATTGAAAGCGAAGCTACCGTAAATCTTCATTTTTTTGAAAGCTGAGAGTAGAAATGCAAGAAACAACATACAATTCATGACAAATCAGTACCTGTCCACTCTACTGAATCATTGCAAATGTGTAATTTAGCATGCCTTAGTGTTGTGAGATTTATGCAAAATATTGAAAGTGAGGCTTGGAATGCACATCAATCACAGAATAGTCTGGTGCCATCCTAATCAACAGTTCACAATTTACCTAACAGATTTGGGGAATATGATCAAAATGGTGTCCACGTAGATAACATCTATGGTTAAATTCTAGGGTCATTCGGCTGGGGTTATACTACACATTTCCACTGGTGGGAAATACTCAATTGACGGTCTAACCTTAGTTTCACTTAAAACATTCTCCCTGCTGAATGCAACAAAAATGCAACAGAACTTGCAACATTGGATTGCATTACATAATAGCTAGAGTACAGAGTATACACTAGCCTTGGTACTACGCTCGTACACAGTGTAATTTGCCACTTGTTTTGCCTATTCAATTCCATGGGCTTTATATCTGTTGAACACTGTTGCACTCTCAAAATATTTACACCATACCGTATGAGCGTGGAGCTTGGCCCGATTCCCTGTCACCGGTCACAAGGTCCTCGAGCCACACAGCCATGACGGTGGACTCCGTGTTCCACAGAATCTCACAGACCTGTAGAGAAAAAACACAAACAATTCAAGAGTTTAGGCACGGAAGGGGGGAGGGGCATTCTGGACGGCAACAGTAGAAAACGTTTTTGACTTGAAAAATCTGTTATTACTGCATACGGATTTCCTTCTGGGGTACCAGGAACTGAAGTTCATCTGAATCAAACCAGCCAGCAGACCCAGGCAAGTTCGGTGATCGAGCACAGAGCTGTATACACAGAGAGTAGTACCAGCTTCCGACTTTGGCACCAAAATGGATCTGCATGATGTGTGCAGTACAGCAAGGACCTGTTGTGTGCTAAATGTCCATGTGCGCTGACGCAGAATCCACCATTTTGGTTCCAGCAATTGGGACACTCATGTCGCAACTCTCTCAATACACAGCTCTGATCGAGTGATATTAAGACATCTGCACTAGCAAGGAGGAGATTGTGGGTTAAAGTCCAATCCGAGCGAGCTTATGCCTTTTTTACAAGCCTTCGGACAACGCCAAGTATGCAGAGTTTATAAATGTGTGTCACTGAAGGGCAAAATACCCAAAACAAAGTCAACATCTCTAAAATGCAAAAAGACATCTCAGCGCACCTTAACGGCCGAGGGGTCAAACGGCAGAGTAAATTCGCCATGCCTGAGGCCATTCTTCTCAAAGAAGATGATGTCGTGACGACTCTCGAGTCTTTGACTTGATGCTATCAGGCTTCCAGATGGTCTGCACGGCATGGAGGAAATAGAATCAGGCTTAGAAGAACGGAAGGATCTTTAAGACGACATGCTGATTTTCTTATAATAACTTCACTGTCTATCCATCGTGATCCTGGTAACACTAGTTGTTAAGTCACAACATGGAAGCGATAATTTCGACAGATGAAAAGCATAAGTCAAATTAAAGGGGATCACTCTATTATAAACCCTAAACTGAGAAATCAGTTGAAAATCTGTTGCAGTGAATAAATCCTCATTATATTTCCATATGCAACAGTGGCGTCACTGCACTGAAATTTCGGTGCGTGGGTGGAGACGCCTGGGTGCACAAATTTTTCCGGCGGACATGAGACCCAAGTTAACTGTAGCTGATACATATGCTGAGCACATGTACAGTTCACAGGTTGCAAAAGGCTTTACCTAGTAGTGCAGACCTCTGCTGGGGGTATCCCCCACCTGAAGTTATGTCACAGATTTGTAAATACAGACAATCAAAATTTAGCCAAATGAACCACGCAACACTTGGTTCATTGATGGACCTGTGTCAGAATATCTGATATCACCAACATCACTCGATCGATCAAATCAAATGTTTCACACTCACTTCCAAGATAGTGGCTGCTCCAGGCCGTTCAGGTCTTCGCTGGTGTACTGCAAGATGCAGTCTCGACTCCATACCCTGAGCTTGCGAACTCCTACATCGTTAAAGAATTTGACAGGGCTGTAATCACAGCTTTACCTACATGAAATGACCACAGTGCTAACTTGCTGTGTGAAATGAAGCCTACTGAGCATGCTCCACACTTGCGCTCAAACCTGTACAAATCTGGAAATTTAGCATGGCTTTAGTGCAGCTATTGGCATGTCTGTGTTTCTTCTAAAAACTTGAGCGGAATCTAAACCGACACATCAAGAATCCAAACTCTGTGCAAACAAACTAAAATGTGTTATGTGGTAGATGCTTTTCTCATTTTAGGTTTGTCATCATCAGAGGTTTATAGGTCGTGGAATGATATCAGTGTTGGTAATGGATATAAACATTTGGGTCAGTGTAAAAATGAAAAAAGACACAAATGCACCTTTAAAAATTGAAAATAAGTTGAACTGAAACACAAAGATGCCTTTTCAAGGGTTCTGGTAAAAGCACTGTATTATTGCACAGACCCTTTAAACACATTTGACTGAAAATTTCCATTTCTGCATTTCCTACGGATGTACCTGTGTCCGGACTGACAGCACTGACGGCAAAGAACTGTCCGTCGCCACGCCAACTGATGCGCACTTTCATGTCATCCCAAGCCAGGGCAGGTTTTACTTCCTGGACGGTCCTAACAGCTGCCTGCTTGCCTGCTGTCCCGTGGAACTGTGTTTCTTTCTTCCCCCAACCCACAGTGATCGGTTCATCTGATGGTGGAAAGGCAAAGACAATCAAAATAATAGTCCCCCCTCAACTACTTATCTGTGGCGTAATTTTCGACTGAAAATGTGAATTTTCGGAAAAGGCAACTAACTTTAGTTTATACAGCCAAACATCACAACTGCTGATCCACAAGAGTCAATACGGGCGATTTACAAAAGTGTGCCACCAAGAGTTTGCAACGCGTTGGCCAATCACCTGGTGCCAAATCTGTCGACCCAATGCCCGTTCCGAAGGGTCGCCGAATTTCGTGCATTGTGATTGGCCAACGCGTTGCAGACTCTTGGTGGCCCACTATTGTGAATCGCCCGTATTGAGCAGTATATATAGGGTGTTTCTTGCCGCAATCTTGGTGTCTTTGAACACCACGGGGTATGCCAGTAACCACTTCTTGCCGGGCCCATTTATCCATGTTAAGTCTGCTGGGCTGGGTGATTGTTCATTTTTTTCTGTTTTCAAAATTCTTTAAAAGTTCATAACTTCATTTCCTGGACGTTTACACCCACGCAAATGAATATCTGGTGGCTACTCTAGACTGAGAAACAACATCTATTGACACCCGAGTACTTCAGCCAGGCCACCTAGTAAAAAGAGCCAGATTATACGGTGTTATGTAATTTTCTTTTGTTCCTGAAAGTGGCACAGTGTGCTGCTGACATCTTTTCAATAGGGGCCAGATTAGCGTGCAGCGGTACTGTATCACTCATCACTGAAGCGCTGGAGTGCTTTTGTCCCAGGTGGTAATCCGCTCGAACTGAATGCTGCAAACAGCGGTCTAATCTGACAACTGAAAAAATGTTGGAAATTCCCAGCAGCTCTGTCTTTTGTTCCGATTACAGTCTTTTGTTACAGGGCCCAGTTTCCATTGTCCACTTCCAGGCAGCTCCGTCTGTGCATATAAAGCCAACGTCTCCGAAGCCGGGCTCCTCCGCAGCAGGTGGTTAAAAGCGAACATTACGCGGCAACAATGTTCAAGGTCAATGCACCGTCCACTACCAGAGACTACTTGGACTCTGCGTGTGTGGACAATATAAAAGGGACTGACAGGTTTCGATATCAGCCGCAGGCGAGTCGAGGCATGCCCGACGCTTTAACCATCAGCTTTGCCTATGTACACTGATAGCCAGATTTGGTTTCCACAGACAACTCAAGACCATTACTGTATGTGCACAAGAAATGGGAATCCACAAAGCATGCAGCAAGAGTGCTCATCAACTGCTACTGTGCACAGAAATCAACCAAACGTATTGCCCCGTTCCCCTCCAAAACTGTTACCGAACACTGTAGATTATCTATGTGCCTTCCTCTGTACGGCGATTTAGTGTGAAAGCAGATCGCACACAGGAACCAATATCTTTAGAATGACAGTGCACTTACGCTGTCCAAATTCATGAGGGTGCATTGTGGTCTCGGTGACTGGGTTGAAATCCTTGGTCATCAAGAGCAGAGTGGCTGCTCCTGAGATGAACACAGCAAGGTCAAACAAGGTGAAACACCAGCAAAAATACAGTCATTTGCAAAAGTTTAGGATCACCCACACAAAAGGCATTAACCTGAAGAAAAGCTAAACTTAAACAATCAATCATGGCAACTTATGTTTATTTTCAATGTGTAACCTTAGTATCTTGGTTCAGCTATTTTGACTACATTTCTATGATTTGAAATGTTAACAGTCTAATATTTAGCATGCCCTCCATTTCTGATTGCTTAAACTGGCCTGTTTACCCAAGCTGCCTCACAGACAAAATGTCATACAAGCCCTGCTTTTGCAAAAAATTTCATTCGAATGGGAACATAGCACTACACTGATGTTATGCACCACCGTAAAACATGGGTAATTCCAGAAATTAGGGATCCATATTTTTTCCTGTGTCCCTGTCACATCTGACATATGAGTTGTAACTTCCGAACACATTTTTCTAATTTCCAAGAGTGATGAATTTAATAATGCAAATTACCTGTCAAAAAATTGTAATAGTTTGAAATCAATTCTGGTGATATTTCCATGTCAAATAACAAAGGCCGGTTGTAACAGGGACACAAAAAACCTCACACTTTTGGGCCCCTAATTTCTGGAATTACCCAATGTTAAGTAATCATTCAGTGAGACAATGTAATAGAGGCCCCGTGACAGGGACCTATAAAAATTTAAGGGCCAACAAAATGTCTGATGGCCTACAAACATGCTGAAGGTGAACCACGAAACACAAACTCCAATACTGGTAAACAATGCACATATACAGAAACAATGTCTGACAGAAATGCAACTCATCAGGCATGGCGAAGTAGAGCCTAGCCTACAGAGTGCAGGTGTTAAGGGCCTGCCAAACACTTAAACACCAAATACTGTAATGCGGCTTTCATGGACTGTGTCAACATCTTGTATGGACGCAGATGATATGTTCTCGTCGACGGATATGTATAAACAGCGCAAAGCCGAACTTAACACAGCCTTCAAAGAAAGTTGTTGGCAGTGACCTGCCGAGAGCTACCTTGCTGAAACTTCAATCAAATCAGAAGTGGTGCGGGCTGATGGCACAGCAGCTTATGGACCATCTCAAACTCGTCCGGGACAAGTTGTGGGTGATAACATTGACTTCACCCACAAGAAGCCCTGCATTTGTCCCAGACGAGTACATGGCTGTTTATATTTGGCCTCAGCACACCAACAGGTGGCTCCATATAAGTTGTGCTGTTACAATGTTTACTTCTAGTGTAGGGGACACACAGTGTGACTTTGAGTGCCAAGCCTTGCTCAAAACCCCAGAAGGGGGATGTTATGTAAACAAACTAATTGCTCCATTGCGAGGAGATTGCAGACAAGATGGATAAGAATCCCGCAACTTAACCCTCAACAATGTCCGCAACTTGTCTGCAACTTGTCCTGGATGAATTATGAGATGACTCCTCAGTAACAATGTGCGTTGTTCTCACATTGAGACCCAGACCTGCACTCACCTGTGAGTGCGGGTCTGTCTGAACAGTCGCTTCAGCATATCTTACTGTAGGTGGCAGCCCTATCTACCGACCCCCCCCACGGAACCCTTGGCTTGCGGATGCCTTACAGCGCTTTAGCAAATTGGCCAGGCAACTGCACCTCCCGAGCCCTACACGAGGCGAATGAGGCTCATAAGCTAGAACTCAAAACTCAATGGAAAAGTACCAAAGTGAACAATGTCTATTGCCCACCTGTGGAGAGAACGAGTAACTCTTGGTCCGGACTCCACGTCATGCTGGTCAAACCGCTGTCCACGCTTCCAACACATTCCAGCTGCCAGAGAAAAAAACAAAAATACCTGAAGTACAGTTTCAATCAATGCCTAAATTCCTCCCGCCTGATTGGTGGACCAAGTGGCACATAACTGGGGTGAGTTTTAAAGTTGGGCATCTGGGGGCCCCGCAATTTTTTGGAGGGAGAGGCTGAATGGGTTCATTCACAGCAAAAACACTGAGCAAAGCTGGCTATAACTAGATTTTGTCCTTCCCTAGTTTGTTCCCGCATGCAGCGGACAGCTAATAGCCTGTTTTGGTGGACACTTCTCAAAGAGAGCATTTTTGCTTGACCCTAACCCTTTTCCATCCTTCAAAATCTTCCTGGTGGTTTTGGAGGATTGAGGGAGAATGACAACAAAAGTGCAGCTAATTGCGAAGGATGCACTGTGTCAAGCCTGTGGGGTAGATCTTGTTCTGTTTATGATCAGCCATGCATAGATTAATGCGTTCATGATATGTGAAATCCTCCATACTGCAGCAGGATACCATTCGCACGGTGCATCAACGTTATGACAGGAATCGCCGCAGGATTTTGAAGAATTGAGGCAGTGGGCGCTGCATGTAATTTTTTTGCATGGATAATCGGAGGATTTTGAAGGATTGAGGACGGTGCCAAGCAAAAACGCGAAGGGCGTCAGGGTGAAAGGGTTTCTACATGCGCGGCACATAATCCGTCATTGTCTGAATACCTCACGGGAGATTGTGTTGTAGAGAAGAACGTCTCCTTTGCCTGTGGCCACGCAGACTGACTGTTGGTCGGGCAAATGTTGTATGGCGGTAATAACACTGTCCTCGCCGAGTGGGGCATAGCCTTGTTCAACCAAGGACAGGGTCCAAAGAATCTGCACAAAAAAGGTAAAAGAAAAACAGTTTAGTGCGAACAAAAACCAGTGACATATAAATATCGAAGTCTCTGTGAGAGATTGCAACAACTGGGAAATCACTCCCCCCCCAAAAAAGAAGGAAACAAGAAATGAAGATGGAATTTTACAACAGTCCATGTGAAATGCGTGACTCCAGCACTTTATAACTAGTACTGGTCCCGGTGCCTTGGGGCAAAGAAGGGACTATGGGCCACTGGCGCCTTGGGCCTTCTGAATACTGGTGCCTAGGGTCTATGGAATACTGATGCCTACATGTAGGACCTCATGAACACTGGTGCCTTGGGCCTTCTGAACACTGGTGCCTTGGGCCTTCTGAACACAGGTGCCTAGGGCCTATGGAACATAGGTGCCTACAGCATATTAGTAAGCCAGACCTCTAGAAATTAGAGCAATGGTGTCCAGGGCATACATAGAACTTGTGCCTAGGGTCTAGAGAACACTGGTGCCCAGGGCCTATGATGCACTGGTGCCAAGGGCTTACGGAACACTTTACCTGGCCCTGTGCACTGCACACATACGAAGAAAGTGGCCAAACAGTGGTTAAGCTAAACTTTTTGCCGGTGTGTACCTCTTGAGACTGGGGATCCAGGCATACGACCTTTGACCCTCCTGTAGCCAGGTAAACCCGCCCTGTGTCACAGTCGATACTCAGGCCGTGGCACCCTTCCAAGTCTGATAGCCCATCAATCTGGGAGGAGAGCAACAGCTCCAGGTTACGCATGGTGGCCCTCTATGCTATCCAGAAATATCCAAAGCTATAAGGTATGTCTGTGAATGAACAAGAAAACGGGACAAAAAGGGGCATAAAATGTTGTGATCAGATTCAGCAACAGAAAGTGGTCATTAACGCTCAAGGCTACCTTAACCCTAACACTCCTCAGTCCTCCAACAGGTGAAGGATTCAGGAGGGTTAGGGTTAAAGAGATAGGAATTTATCATCCACTTGAAAAAAGTTGGTTGATCCTCAAACATGTCATAGCTTGGATACATTCAACGTTATTGTGCCACTTTTAATTTTAAGGGAATTTGGGTGCCTTTGTGCATTCACAATTGAACAGAAAATGCCCCCCCAAAGCAACAGTGTCTTGCCATGACATACTGTACCACAGCAACAGTACCATCATTTGCCAGGAAACGAATAAAAGAAATCAGTGATAAAATTTTGAACATCACATGTACACTATTAAGTATTAAAGCAATGAAGATGTCAGACAGTTTTCTCGCATTTAAGAGAAGAAAGTTGCACAAAAACATGAATGTATGTCTTCAACTGGCAAAATCAATGAGAATGTCACTTTTTTTTTTAGCAATGTCCTTCCCGAAATGACCCTTCATTTTTTCTGAAAGGAAGAAGGCAAAAATTGTAATTTTGGCAATGTAATGTAAGGCAGTGATGATTTGACCTGTTCACAGTCCTTTTATTCTGTTGTGCCAGCATGACATAGACCTACAAGCACAGTACATGTACCCAGTGATAAGGATATACATAAATGAGTGGGGGCGCTGCTTATTTGGAACTTATTTTCCTCAATAGAGGGCCTACGCATGAAGTCATGTTGGAGGGCATTTCTTTCTTCCTCTAGGACAGGCTCTAGTAAACCTATTGTGCATTCATTGTCACTGAATCTAAATAACAAACATGTCCTCTGGGAGGGCGCTCCGTGCAGGCCCTCTATAGGAAATTGTGATTAAAATTTGTGTTTTCCCCAGGCTCTAGCTCCTCCAGTTTATTTCCAATTTCAAAATTTTTGAAATATCAAGCAAAGCCAACATTTAATTCATCGAAATAAGGCACAAACAGGAACAAAACTTTTATGGAAATGTGAATTTTAAGCTTATTTTCAAAATCTGCAGTCATATTTGTGTTCGAAGAAATGTCCCTGCTTGAAATCACTTTTTCTTTGCTTGTATCAAAATGTTTCTTTTTAACTTTGGATTTTGAAAATGTTTCTTATAAGCCTTATTGCTAATACAGCACCCATGGGTGATTTTGTACAATGATAGAGAGGCATTGTGGGATGGAAAAAGGAGCAAATGTTACCCCTTTTCCTTCCCACAATGCCTTTCTACCACTGTGCAAAATCACTCATGTGGTATGAGCCATGAGGCTTACGACATCCTCTCCAAGATCTCTTCAAAAAGAAAACCGAAAAAAATGAGTCCCCAAATTTTTGAACCTCTCTGCCAGTGAGTGTCTCTGGAGTCTTACTCTTAGAAACATGAGAAGTGTTACATTAGATACAGTGACAAATCTTCCTCAGCCTCAGGTCATGCTGGTTCCATATGCTTAGGCCTACATCATCATCATGTGCATTGATATTTTACCATGGAATAGGGCCTCGGCCCTACATGTTTTTTTTTTTCCAGATTTGTAGTCCTAGATACCGAGGTGCATTCATGTACACGTAGGTAGGCCTAGGAGTAGGAGATCTAGTTCAGTTGAGTATCACAACAACATTTAAATTTTAGGCCAAGGCCTATCATGATGGGGCTTCACACACTTTACGGGCCTTTAAAAAGGCACAGTGAATCACTTGGAAATGATTGATCACGTCTAACGTTAGTCTGTAGGGATGTTCCAAAATATTAACGCAGAGGACCCTACCTAGCCTACAATCCTGGACAAAATAGTTGGAACACCTTGGGGGAAGCGCGTTGCAAAGATCCCCCTCTCCCCCATTCAAAGTTGCCGTCATTTAATGGACCAAGATTCGGCCTAACCTACCCAATGAGAGGCAACATTGACAGGGGCGAGGGGGGATGCATGTTCCAACGAGATTTGTCCAGGATTGTAGGCCCTGTGCCTCAGACAGTCAAAGACACGCGTTGCTCATTATGATTATGATTCATCGTTCATGATTTCCGTTGTGCCCATTTCAAATGCCCACTGGGATGATGACAAGTGGAGCTTTTCCACGTGCTTCCTTAGTTCGTACTCACCCTCGTCATAACCCTGTAAAAATTCACAGTTTTGATCAACAGATCAACACATTCACGCCCGCTGACACAGCTGATTGACAAATCGAACTCGCTGATCACATGGATATTGCCATCTTGCTAAGTGAAGCCCGCCCTCTTCTGATCAGTGACGTCTTGCTCGAGAATTAACTTAAGGACAGATCGGCAAGTGATTTTTTGCCGATACTGTCCGAGATACCTTACATATTTCTGCATTCTGAACGACTTGACATTTCGCGATCGCAGGCGGGTGCCTCCATTTTTTGTGTTATGAAGGCTTTAATCTCGTCCCCACCAACAACACGGTCGTCACCACGATTTTCCGGGGGGGGGACACGCATAATATCAACATCAGAAGGATTATTTCGGAGCTATTTTAAGCAAACAGGTGATTTTTGATATCCCTTCCCATGAAGGTCTCCCCTTATTAGTCGAGCCTAATTTTGTCGTTTATTGATTTGGTCCTTTCTTGTCCCTCTTGCCCCACCCATCCACAACATCCATGCTCATAAAAATTCATGTACATAGGCCTATACACTGTACAGAAGCGCACACTGGTCTTTCTTTATGGGCTTCTGTGCAAAGTTGAATGAAGCTGACCTGATTATAGTAGAGAGATTCACGTCAAAGATTTGAATCTCTCACTCTGCCATATGAGCTAAACAGTGAAGAAAAGGTTGGAATTGGGATACCGGGAATGGTGATGAAGGGGGAGGGGTATGTAAAGACACCGCGGAAGGGGAATTTGTCAATAACAACAATCCATGGTAATGGAAAATCGTCAACCCGAAAAAACGGAGGTAAACCCACAGAAGAGAAGTCTTTGGTACCTCCTTGGTGACAGAAGAAGATTAAAGGGAAAGGAAAAAAGGTCATGAGATCTGGGTAGGGGCGCGAGCTCAGGCTGACCAACCCCCCCCCAAAAAACCCCAAAATATGTATACCTCATTCTTCTCTAATGATTTTCTTTTCTTTTCTTTTCTTTTCTTTTCTTTTCTTTTCTTTTCTTTTCTTTTCTTTTCTTTTCTTTTCTTTTCTTTTCTTTTCTTTTCTTTTCTTTTCTTTTCTTTTCTTTTCTTTTCTTTTCTTTTCTTTTCTTTTCTTTTCTTTTCTTTTCTTTTCTTTTCTTTTCTTTTCTTTTCTTTTCTTTTCTTTCTTTTCTTTTCTTTTCTTTTCTTTTTTTGGCTCGAACAAATCATGGCACGTGTTCGTCTACTTTCGATGTTCTCCGCGATCTAACATTTTAATTTCAAAGCAGTGTAGAATTATGCAGTAAAGTGGTAATAGCAACCCATCATGCGTGCTCTGCATTTGCCCCCCCCCCCCCAGGCCCGGCGTAATCTGAATCGCCACATGCTTCCTGTGCCAAGCGGCAAAGTTATTAAGCGGTTGGGTGACATCTCACCCAGTGACCTTTGGCCTAAAAACATACACGTTGCACGTTGGGCAACTCCGTCAAACGTTTCTGTACCGACCAACATCAGCGGATACTTTTATGTAAAATCATGATCAAACATGATAAGAAATGTTGGGGAGAACTCCGGTCTGTACTGGTGTTGAGAAAGTGTTTGACTTTAAAAGAACACCGAGAGGAAATGTTGGGAACCTTTTTCAATTCAATGGGAAATTTAGCATTTTCTGAAACAAGACTTCAGGAATAGTCTTTATCGCGAAAATTCTATCACGCATCGTACATATGGGTAAACCGGGCTAAGGGGGACATTCCCGAGCAGAAGCCCGCTTTACTTCAGGCAGTAAACTCCTTCCATTGACGGCGACCATGGTTACGTAACCCGCGAAGCCATCCCTCTATGATTAATGTGATCGCCGATGTATCGCAGATAAAGATTATTGATAATGACACTGAGAAAATTGGACATTGGACCAGGAAGGATAAGACTGACCACTCCTGGCATGCCTGGTCACTGAAGTGGCCAGTATGCGAGCACATGACGCAGAGCGTGTGTAGGCCTATTGCCCGAGGAATCATAACACATGCGCAAATAAAGGGCGAACACATTCGAAGAGAAAGGAATTTAATGGAAAGGAGAGATCTTTGGAAAAAGAGAGATATCTGGAAATCTCAGCTGAGCATTTGAAATGGGAATAGGAATTGCCATTGGCGTTTGTGTCGTGTGCTGCTACTGTCAAAAGAAACGAAGAGACAGAGGGAAATCTGCCCAAAACACCGCGGGAAAGTTAGCGGCCGAGCCGGCGCCGAGCTACGAAGCCACGGTGTTGGAGATGGAAAAGGTTGCCGTGAACGGCAGACAGTCGGCAGCGGCGAGAGCAGAACTACCCGGAGACTGCTGTTACGATCCAGGGCGCGCGGGACCGGCGGGTCACAACGACACGGGCCAAAATGGAAGCATGAGGTTGTGGGAGTCTGAAATGGGCTATCCGAGTCTCGGCCCACCGAAGGTGGAGTGCTCGTCAAAGTCCACGCAAACTGAGGACGAGGACGATGCGACTCTCGCCTTATGGACTGCCCAACAGTTTGAGACTTGAAAAAAAAACCAAACAAACAAATAAACTGGTAAGATGCCTGCTTACAGACTGAAATTCGATTGCAACTATGGAAAATCACCTGCTACGATTCCCGAGGAAGCGTAATTGTGCTGTAACAATCTTACTCATTGCGGCCCTCGGGTGTTTTGGTTGCACCGCTAGTGTTTACACCCAAAATGAGACAAACACGGCCGGGAATTGTAAGCAGAACCCAAGTGACACAGACGAGCCTGTTCTTTTCCAATTTATGAAAACAGTCATAGAGACAGCATAATTATTAACGCTAGCAACATTTGATTTACTCCGGCTGCCATTGAGAGAGGATTAATTTACAACAGCAGAGCAAGAGTCATGTAATAATATTGTGGAAAAGACCCCCGTGTTTTGACGAAGCTGCAGTTGCAAAATACCGGATATACCAAAAGAGAAATAACAATCAGATCAGAAACTTATGACAAGGGTGCAGTTCTTTCAAGTTGCAAGAGAGCGAGCGAGGCTTATTTGACGAATCTGTGCGCTACACTGGTACATTTACGTCTGCACTCTCCAAAGACTGGCACAGGCTTGAAAAATAAAATCTAGGAATTTCTTCTAGAACTAGATCATCCTTCGAGGAGAACCATCGGCACCGCTGCAATTCCTAAAAACCCTCTTCTGTTGTCGGAACTAGGAGTCAATCTCATGTCGATTGAATTCAACTTGATTTTATTGTTTTAATCAAGCACGGCAAATCCATGATCATTTGGGTCTACTTCATGTGTGATGCAGCTGTATGCTGAAAACTAGCAGGCGCTGCGTCTAAAATGTCTCCTTAGCTATGTAGCAGCACCGCTCATCGTACACTTAAAGTTTGAGGTTACAATAGTATGTAGGCCTACTAAACATAGGCCTTATTTTTCTTGGACAAGAAGATTGCTTTCCATGATGTTATATTTCGAATGCCCTATTCAACGATAGGGCGTGTCTAAAACTCTAAGTGACTGGAGGGTTAGCTAGTATTGTCCAGGAAAAAAAAACATGTAGTAAGGTATTTCTCACTAAATAATATATAAGACTCCGATGAAGTGTCAAACAGCTCTTAGAACCAGAGACTTATTTCTACTTTGAAGCAAATTACTTGGCGCCATTACGATAATAGGCTGACCACCTGACTTTTCGAAATGCATAATGACGCACGCGCGGAATTACGATAAATTTTTGCAAGCCGAATGCACTAACGTTGTGGTCAGATTTGGCGGTCGCAGTGACTTTCCAAGTTTTGTTTCCAACTCAGAAAGATATGAAAAAACAGTGGCTCGCTTTAGGCATTGTATGGCGCTCTGGCTAGTCTTAGATGAATATTTGCGAGAGCTTGAAACCCTGTTAAAGCCTATAGGATATCACGTCTGAATTCCCATTATGAGCGCTTGCTAACGAGGAATTTGCTGTTGTTATGGTGATGTGTGTGGGTTACAATCGAGACAGGAAATGTGGTTATCCAACCATCCCAAGACAGGGATATTACCGTCTTAATTAAGTTTCCTCTACTCAACGGTATCCATAGAGCTATAAATCTGTAGTTGTACATTGTAGGTCGTAAATTGGGCGCTGCTTTTGTGAAGATCGCTTGTGAATATGTGCATTTCGAGGAAAAAGAAAAACAACAAAAACAGAAACACGACAAACAAGAGTATGCCCAAAGGGTGAACTTTCTGCAAATACTGTTCGCCCATTAAAAATGGCGGCCAGTATTAATGTAAACAAAAGCAACGCCGGTGTAGAGGTTTAACGATAGTCTATGACGTCACTCTGTTGCCGATATTAAACATCAATGATTGGCGGGACGGACCGATGGACCGTGAAAACAAATGTGTTATTGTTTTTTTCTAAATAGATTACTGTGTAAAAATGTATCTTGTATAAAAGAAGGCACCTTTTTGTGGGGAATTCACTCTTGTCAGCATCAATGAATTAATGTCTGATATGAAGGACCAGATTATCCAATAGGCGCAGCGGGCAACGTGCTTATCGGGCCAACAAATAATTGAAGTGCCAACGGAGAATACCATAACGTGCCATGAAATACACACCCATCCACACCAACTTAAACATGTCAGAAAGGTTTTGTTACAAATGTTTGCGTTTTTCTTTCTCTCTCTCAGACTTTACCGAATTCTGACTTCAAGCTAGATACTCACTGCGCAGTCTAACACCAAAATGCAATGAAAGACTATCAGCCAATCCAAGACCGTTTTCCAATACTCAACTTCGGCTCCGTCTCAGGCTTCAACTGTTTTTGTACTAGTTGACTTTAAAGCTGTAAGCGCAGTAATCAGTCTAATAGTGCCACAGAACATCAAATAAGACGCAAGAAAGCCACAAATTACAGTGATCCAATGAAATCCAAACGCTTCAGGCCCACAATCGGGGATTGGCTTTTGGAACGAAGCCTTACACGGAAACGAAGTTGAGTATTGGAAAACGGCCCAATTCTGAGATGGACTATTCACAATAGTGCGCCTCCTAGAGTTTGCGACGAGTTGGCCAATCACAACACGCAAAATTTGTGACAGATTTGGGGAGTAGTGATTGGCCAACTCGTAGCAAACTCTTGAAGGCGCACTATTGTGAATCGCCAGTGTCCGGTTCGTAAGTGTGACGTCACTTCAGTTTAAACCACGCCCACTGCTCACGTGCTCCTCTACATGCATTGATCACCGTTTATATGGAACCATGGAACCGGAAGTTAACGCGCAACTTCAGCGATTGTCCAACGAGAGCCTGCAAATCGTGGCGCGTCCGCCTTTGTGACGAAGTCACTTTAGAACCGATTGTGATGCGACCTGGGGTAATTAGGGCCGACAGAACACCTGTACCTATTCAGGGAATACTTTTGCCCCGATAACATCACTGCAAGTTTTTTGCGCTGGAATACCGTATTATGGAAATTGGTCTGAGCAGTAGAAAGACTGAAAGCTGTTACAAGTCTGCATCACCGATCTACAAGTGTTACCATGAAGACAAAAAGAAGTTAATATTAGGTCTGATAACCAGGTTCATTTTGTGGATTTTATTTAAAAGAAAACTATTGCATGCGGCTTTTGAGAATCCTTTGGAACAGTGGGACAATTTCAGTGTAATTGTAATACACACTTTACAAACAAAAACATTAAATGCGTATTCCAGAGATTATATTCAAAGCCAAGAGAGGTAGCATGTTTACTTTTGTCCTGAACGAGTTTAGAATAATTCAAAAGAGGCAAAAATGGGAGACTTTAAGACGTTGGTGGCAGCAGACATACTGGTCCTTCTTCACCATAGAGGTCATACCTCTGCTTTAGGGTGCATTCCACCAAATGATTGTATTTCATTAACATTTTGTGATCCCATACGGATTTTACAATAAGACATGCCATAATCAGGAGGCATCACAGAAATAAATCCAGAATTTGGGACTGATAGTTTCCAGTTCGAGGTATTTCATAAAAAGCCCCAAATTGCCGGCCTATTTTGGATAGAAGCGGGTGGTTACATTCAGAAATGAGCGCCTAGTTTTACTGCTGTTTTGGGGGTATCTTCCTTGAAAGGCAAATAAAAAGGATTTTCGCAGCTTACCCCATGAAATTAAAACGAAAAGTGATATTTTGGCCATAATCTTGAATTTCCAGTAAAAAAAAAACCCGGAGGCCAACCTCCTTACGAGTGTCAACAGGCGGCGCATTTTCGGCGCAATTTTGCACTCTTTTCTATGGGTGCGTATTTGGTGTAGTGCAACCTTTGGATTTCTATGTTCTTCACCAGTATTGCGCGTGCTCAGAACTATGCGTGCCTACTCGGAACAACGCACGCAAGCTCAGAACTGGTAAAAAGGACTGTACGTTTACCGCTACCAAGCGCCTCAAAGTTTCCCATTATCCCGGTGTCGCAAAATCTGTTGCGGTACGTAACATCCGAACATTATGAATAATCAAATAAACTAATAATGGTGGTAATGAACATTATTAACTATATATAAAGCTGTAGAGATAAGTGTCTGTCCACAGTTAGTCTATGATGCATAGAGGCTAAAATCTCAATCCAAGGCAACTTTCTGATCAAACTCACACCCATGCGATGAAACAGTTTGCTTCACCTCAGCAACAAACGAATGCCCAATAGAAAGATCCTACGTACCCGTAAAAATAAAGTCTCCCTCAAAAGGCAGAAACAAAATTAAACTTTACTGCACGCTAGCAGATTTTTTAGCACAGCAAATCACATTGACAAATTCAGAAATATCTAAAATCAAATTCAGCCTTTTCCTCGGAGTTTCAGGCCTCAAATACGATCCGTTTGCCACCGATTCTGTGTTTTCACCGGATGACTAAAACTTCATAGGCGACTATAACGAGACGAACGTAATAGGTACATGCACAACCTTTCCCTAACGCGGTTTCGTTAATAACACACGGAATCGCAAATGCTCAAACCGAGACGATCGGTTGTCCCCATGGCATACATTGAATTTAACTTCACAAGAGATACCCCATTTCAGATCCTTGAAAAATGTGTGCTCTTCTTGCTCGAAAGACATAACGTCAGGAGGCATAACTTTGCCGACAGTTACGGTTTTAAAACGCATCAGCGTAACCTCTAAATGTAGCTTGGAGACGGCTTCAGTCATGTTTTTTTTTTCCGTACTTGGTAGGAGTGCCACGTACTTACGCAGTGAATCTAACTGCATACTGTCCGCAGCGGCTGCTTTCCTCAGGCAGCTAAGAGGTTTGCAGTTGCCGTAAAGAGCTCATTTCCACAGAAAAAAAGGAAACATAGAAAATATATCCCCAAAAGACTATATCCTAATTGCTGAAAATGAGACACTATACAAGTCACGCACGATGGGCGTATCAGCCCGCAGTTCAAGCCTCGCTGGCGATTTTGAGGTTGGACACGTGTTGCAAGTCCACATCTGATGACGTCACCTTGCCTGTTTTCCTCGTGGCATTTTTGTTGATAACCCTACGCAAAAAAGAAGACAGACAGAAACAAGGGCTTACACTTGTACACCATCGCCTTGCATCACTCCACACACTGATTTCTGCATAATTAGGCACTGGACGATGGAATCCATCACAAGTCCGTTGCAAATGTCGTCCAGTTTCGAGCCAATTCATTAGCTATTCAACTTTGCCGTCATAATGCAATGTAGTAACACTTTGTGGTTTTGTTCAACCAGCTTACCTACATGTATATGACTCATCTCGTGCAAGGACCTGTGACTTTCATCCCAGTTTTTCATCCCTGCTGACAAACGTATAGGTAAGCTTCAACCCTTCCTCATGACAACTTTGACGTCATTCCTCACCCCTCACCTCCAAACTCAAAATGGCCCAGCGAGGCCAATTCTAATGGTGATCCGCACTGTATTCGTCTAAAGGGGGGGGGGTGTTTTAATTACCTGTAGAATATGAGCTTGCCCAGATCGTAGAGCAACTCGATGAATTCAAAGACTGTAAGAACAGACACTCCTATCCACAATCCAACGTTGCCGCCCATATCGCTCAGCAGGGCTATATGCTATGAAAATACAATGAATATTCATGATACAACAATATTCAACATTAAAGTGCAAAGAGGCTTATTACTTTTTGCACAAGGGTACATGCGGGGGAGCCAATTAGCCCCTCCCCCAAAACAGTCATATTTTTGTGCAAAGAAACATACCTGACCCTACAATATGCTACAGAATATGCATTAAGAAACTCCTCCTCCCCCTGTGGTTCTGGCTCCTCCCTTAATTTTACCCCCACAGATGATCAGCAGGCCTACATAATGAGCCCCGAGCTAAACCAAGAGAGGGCGCAAGCTTCCTAGAAACGGAGGTGCCCTTGGGTGGAACTGCACTTCGCTGGTTCACGATCGAATATGAAAAGGCATGCGTTACGGTCGAGTAGCTACCAGCAAAATGAACACTCTAGTGCTCTCCTGGCCAACCTTGCTCAGTTGACCCGATGAAGGGGTGTTTCTGCTCAAAGCGGATACCATATTCAGGTATTTCTGGTGGGGGGACACAAAATGGACGTTTTTCTGAAACCCTGCATTTTGAACGCTGTGCCGTTTATAGAGTTGGGTGGTTTTCGTATCCAAAAAGAGGCGGGAATGTTGATTTCAGCTCCTTTTTTAAGGGAAAATTGCCAGCAATAACAGACTCACATCATAAGCTACGTCTTGATAGATGGTCGTGTACTCCAACTTGTCATAATAGACGTTCACCTTGAGGAGGTTCTTCCTGTAAACAAAAACATTTTGCAAAAGCGAACTTCGAAGACTGTTGGAATGATAGGGGTTAGGAGGTCAAAGTTGTAGCAAAAATCCAGGACAGAAAATGAATGAATAGATGAATGTTGCTGCTTTAAACCAAAGCTATGACAGCGACTGATCAAGTAAGTCTTTGGATTTGGAATAAAATCCTGTATACTTTGTTCTTCAAATTCAGCTAGGTCTAAACATAACAATGTGAATTCTCCAGAAAACACTGTTGCTCTACCTCATGATTCGTGGCAATGTTTTATTTAGTTACATAAGAGAAGCCTATCTTCAATGGATAAGAAGGGCACAAAGCAACAAGTCCATTCCAGAGATGGTGGCCGTCAGTATGCAAAAGCTTGCCCCGAAATACGAGGTATATTACCCAACAGTGTCTTTTAGTCTGGGAATTGGAATTGTTGTGCATATGTGCAATCATATAACTCAGTGTACCAGATTTTATTCAAATTTAAACCGCAAAAGCAGATTGGGCCAGATCAGAATCAGCACCGCATTTGGTAAAAATGTAATTTCCTTTTAATTCTCAACTGCACCCTTTTTCCTCGATGAAGTAAAATAGATAAGTGTATACGTACTCCAAAAAATCTGGATCTCCACCGCTGTCTATGTCTTGATACAGGTCATCAGAAAAGTTTCCAATATTATCATCGAGGAAAAGCTGCAAATTCATCGGGTAAAATAGCACCGAAACATGATTTAACACGGGCGCTTCACAATAGCGCACCTCCAAGAGTTTGCAAAGGTGTTGACCAATCACAATGCTCGAAATCTGTCGACCCTTTCCTACCAAACATTGGGTCGACAGATTTCGCGCAATGTTATTGGTCAACGCGTCGCAAACTCTCGGAGGAGCACTTTCATGAATCACCTGTATTGACAAAACAATGAAATGGTCATGTCATAAAGCGACCACTCCCGCAGTATACCGAGAACAAATAAGCCAAAGACGAGGCACATTATCAACGTCCATTCTCCTGAGCCGATCTAAATTTATAGAACGTTTAAAACCAACCAATTGAATACATAATCATAATTATCTTTAGGGTCACACAGTCAAAACAAGTGTAAAACAAACTGAAATTTTATACGATTATCTTGAACACTTTCACTCCATTTTCTTTCAAACACCTCTCCAGCCATGTGAATGGTACATGCATACATGTTGGTCTCGCGAGTAGAAACCACCCTAAATGTGAGGATTGACGCACGCGTGGCTTGAAGATATTACGTGGGCCTACAGCCAGCCGGTGGTTTTCAGTTTGAGACCGGTCATGTGACAGGCTCTCAACGAATAGGATGGCTAAGGTGTCTTAGGTAATTATGACTACCCAAACCTTGCCATCACTAGATATCTTAAAGCACAGTTTCGTATTTTGCTCTATAAATCCAGCTGACTGTAAGTACGGGTTTCTCACCGCTAATGTTCAACACGTCAGAGGTTTTTTTTTCTTCTGTTCCTGGCTCAGGCAAAGAAATGTGATCGAGGGCAAACACACCTTAAATTTTTCGTTGGGCCAGCGAGCTTGTCCCGTCACGATGTCATATTGCAGCTCTCTGTAAAGAAAGGCATTGCTCGCTACTAGCATTATCATATCAAATAAACATTCACCCATGTGCCATGTGGAAACTTTGATCAAGAACAGGTTCGTGTTTCAATCAACACAAGAATTTGAATATTTCAAAGACAAATGAAGATGGACCATAGAACCCAAGAATAAAATGAAACAGCGGAAGAAAATTCACAATAGGGTTAATATCATTAACATTTTGATTTGATTGTTTGCTTTAAGAGAAAGGTAAGTTTGGCACCACCCCATTAGACAGACTACTTCACACATGATTGATTCAGGGAACATAGTTCCAAATGTTGTGCGTGTGTGTGAATAACATATGCAGCAAGGTATGAGACGGAGAGAACCCCCTCCCCTGCTTTGTGTTGGTCATTGTCTCGCAGGAATCTGGGGAATTCCTTTCAGACATCTTGGGGGTGTGTGTTAAGTAACAATAGTCTGGAATGTGTATAGGGATTGGACATGTTGGGGGGGTACCCCTCGGTCTCATTTCTCGCTGGGTATAGTGAATAAAGAGTGTTCCATTTCTGGTCGGACTGCTTAAACCTTGGTCCCACTATGGAGTAAAATGACATAAATTGACATGATTGTCTCAAAGGTACTATATCGGTTTCTGGAGACCACTCTTTTCTATCCTGCCTAGTTTGAATTCCAATATTATCCAAGTGCATTAGCTGAGGATGTTTCCTTTAATCGCACCTTTTAAGGTTTCATCAGCCGGCGGGAAAGCATCGTTAAGATGCGAGTCACGTTAAAACTGAGAAACACAGAATATTATTCCATTGAAAAAAAGGAACAAAACCGCGCTGCTAATGGGAAAATTTGCCATCAAAGTTGAACATCGACATATACTTGACCCCGCACCCCCCCAAAAAAATCCACAAAACATAGGTGTGGTTTACCTGCATGGAGGCGAGCACATGCAGTCCAGCATTCCCGCGAGGTACATGCGCTCAACACCTTCTAGGCACTGCTCTGTTTAGATATGCAAATGACATGATCAAGAAGTTCCTGAATGTCAAGAGACAGGAGAGGTATACTCCTAGAAATCGGCTGTTTCCTATTAAGACGGTTTTCCTTAGAAGTACAAGGTTTTCATAAAAGACTCACATTATTCAAGGAACCACACCTTCAATAATTTTCTGTTTATAGCATACACATGGTCCATGCGATGAATTGATCTCAATGGAACCGTTTCTGCAACTTGACACTCTTGTGCAGTGCAGAACAACCGAATCGTTGAGACCTCCTCGACACGTTGACATCAGCATTAGTCAATAATGAATCACCCAACAAAACAACATCTATGACAGCAAAAGTGGGAAAAAAATCACCCTTCTCGGTGCAAAAGATTCATGTCAACAATGAGTTTTCCCCTTGGGAAGACATCCCAGTTTTGCTATTGAATCTTTTAGGTTGTCACTGAAAAAAATGCATAAACCCTTTAAAATAAGGACCACGCAAAGAGTTGGTTTATCCGAAATTCAGAATGCTTTTTATAATATTTTGTTTAGACACTGCGGAGTATTCCCGACAGTACTGGCCCTCTTAAGACGTTCTTCAACTCCAGAGATACCTGAAAATCGATGGAGTAACACTATATTGTATCGGACGGAAACACTGAAAATGGGAAGCCTGAGGAAATGCTGGAAGTGAGACTACAGGTGGCTTTTTTTCTAGGTTGAATAATGCCGTGAGAAACAGTCGTTTTGACTTGCAAACTAAAATATTAATGGTGTGCCAACAATCGGAAGCTAGGTGAAAAAAACCAAAGACATTATTCCTCAAAGGAACGAGCTTTGAACATGTGTTTTCTAAAGTTCAGACAAATATAAGTAGTTGGTCTTTAGACGGAAATTTATAGAAGATTACATATTTTGTGAAAAGTTTCAGCTAGCAATGAAAAAACAAATGCCAGAACAGATTAACTACAGACAAGCTAGCGCGTAAGTCCCCGGGAATAGGGTTTATACACCCTATGTTTTGACTGGAGGATGGGCTATTCAATCACCCTTAGCTTTTTCGAGATGAAAAAACATGAAAACAGACTCTGCTGAATTGTTCGCAACTCCCAACAACCAACATGTACTCAGTATAGCACTGCATTATGGGAGAGAAAAAAACCTCCCAAAATAAATTTAGAAAAAAACTATAAACAGCCTACATGTAAGTTTCAGGGTGTATGTCAGCAACCTCATTTTCCAATTTTCCGTGACCCCCAAGTTACCCCACTCCAGATTCTCTGGATTGGCAAAAGGCAATATACCACCGTACAAAAGCAAGAAGTCCCGCTGAAAACTTTCGAGAGGATAATGGAAGGTGAGAGTTGAGACAGAGCGACTGCGCTCAAATACAACCTTGCTTTACCTTGGGTGCTGTTGAGGCACAGAGGTACGTCATCGTCATATCGGAACCTCACATCGGCGCAGCCGCACACCCTGGTCAGGTTCTGATAGTAACAGTTGTTTTCACACGCCTACGGGGAAATTAAAATCGAGTTGGAAAGAATGAGTCACACGGTAATGTTGATCCAGTTTTTTTCTTTAGAGTGTGGAGAAGATGCATGGACAATCAGTCATTGGTACGATACTGCATGAGATGACAAGTTGGTCGCAGGAAACAATCGGTACCCACGGGCGAATCCAGGAGATTTATTAAACGGAAAAAGGAAACGGCGATTGTTTGGGTGGGGTACATACATTTCCCTTACTCCCGAAAGTGTGTAAAGATGCCCGAAGTTGCTATGAAATGCCCTTTGAAATAATGAAACAAACACCAAACAGTCCATAAATTGTTTCACACAGAAATTCCCAAATTCCACAAAAATTGGCTCCCCATTGCAATCATAATTCTTGCTGGTACCAGGAGTGCATTTCTTGCAAGGCTGGTTATACAGGTGCCATTTTACTTAAATGTTTCCAATAAATTGAATATTTGCATCTAGTCTTGTTGATGTACATGATTGCACACGTTATGTAAAACGCTGTAGAAAATATAATAAGCTGTTGAACTCAGAAAAAAACCACAAAGGAAATGAAATGCCTTCGGAACAATAAAACATCGAACAGGAGGTTTGGTGAGACACAATCATTAAGGTCCATTTTGAAGATGTGCATGAAAGAATCCATCGCATCTACGCTTTAAATGGGTTCTGAAGTTACTAAAGATAATCATTTGCCTGGACACGGCAAAACGTACCCGCTGAGAGTATCTCACGTGAGGCAGCGGAAGATTGAATATTGTAGCATTGGCGTTCTCTACCACAGTGCAGTTGGAGTATGGATGGGGCAGACGCGTGAAGTTAGTCTACATGAAAGGATATCAAGAACCAGTAACCCAAAGAAGGAATAATAAAAAAAGCGATTTAATCATAGTGTCCTCTAAAGGCCACCATGTTGATTCCATAAATGAGACACGAAATGAAAGTG
The DNA here is from genome assembly GCF_054643075.1 of Acanthaster planci. Taxonomy (NCBI): domain Eukaryota; kingdom Metazoa; phylum Echinodermata; class Asteroidea; order Valvatida; family Acanthasteridae; genus Acanthaster; species Acanthaster planci. The sequence continues at coordinate 20,289,770 of NC_141781.1, read as the reverse complement.
TAGAAAAGTGAAATAAACACATAGGGACGACGAATAGACATTCGTTTCCAACCACAACAGTCCAAAGTGTGTTAGAATGATGCATAAGGTGGGTTTTTAGGCTACAAATAATAATTTTTATCCCGATGATATAAAAACTACGTTTCAGAAAAGTGGAGGGCCGACGGTGGCAAATAGGCTTTTTTTCCCCAATAAATCAAATAAATTTGGCCAAAGAAAATCTCCCAAACCAACAGTATTGACAGATGGTTTCTAACACAACCGCTGGTAATATAGACTATTCAGTGATCCATATTCATAAATATTGATTACAACATTGCATTTATTAGTTATTCATTAATCATTAATATTCAGTCTGACCAGTGACAAGTGGCATCTTTCCTTTGAATATGAATTTCATTACACTCACCTGACAGCAAATACAACGAAGAGAATAAACACCAATCCGACACAATTCTATAGCACTTCTGCACTCCTCATAACCTACTATATTCTGAAACCAAAAATAACCTTTCACGCCTGGAAGCTCAAACACGACCCACCCTAGACGTACGGTAAAGGGACGAGTGGTTTATTTAGCAAAGAGATTCCAGGATAAAATTGTTCCCCAAATTCATTTTACTGCGAGTGAAATTTTCTGGGTCAGACGCGAGTGAAACGGTTTACCCTGAATAGTTGAATTAACAGAAAGGATTCATGCAACAGACACTTCAAACAATGTCGACAGTTCTTCTAGAGTTTTTGGTTTTTGTTTTATTTATGTTTGTTTTATTATTGCTATGGTTTTATTTGCTTGTTTGGTTGGTTGTCTTCGGCTGTACCCACCCTTTTGAAACCAATGAATGTCTCCTGACCGGGCGACACGCTCACTCCCTCGTCGTCAGGGAAGGGCATATTGTGACGCGCATGCACAACGACCCTTGCCCCGGCCGCTGGTTGGATGTCTTCAATGTACTGGTCTTGCTCAATATACAGCTCCAAAGTTAAGCCTGAACAACACGAAGGGTGTAGGGAATAATAAGACATGGTTTTTGGTGTGTTTTTAGATTTTCTTGTTTTATATTTCCTTTTCTAATCCTTAGACATGACACTTTTTAATTTTTTTTCATGACTTTAAAATAAAACAAGCTCAAAATAAGCAATTGCACCGTTTTCCGATAGCACCGTGATTTTCAATAGCCCATGTCTAAAAAGAAAAAAAAATGAGATGCAAACAAATTGCTGTGTGTTTTCGCTTATAATTCTAACTTATATCTCCAGAACCATGAAGGCCTCATGTTAATTGAAACCCAATAAACAAACACAGATAAGACTTGCGTTAGTAATTAATGCAGTACAATATGAGATGGGGTGCAACAACCGCACTGAACATACCATAAAGTGGGCCAGCTTTTGTCACAAATAACCTCGGCGTTGTGGCGTTGGGCTCTGGTCCGGCATTGAAAATGTAGCAGTTACCGTAGAGATAGTGGAAAAAGTAAGTGAAATCCCTGCAAGGCCGACACAACATGAAAACCACTGTGTGTTATCGCACAGTTAACAGATATTCTAACGGTTTGAAGTACGTGTACTTATTTCCACGGACACGGCGCACAACGGACGAGTTCGTCACTTGCATTATAATAACATTTGCTTGAGAAGCAGGTACGCTTTGTAATGATTTGAGCATTGATTTGACCAATGCAATGGTTTAGGCCAAGCGTTAGCCTAATTTCTCTTCTTGTCTGCAGAATTGGGCATACATGGAGCCAACACTGAATTCTCCAACCGTTCGACCTTGCTCTTTTTTTACACACTCCACAATCTTTTATAAGCACACGTACCGCAATACTTAGCGACATCTCCCACCATTTCCAAGCGTGCACACCCCTAGTAATGACAGATGCACTGACCTGGCGTGGCATGGCCTTCCCTGGAAGACGCACCTCACCAGCATGTCCCTCAGGAGGTGGCCCGCCGTCCGCCTGTCTTTGTACTTGAAGGCGGTCACGAGCTCAATGGCATCTCCGAGCATCTCGAACGCGTCGTCGAATTCCTCCTCGGAGTCGTCAGGACCGTAGCCCTGTACCGGAAAGATACTCAGGTATTACAGACTTCCCCTTTGCTTGTGAAACCAAAACAAGACCTCGCTGTCTCCGTGGAAAAATGAACTTGGAAAAATGCATCACTGATGCCATTACACGAGAATTCCAGACAAGAATTGACATTCCACAAGAATTGTGGTAATTTATTGCCATTACACAGGGCAGCATTGGACGGGCTGGGCTTTTGTCGAGTTGAGGTTGTCATTTCAGGACTGTCGGAGTTTAAATATAACATTTTTTTTTCGTTAATCGTTTGAAATATGTGCCGGTGAGGGTTGTGCATTTCACAACATGGCTGTAACTTCCCCATCTCACGTAACAACAACATTATCTTTATTCTCAACATTGTTTCATTCAATTTCAGGAATAAACTTTGGTGGTAGTTTACAGTGCTGTTTAGGTTTGTGCGGGATGGATGGGATGGAAAGATTTTCTTTTTATTCTTTTTAACATCGAGGTGTTTGATGCACTGGTTTTCCGGAGGTGACTATAAGAGTTTTGCCTACTTTGGTAGAAAGATTGCTTTTTTCTCTTCTCGTTTCGCCTCCTGTAAGGGCCTACTAAACGAGAAGTAAATTTTCGGGGTAGGGAGACAATCTTCCTTTTGAAAAGTACTTCTGTTTGTATGGGCAATCTGTACGCGCTTTCTGGCGATTGAGGTTAACTTTGAGGCTTTTTGACACACTTCGGAGAGGAGTGACATAACGATAAAATCACCGAATTTTTTAAATGAAATTATTAAAGAATTATTAACACAGATTTGAAACCATTTTAATAAAAGTCAGAAATAAAGTGGGATTTCATCAGAGGCGTTACTGGGGTACATTTTGCAGGGGACACTTTCATGGAAGAGGGCACGTTAGAATCTTCACTATCTCGTTATTATGGATTGAACGGTCAAACACTGTCCAAAGTGGACTACCACTGGATTTTAGCTCTAATTTCCAGGCAGGGGGGCTGGACCAAAAGGGTGGGGTATGTGCACGTGCCTCGGGAGGAGGCTCCGTGACCCCTCTATGTCCCTCCTTATACTAATTAGCCTGCGCCACTGACCTTCAAAATCAATCAGTAAAATGTTCTTACTGTGTTCGGGCGAGTTAGGCTTGGCGGAATGGGTATTCCTCGCTCGTCGAGCTCTTCCCAAAAGTCACTCTTGATAGGGTTCAAGTTGCAGATAGTGACGGCGGGGAATTCCACCATCCTGTCGCTGGAGATTTCCATCTTGACGTCCACACCGAAGGCGTAATACCTCTCCAGGAGCCAGGACGTCTGCCAGATGAACATCCCCAGTCCGAAGAAAAACAGTATTGTCCAGAAGACCTTGCGGACGTTGTTGGGGGCCCGTTTGATATTGGGGATGCCGTGGGCGCCCGTATTCTCCAGGAGGGAGAGAACGAGGGACTGGGCCACGCTGGTCTTGGCCAGCCGCTCCTCGTCGGTAATGCCCGGCTTCTGCTGCTGAAGATGACGGGGCTCTTGCTGCGGGAATCGGTCCCAGTCTCTCCTTCTGTCGTCCTCGATGAGGGACTCCCCACGCTTGAAGCCCCTCGAGGTCCTGCGCGACATGGCGGCCGGTTGGAAGGGGGTGTTGATGGCGTTGCTATCGGTGGCGGCTTGCTGCCCGTTCTCCGCTGAAGTCCAGCCGTCGGAATTGTGGTTGTTCAGTTCTGGCCTGTATTTGTGCTGATCGGACGCCGCGGCCTGCCACCTTTCGGGCGAGGCTGCCTCCGATCGATACATGTGTCCAAGGCCAGTACAGTCGTCACCCGTGAATGCAACTTTGTTATTAAAATCCTTCTTTATATCACACAAGACAACAAAGAAGGGAGCACAACGGATCAAGCCCCAATGTCCTACAGTTCAGTACCTTACCACGGACAGATAACTGTGTTTGCACTATTAATCAATCAAAGACGATAACAACGCCTACCGCTTTAACACGAGAGACATGACGTGTAAATCGTGACTATCATGTAAAACTTCCACCCCTAACTAGCGTCAAACTCACAAAGAAAATACGCTTATTTCACATACATTCTTCACGGGGATGTGATCTTCCTGTCGCTGCAGTTAGTGGTCCTGTGCTGATGTCCTAAGTGCAGTTAATTACCACTGGCTTGCCATGGCGGTCCATTCTTCTGTTTCCTGTTGTTCACAGCCAATTTCCTGAAGTCCGGCGTTTGGCGGAATTGCCTTAATGTACACGCAGTCTAGATGGGTTTGTTGGCAAGGTAATGGGGTGACTTGTATAAGTAACAGTGTGGTCTGGAGTGTTTTTTTGATATCAGCAGTGACGTTTTGCATGAAACACTCCAAAGCAACTCCACAGAGAGAGAGAAAAAAACACCCAACTACTCAGCTCGTTAGAAACGGTTTACGCACACAAAAGAGACCAACTTTTGTTCACATAACCTGTTCAAGATTGCTCTCAACAATCCGACAATTGCCCAGCAGTTTTTTTGTGCGCCGGATCCGTGACGCATGCAGTTACTATAACGACCATTGGTCATTTTTTCAAAACAGCGTCATGGTTATATTCTCAGCAAAATAACCCCCACCAAACAAACAAATGTCACAGCTCCCCGAAAACTCTGAGTTTGAATGGGCCACGAAGGTCATCCGGTCAGTTGTAATTTCAACGGAGTCGTATTTATTCTGTGGTACCATTGACCTTGTCCATCTCTATCCACCCAACTCCAAACGATGTGGACTTTTTTCCAGTACAAACGAACAACTGGAACTGCAGGGACCAAGACCTTCCCCAAAAAACAAAAACAAAACAAAACAAAAAACAAGACAAAACAACAAAAACACCCCCCCAAAAAAAGCCAAAACAAAACCAGCAAACGTTTTTTCTCCTTAAAAATATGAATCATCCGCACGAAAATATTACTCAGCAGAAATAGAAGAAATGGAATCAGGATATGTTTTACAAATGTGCTCCGTGAAAGTACTTATCATTTCCCATTAAGTGGATCAAAAGAACCAAATAACACCTTAAGTTACTCAACACTTTTTTTCTGAGCCGAATATTTACACATTGGTTAGTTTTATTCCTGAAAAGATGACTGGTTTACAGGTACATCAGTTATATTTTTTTATGTACAGCAAAAGATATTATCACCTTGAAAATGATATCATAATAATTTACAAATCAAAGCAAAATCACCAAATACAGTATCTCGTTCCCACGAGCTGCCCTAAGTTGATTACTTTTGCTCGATTCCCATACAAAAGCACCGTGCTGTCAGTTCAAGGTTTCTGTGACCTTCGCCTGACAATACCCGATGTCAATCTGCGTTATTCCGCAACGTCGCTGCTTATTTTTCAATAATGGCCGTGTACTCCCAGAGTCCTTTATCGAGAGAGGGTCTATATGTGTCTCCCACTTAGCTAAACAAATCTCACAGGACAACCCACGGCGTTTCCGTATTTGGAAGGTCGTATGATGCGCGATATGTGGCAAACGTGAACGACCCTCTTGTGTCTTCTTTTGTGTTTCAACGTGGAGGTAGGACACTGAATATTGGAAAGTACTTTTAGATTTCCCGGCGGTGGAGTATATAAGTAAAATATCCCATGGGGTATAAGGCGTACGTGTATGCTATGAGACCCTTAATTACAATATCCTGCTGGGTATGCTTGACGGTGCATGCATAATTCATCCCCAGCCTGCCCAACTCTTCGTCTCTTCTCGGTTCAACAGCTCTCCCGTTATTCCCGCTCGAGGGCGCTCTCCAAAACTTTGCACAACTTCAAATAATCCGCTATAAACCCAGTTCGCTGTACCCAAAATAGTTACATGTAAAGTCTTTTGCTTTACAGTTAATGAACGACTCGAATTTGAAAAATAAAAAAATTGGAGGGCTTGAAATCTCGTCCTACCCTTAAATCTTTCTTAATGGCGAAGGCCTCTATGTATTTCAGGTCATCTATAGTTAGTTACGTTACCGTTACTAGTATATTTTTTAAAAGCCATTACTAAATAAACAACAGGCTTATATATGTACAGCTGAGCCCTGATAAATATTACTATATCATTGCTATTGCTATAATTGCAACCTGTTTAAACTAAATTTTATATAATTCATCGGTCCCAACGTCTAACTCCAGCCCTACTCCTCTCTTTTTCTTTTCATAACGAATGAAGGTCCTCTTCACACACATGTATTCTGAGCCAACGCAATCAAATCCCAACTTCTCGTTGTTCGGTCACGGGAAAGGTGAGATCTAGAATGGGGGGGGGGGATTTGTCCCGACGAGGTTGTGTGCAGCTCCACATTTCTGGGGCTAAGAAAACATGATTGTGGACTGCGGAGGATTGCCAAAGATGCAGATTCACCCCGCACGTCTTTATGAGGAAAGAGACTTTACGCCAAACATACGAACTGTTTTGTTGTGAGATTTCTAGGAAGACTGCAGAGTGAGACTTCAATCTGTGACAGTGACTGCCTCTCATGGTCGTAGATCCCCCGTGGGATGCAGGCGAAATACTGATTACACCCTTTATATTGGACCGTGGGTATAGGCCAGTTCAAAGTCCCCAAGACGTATTTTGGGGTTGACCCTAAAAAGCTTATTTTGGGGTTATTTATCGAGGTTTTAAGTGGTAAAAGAGAGTTCACAGACTTAAGTTTGTCGCCTCAGTGGAAGGTTTTGGTGGCATGCACAGTTGCCTCAAGGACAGCAGTCCTGTAATGCAGAGCCGTGTGCGTCATGGAATCAAATGGTGGAATAAACGTGCCAGTGCACATGGAAAATTAGACCACCATAGATGCATGTTGTACTGGACACACAATAAACCGCCATTCCAAAGTCTGACGTTTGGTTCCAAAGTGTGAAGTTGGCACTAATCTTTTCATATGCAGCTCTGCTGTTGTGTTCAGCGCCCCCACCCCACTTTCTGAGCAGATTTAGGACTGGTCCTGATCGATCCCCCACCACCCTCGACCCAGATGGATTTTTCTACGCCATTTGTCCCTACTCATGCCTGGGGTCTGCTGTTCTCTTGCCCCGTCTTGCCGTTCCGTCTGTTCTCTCCCCCGGCGCGGCACCTGGTCGAGATGAGAACGAAGATGTCTATCATCAGCTCCAGGAATTCGAACAAAGTCAACACCGACACACCGATCCATAGCCCAACTTGACCACCCAGATCGCTGACTAGTGAACCAAGCTGAAAGAGTCGAAACCAGAAATCGATGAGTAATTTCACCAAATACATATCCTCAATCTGAAGACGGCAACAATATATGGAACGAGAGACTTTGAAACGCTGGTGGCAGCTGACATACCAGCCCTTCTTATCGTGCACTCAAGCTCAAAACTACGTGCGCATGCTCAGGAGTGCTACATGATATGATAGGGCTGGACTGGTATGTTTGCCGCCACCAAGCGTCACAAAGTTTCCCATCACAATGAAACGGATGTACCAACTCTGTTCCACCGAGGTGTCGAAAGTTGAATATAATACGTGTGTGATAGAAACATATAGTGGCGTAGTGGCGTAAATATGTGCGGGAATTGGGCGGATGGGGGATGCTAACAGGTGGGCTATGACAATAGCTCGACTATGAAACTTTGAAATGGGGGGGGGGGCACTTCATTACTCTATATGGAGGTCGATGTCGATATGTACTCTGAATGGCATATTCATGGCTGAATATTTCAAAACTTGTTTTTCATTTTGAGTGATATTGAACGCATTCTGGTCGCTGGAAGTCCCACAGTTTCCAGCAATTCCCTTTGATTTTTATACTCACTACAAAAAAGTGGGAGGGCAAGTGATTCAATAGCCCACCCCCTCCAAAAGTGGGGGGTATACCCCATCCCCCGGGATTTGTGTTTATTTTCTGAAATTTGTTAAATACGATTTCTTTGTCTGAATTTTGAATTCATATAAATGATATTTTGTTTCGCGGAGTCTGCGTATGTCTTGGAACCGTGCCAACAGAATCTGCGCTGATACAATCAAATCTAAATTTACATAATGTAGATGTGAATAAATCTAACATGCTTGGCTAGAGTCTTAAACTATTTCTAAAGTGTCCAAGTCACTGTATTGGACCCTTCCACTGAACAAAATCCCGTACCGATGGGTGATCATAACCATAACTGCATGTTGTATCACTAATCTGTAAGCTAAACCGGGCACACTGCTCTCGAAAACGACGAGAAAACAATCGAATATCACGGTAAAGGTATGCCTCGCCTTTCTCGCTCCAGAAGTAAGTTTCCATCCCCTAAAAAACACGGCACAGTATGGTATGTCCTCTTGTCGTTCAGTACGTGTTGTGAATAATGTGAAAGAAAGTCAGTGGGATGAATCGGTCATTACGCGTAAGTCAAAGGGTTTCTTCATAGCTACAGACACTCACAGTGTAAGCCGCTGTCTGGAAGATGTCATCATAGTTCAGGGAGTCGAAATAGACGTTGACCCGAAGTACGTTGTCTCTGCCAAAATAATAATAATAAATAATAAATAAACAGTTGGTAGTAATCAGTAATTCAACAACCGGGTGCATAGTGGATTATTTTGCAAATGTTTATGACAAAGCACAGCTTGAACATAAAACCTCCTATTATGCGTACCTATGGAGATTTAAGACCTTTCCTGTAGTTGGAAGAGATAAAGAGCAGAAGCACTCCCTGTTCGGTTAAAAAGAGCTATGTTGGTGGAGTACCAAGGGGTTTCCTTTGCTAGGGCAATTGCGACCTCTCTTGGTCAAGCTCGGGGCTCATACCACATCGACCACGATCCCTTGCGGTCTGCCTTGAACGACTGGCAACCAAGTGCTATTACGGAAATGCTGGTATTGGTGAGGCGCATCACGAGAAGGCCTTTCATCAAATGTACCCAACGGCTCCTTTCGAGCATTGGCAAAACACTGTGCCGGGAACCAGAGAGATTTTTTTTTTGGGGGGGGGAGTTAAATTGCCTAGTCATGGCAATTGAAAACTGGGGGGGGGGTTGCTGACATCATACGACACTGAGGGGCGATGTTCACATGACAGATGCACATCCATACTTATATGTAGCATAGCCCTGCAGAACCGTAGTTCTCCCTTTTTGAGTACTACCGAGTAGCGAAAAAAATCTCCACAATTTGCTTCATTTTTTTCTCACAACAAAAAAGTGGAAGGGGAGGTTGGATTCAACAACCCATCTCCTTGGTCATAAAGTGGGCTGGATTCGTAACCTCCTTACAATTTATGCTCTTGTTTCAAGTGCAAATAACATTTACGTGGCTTTAAGTTCATTATTGGAGGGATAATGCCCATAAACAACGAAGACCAGACAGGACTAGGTAATGAACTGTATGAAACTGCTTTATACAAACACTTGGGGCGCACTTTCCCAGAACAGAACACCAACCAGTAACATAACCGGTCAGAAATTTCCCTTGTAGGCATTTGGAGAGCGTACGGTACTTTGTATTTGTACTATGGGGGGGCACTGGAAAAAACAAACTGTAGGTTGCATACATTTTTGTTCATTTATTAATTGGCAATCGTCAATTTAAGAGGACATATACGTGCACGTACATTCGTTTCATGCATGTTAGGTCCCCAAATCCGACTCGGCAAACCCTTTACACATCATGAAATGGGTAGTTGGAATATTAAAAGAACTTATTCTGAAAACACTTAAGGTTTCTGCCCGTAGCATTCTGAGGGATGCCGTCACTAATCGAAAGTTTTTTACACGTAAGAAAAGTAATACTTACTCGATAAAGTAACTGTTATTTTTGATCAACGAGATGGTCTCCTTGTTCGATTCTTGTATGTTCTTTCTAACTGTTTCCTGAAACCAGAGAAATATAGCCGCTAAGAATACGGGACATACCAGCATTATCTACTTACGCGTAGAATGCACTGTGTTGCTCTCACGTGAGCAATGTGGATGTGAACGCGGTATACATTACTTTGAAAAGACGCGGAGTTTCAGACAGGGCATTTCACGTGAGTGCAATGATAAGACTGATTTCATGAAGGGACATATCAAACGTTTTATATAATAATTTATGTTCTTAAATCTCTGTCATCTGATTTTTGGATCGTGCCAGTGAACCATTCGTTCCATTTCACAGTACCCGTTGAACAGAACATCGTTTTTCCTGACGAGTTCCCGCTCCCATTTCATATATTATTTCATTAAAGTAAGACAGCAATGTTGGGACAGGAACCTGCTAACAATGCATGGTACCTCCAGCGGTTGGCATTTCGGACACAAACATGGCGCGAATCCGTTACGCACTATGGCGTACGATAATACGCGAGGACTGTTTGTTCTACTAAAAGATGAGGGGATAACGGACCTCGTAGCAAAGTACGACGAGGACTCGTGCAGCTGTCGGTATTATATGAAACAAAACCGACTTTTGCTCATTCGTGCAATGGTAAGAATAATTCCATGAGGTGATAGAGGAAAATAATTAGGAAATATTCCATTCCACGAGACGAAGACGAGTGGCATATAAAACTTTAAGCTATCTTTCATTGCACGGCGGTGAAAGAGTTTGTTTTGTATTATGCCGTCGGTTTACTTTCTCAACTTTCCCGAAAGTGTGACACGAGGTGTCTCCAAAGTTGACTGCCAAAAATTACAAAAGTTAATTCCAAAATACATGTGAAGACAGGATGAAAAAAGTGCCTTTGGGGTAAACTGCTTACCATGTATTCACGGTTTGGCCACTTCGAGTTACTGAAGCTGATTTGGTATCGTGTCTCACTGTGGCAAAGAACAACAGAACAAAAACCAACAAGGGGTAAGTTTTTTTTTTAAACATGAAAAAAACGATCAATGTGGAATTTATCGAGGGATTCAAAAAGGAGGGCTGCACGACTACAAACCGCGCTTCATCTTTTCCGGTAACACACTGCGCGGGATATGTTCAACTTACAGGTTTCAGTGATCCCATTACTACAAGTAGATATATAGTTTTTCCATAAAGGGACGCCCTTCTTAGAAAAAAAACCACAACATTTCTACGTCTATTTTACTAGATTTTACTAGATCGCGATTTTACTAGAAATGATGCTGTTTTGCCGACTACAACATTTATCCTACACCCCATTATTCCTTTTAGTAACAACCCCTGGTCAGGGAATAAACCCCGCACTGAACCAAGCGTCTTTTGTTGGCAACTTCGCGACCGCAAACACACGTGTTTTACAGTTGTTCGTGAACCCGCGAAGCGTAGTTCTCACCCAATTTAGGAGCCTTCGTAGTTCTTAAAATTTACCCCCTCTCTTGGCCTTGCTTGGACCTCATTCCCCAGTTCTCTCTCAGTTGACTAGATCAGCGTCAATGGATCTGACTGAGAGATCCCATCTCCCCCCCCCCCCCAAAAAAAAAAAACCCAACGTACTTGCAACTCTTGTGGCAATGGCCGCATCGTAATTCGCCGCTGGTGAAGTTGTTTTCAACCTTCTCGATACAAGTTTTTACAGCTGCAGAGATGTGGAGAAACAGAAAGGGGATCAATGCGACTGTATTTTTTCCACAAAGATGATGAGAGCTACTGAAAAAGAAAAAAAAAAGAAAGAAAAAAAAGAAAGAAAAAGGTTTGGGACGCATAGCGCTGAAAAAGACTCACCCTCTACTGATGAGTTACAAGGTGCCTGGGAGTCGTTATATCTGTAATTAATGTAGGCACAGTTACAGTCTAAGAGGACAGCACGAAAGAAGCAGTCTTTCTCACACGCCTATAAAAAGACCATAAATACGGTTAGCGATCAGCCAATCAGCATGACTACGCGATCGCTTGGCGCCATAGGCCGATTTCTATGATTATTCATGAACAATCTTACACAATGGTGAATAGCAAATAAAATGCAATTGGCTGATAGCTCCGACAAATCGAGCAATAACATTAACAGATCTCGCCTAATATACGTTTCACTGGGATTGCTTTTTTCTGACCGTATAATTTAGGTGCCATTTCAACGGATCCAAAGGGAACAGTATACATGCAGTTGCTTCAAATTTCTCTATTTTACTTACAATTGAATACCCTCTCGTGCAACTAAAATTATGAAGGGTATGCCAAAGTATACTAACGGCCTATTTCGTTGTCACCGGGCATGTGAAGACCCTTACAAGTTACCTGCATTCGCTTTTTGAGCAGATTTATTAAAATTGCCCAAACAACCAAAGCTTGAAAATCATGATGTGTTTTAAATAACAAAAAGCCACAAACAAATCAAACCAAACCAAGCCAAAGCCAACACAACACAACACAACACTAATAACAAAATGAAAACCAAACACACCATGCAAAGACACAAAAGAAAACAGAAAAAACCTACAAATAAAAAGCAATGAACACAGAAACCCCGTCATGGACCGTCTTCCCGCGGAGGAAGAACACGGGAGGAGGGGCAACTTTGGCACATCAAAGTGCTTGATGATCATCGCCGCCCAGTCAGACGAATAATAGTAAACATACCAAAAATACCTGAGTACTGCCTGCAGCTTAGCCCGACAAGTGAGGTGTTTTCTTTGGAATTACCTACAACTTATCGCAGTGACCAGGAAACAGAAAGAGAAAATATCTAACATTAGATTTACTTTTGCCGTTTTTAATAATTTTTAAAGATTTTGATGCCGTTTTCTATTATCCATGCATATGTTTGTAATTTCATTTTGTCACTCCAAAACATCAGTTTTCAAAGTTTTTGTACG